>NC_081354.1:84707221-85027221 GCF_030684315.1 Stegostoma tigrinum
GGGTGAGTTGCACATACTGGTATTTCACACCTACTCCAAATCTCACTGCAGCTTCAAAGCTGATATGATTTTCTCACTTTGGCAGTTCCAGGAGAAGTGCCACAAACAGCACAGCCTACTCTGCACTGTCTTCATAGAGGAATTCATTGTCCTCATCAGCTTCAAGGCCTTCAACCTCGTCAGCAGAGAGAGACTCTGTAAACTGCTGCAAAGAATTGACAGCCTCCCTGGACCCATGGGAGTCACCCCTTCTTTTCATGAGCTGCAAAGATTTTGCTATGGCTGTTTTGAAGCATGACTGGATGAAGAGATGTTCGGTATATGGAATTAGTTGGTGGAATAAGAAACCTGTGAAGAAGGGACAGCTTGATGATCTACCCCATGTGAGAAAAGGATCTTCTTACAGATTTCAATGTGAAACGTATCTGTTCATCTAAAAGAGCTGTTAAAGGAGCATCTCTGTGATTTATATCCTGAGCAAGCTGAATCTGCCAAGATCCCAGAGGCAGCTGCACATGGTCAGTGACCTAACCACTGTGCTAGAAAAGCAGAATGACATATTTTGAAGCATTCATCAAATTATCTTTTTCAAAGAGAACTCTAATCCTCATCTTGATTTTCACCCATTCCTATATGCTATAGATCATATATCCCCAATATATTACTTCATGCTCACATATCTCCCATGCTGTATATCCATTTTCCATCCCATGTCTCCTCACCAAACCCCTCAACCAACCTTCCCACTTACCTCATTTACTTGTGCATAATTTGAACACTGTGCTAACATTGGATGATCTTAGAGAAGCTTGTAAGCCTGTCAAGATAAATAAACAGTCGTTCAAAAATTACTTCAAAAACCATAAAGTTCTCAAGTGGTTAACAAAACTGTCATGAGAAATAAACCCCTAGTCTCCTTGGCAACTGTCAACTGTCTATGTTGAATTGAAGCCATTTGTGGGATTTGGAGCTCTCCAAGCAGAGCTAACGCACTTATTATGTTCAAATCCATTATCAAACTTTCAAAGCAGAATACATAAACACCTACAAAACCATTGAAACATCTCAAGCCATTGATTCAGTGTTTAAACCAGTGAAACAGATGTTGGGGTTGTCACTCAAAGATCTGCTGCATCTGTACAAGTTTTAAAGCAGGAAAACAGATGGCTGAGTTAGGATTCAGTAAATAATGCACATCAGAGGGGGCAATTTACACACACAAATCCGAATACCCCTACCCAGCTTTTCCAGACATCTACAACACTAACAGCTACTCCAGAATCTGAAAAATTGCCCAAATATGTCTTGAATTCAAAATTCTGCGTCAAATGAGACTCATGGAACCCCTACAGTGTAGATAGAGGGCAATAGGCCCAGTGAGTTTGTACTGATCCTCCGAAGTAGAACCTACCCTGAACCACGCTCACCCTCACAAACCTGCATCTACCATGCTTAATCCACCTAATCTGCACATCCCTGGACTCTATAGCCAATTCAGCATGGCCAATCTACTTAACCTGTGCATGTTTAGACTGTGGAAAGATACCAGAACACTGGCGGAAGACATGGGGAGAATGTGCAAAGTCCACACAGACAGTTATTCAAGGCTGGAATTGAACCCAGGCTCCTTGAACTGTGTGGCAACAGTACTAACCACTGTGCCACCCTGCGAAACCTTGGAACTCACTTCATCAGAGACGGGGATGGGGAGAGGGTTCTGAAATAAATAGGGAGAGAGGGGGAGGCGGACCAAAGGTGGGTCAGTGGGAGAGAGATTCCCTGAGTTTGGTCCGGAGGGTAACTTCTTCAGGTTAGGCATTCCTGGAAGAGGCTTCGCAGTGAGGTTAAAATTGTGATCTGCTGTGTTCATCCAGCTTCACACTTTGTTATCTTGAATTCTCCAGCATCTGCAGTTCCCATTATCTCTGAACTCACTTTATAACAGCACTGTGAGTGCACGTATTCCTAAAGGACTGCAAGAGTTCAAGAAGGTAGCTTACCAACATCTTCTCAAGGCAATTAAGGATGGACAATAAATGCTGTCCCTGCCAGCAGCACCCATATTCCATAAATTAATTTTAAAAATCCAACCCAGCAAATTAGCATAATATCAGTCTACACCTAATCATCAGCAAAGTGATTGCAGTATCATGGGCAATGCTATAAAGTAGCGATTTCTCAGCAATAACTGACTCTCTGACACTTCGTTTGGGTTCTGCCAGAGAAATTCAGCTCCTAACCTCAGTTTGGTCTCATGGCTCCAGAGGTGTCACGTTTAAGGTGGCTGATTGGGTACCAGTGAAGTATTTTGCTTTGTCCTGGATGAGGTTCTTCATTGTGTATTCTATTTAGCTTCATTACAAAGTTAGTTGTTAAGAGTAATTAGAACTTTCCTTGTACAACTGATTTACTCTTCTGTCAGTTTGCATCAGTGTACTTATTTGTCAATGATAGGCATGCATTTTTTATCATTCATTTATGGGATGTGGGTGTTGCTAGCAGGGCCAGTATTTATTGCTCAGTCCTACTTGCTGTTCATAAGGTGGTAGTGATCTGCCTTCTTGAACTGCTGCAGTTTATGTGCTGTAGGTAGGCCTAGATTAATGCTGGGCAGGGAGTGCCAGGACTTTGACCCAGTGGCACTGAAGTAAAGGCAACATGTTTCTAAGTCAGGATGGTGAGTAGCTTGGAGGAGAAGTTGTAGGTGGTGTTGTTCCCATGTATCTGTTGCCCTTGCCCTAGATGGAAGTGGTTGCTCATTTGAAAGGTGTAGATATATGTGTAGATATATGCTGTTCTCTTGATAATTAACATTTCTCATTTGCCTGTTATGTTGGCTATAATTGCAACGAAAAATCAAACTGCCACCACATTTTCTGGACAGCAGGAGGGTTACCAGTTCACACCATGTGACAACCTTTGATCTGCAGCAGTACGGTCAAGCAAATTATAATTTCTTTAAAAAGTCTGTGACACCTGTGGTAGTCTTTAAGAATGTTTGAAAAGGTCAGTTAAGAGTTTTCACCAATTGTAAAGGGGCCGGTAATGATTTTGTTTGGTGATAAGGATATGGTCATACAACCCCTACAGTGCGGAGCCAGGCCCTTTGGCCCAACAAGTCCACACTGACCCTCGGAGCATCCCACCCAGGTCCATCCCCTAATAACCCTCCTAATCTACAGACCCCTGAACACTATGGGCAATTTAGCTTAGCCAATCCACTTAACCTGCACATCTTTGGACTGTGGGAGGAAACCCCAACAGACATGGGGAGAATGTGCAAAATCCACACAGACAGTCACCCAAGGGTGGAATTGAGCCTGGGTCCCTGGCACTGTGAATAGCTGTGCTAACCACTGAGCCACCATGCCACCCACATGAATTGAATGCATGTAGGAAGGAAATTAAGAAAAACCCACATGCTTGCCAGATACAAAAAAACGAGCTCATACATAAAGGAGAACAACACGCAGTTAGACATAGAGAGTGAAGGCAGCTAGCACAAAGGGGCAGTTATAAAGAGAAAGCAGACAGAGACAGAAGGAGGAACACAGAATACATGTGAGGATAAATTAACAAAGTTCTATCAACTGCTTGGTTTTCTACTTGGCAGTAAGCAGAAAATTAGAATTCTAGAAACTCTTGAAGAAGTTACATACAAGCTAATGACAATGAACTTATCCCTAAATGTGGTACAAATGGCACAGGCAACGTAAAAGAGCTGAGGATTTCTATCATTGGAGAAGTTGATGAACGAGGTATTATCAAACGAATAACAATTCCAGAAAGCTATGTCATCTGGTCCAACATAATTGTGAATTTGACCGTGAGCACTGTGGATGCTGTAAATCAGGAACAAAAATAGAAGTTGCTGGAAGAGTTCAGCAGGTCTGGCCGCATCTATGAAGAAAAAATCAGAATTAATGTTTTGGGTCCGGTGACCGTTCCTCAGAACTGGATGGACAAGAAGAAAGATTGGAATGGAAATCCTGTCAGAGAGAGGACCAGAACTTCTTCCAGGTGGACATGCATAGAAGAGATGTGGCAGTGAGTTAAATACTAAATAAAAACCGAAAGGACTGCAGATGCTGTAAATCAGAAACAAAAACAGAAGTTTCTGAAGAAGCTCAGAAGAACTGGAAGCATCTATGAAGAAAAAGTCAGAGTTAACGTTTCAGGTCCAGTGACCTTTCCTCAGAAACTGGTGAGGATGATGAATTTGACCAGGTCAGGATGTTTGTGATATTGCATTTGGTAGCACATTTACATGATGCACAAAGCAGTATTTGTGTATATATGTGAGATGTATCTTTGTTGCATCAGCAAGTCAAATTGAAATTTACCTTTAGATCTGACATATTGTTTGCCTGTTAACTCATATTTAATTTGCTTTGGTTCTGATCTGAGTTGAAGTAAAAATGAAACTATGTTGGTGATTTCTACATTTGGTGTTGTTTCTTATATTTGTTTATTTTGGTTTACAATTCTCCCACCGTGCTCATAACACCTGATCCTGCAGGCCAACATACAAGGAAAAGATTTTTCACTTGCTACCTTCCCTCCTCAGACTCAATGAGGTCAATGAGGGTCAAGCCTGCTTTCTAATATGGGGTGTTTCTCCATGTCTCCCTCCAATTACCCAGGATGATTCTCAAAGTATCATATGTCTGCTACGTGGTGGAAAGAGGCCGACGCCCTACAAGAGTAAATGTGGGCAAATGGCACAGCTATCTGCACCCTATTTTCGGAGACCTTTGGATTCCAGCTGTGATTATAATACAGGTTCAGTGAAAAAACTGTTTTGGCTTTATCGTTAATGAAACTGTCATGAATTCATTGCATGAAGCGCGCATCTTCTGAAAAATAATTATTTACAACTGGTTGTTACTTTCCTTGAGTCTGAAAACTTGAAATAAGCACAATTTGATATGTGATTGTCTCTGAAGGCTGAATTACTTTTTATATTTTGTCCATTTATGTCTTCAGTTTAAATTTATTCCATAGCGTATTGAAACGTATGACTATCACTTCTTCATCTAGTGCAATTATTCAGTCTGCACAATGTTTTCTCTAACAGAATTAAATGCTTGTTGTCCAAATTTTCTTGGTATAGAATAGCAGATTTTTATCTCCTATTATCTAAAAGGAATCATTAGACACACTGTGCCTAGACTGGACCTTTGATAAAGCTATCTGATTCACTCCACTTCCCCTACTCTTTCTCCTAGCTCTGCTTTTTTTTTATTTTCAAGTTTTTTTAACAATTCCTTTCTGAAAATTATCATTGAATCTGTTTTCACAAGCCTCTGAAATAGTACATTCCTGATAAAAACACCCTACATATGAAAAAAAATTCTCCGCATCTGCAGTCAACAGCAACAGCTGGAACTGTGGCACTAGGGAGGGTCGAGAAGAGATTTACAAGGATGTTGCTTTGTTGGAGAATTATAGTTATGAAGAAAGATTGAATAAGCTCAGTTGTTTTCTTTGGAACAGAGAAGACTGAGTGATTTAAGTGTCTAAAATTATGACAAGTCAAGATGGAATGGATAAGAAGGCACTATTCCCACTGTTTGAGGCACCCATAGATGGTAGGCATTGGTTTAAATGGTTGAATATAGGCTTAGAGGGGATTTAAAGGGAAATGTTTTCATCTGGAGGACGGTGGGACTATAAAACACACTGTCTAAAGGTTATTAGAGGAAGGAACCCTGATAACATTTGAAAGGTACTTGCATAATTTCAAACTCACATACTTATTGTACGTGACGCCAAAGGTAGATGGCAAAAGGTCAGGGGATCGGGATTAAAGCAGTAAATTTTTCAAACCTGACCTCACCATATCACGAACACACTAGCTTCTGTTTTCACTGCTGCAGATTTGAGGGCAGCTCAGTGATAATAATATTTTAATAAGGCTCTCTTTCCTGATATTTTGACAACCATTTAAAAGTAACGGCTGTGGACTGTTGTTTGAAGGGTCCGGAAACGAAGCAGCTTAGTGGAGACAGCAGCAGCTGGCTACAGCAAGGGAGGACTTTTGATAGCAGTGCAGGTGGTGTCAGGAGAACTTCCCCTGACTCCCCTGAGGAAAACTTTTACAGGCCAACAGCCCCCTTTGCAAACCCAGGGCAGCTCCTAGTTCTTGCCTCAGTCTTCTGCCTTGGGTTTCTCATCAGCAGTCGGCCAATCTCTCAGAATACAAAGCAGCCGGGCAGGAAACAGAGTAAAATATTGATTTGAGGTCCTGTCACTAAATTCAACAGAGCCTCTACATTTCTGGGTTCCATCTGGAAAACTTGGTCCCCTGCTATTTACTTGCAACTAGCAAGGTCCCATGTGAAACATTGTAATTTATTTGAACATCGACTCATCAGTGCATCAGTGATTAATTTGCATGCAGTAGTGCAAAAACTAAAACCTAGGAGCTATATTTTAATGCTCAAAGCATTTGTAACAAGCCAAATAAACCAATGACAAAAATAGATAGAAAAGAATTTGATCTACATATCATTACAGCTACTTGGTTGTTAGCTGACTAACACTGGGAAGTCTCTAAGTCTGCAATGGGTGGGAGTTCAATCAGCCTCAGTAAAGTGCTTACACTGCTCTCAGGTTGCCTATGTTGCCCATCAACATTTCTCTTTGAGGGATTCACTTTCAGCCTTGTTTCTTTCAGAGCAACAATATCACCTCATGTTTATCCTTCCCTAACACTCACCTCCATCCCAAATGACAAGGACTAATTCTTTGAGGCGCTCCGTAAAAGCTGTCTAGCATCTACAAGACACAAGTCAGGAGTATGATGGAATATTGCCCTCTTACCTGGATGAGTGCAGCTCCAACAATAAGTTTGACACCATCTGGGATAAAGGAGCCCATTTGATTGGCACCATATTCACAAACAGCTACTCCCTCCACCAGCAATGCTCGGAAGCAGCAGTTGTGCTATTTAAAAGATGCACTGCAGGAATTCACCAACAATCTTTTGATAGTACTTTCAAAATCCATGACTATTTCTATCTAGAAGGGCAACAGCAGCAGATACACAAGAACAGCACCACTTGCAAGTTGCCCTTCAAGCCACTCTCACCATCCTGACTTGGAAATCTATTACCATTTCTTCAGCATGGCTGGGTCAGATTCCTGGAATTCACTCCCTAAAATCATGTGGGTCTACCTATGGTACATGGACTACAACAATACAAGAAAGCATAAGATCATAAGCTATAGAAGCAGAAATAGGTTATTTGACCCATTGAGTTTGCACCATCATTCAATCATGACCGATACATTTTCAACCCCAATCTTCTGCATCATCCCAAAAACCCTTGATCTGCTTACTAATCAAGAACTTGACTATCTCTGTCTTAAATACACCTAATGAATTGGCCTCCACAGTCTTCTGCAGCAATGAGTTCCACAATTTCAACACCTCCCGACCGAAGAAGTTCCTCCTCATCTCAGTTCTAAAGGGTTAACCCTTCACTCAGAGGCTGTGCCTATTCTTTCTTACTAGTAGAAACATTTTTCCCACATCATTCTATCCAGGCTGCTGAGTATTCTGTAAGTATTAATGAAATTCCTCCCTCATCTCCATCCCTCTAAGCTCTATTCAATACAAACACAGAGTCCTCAACCACTCCCATATGACAAGCACTTCATTCCTGGAATCTTCCTTTTAAACCTCTTCTGGACTCCCTCCAATGCCAGCACATCCTTCCTTAGGTTTGGGGCCCAGAACATATCACAGTTTTCCAAATGCAGCTCACCATCAAATTCTTGACGGCAACGAGGGACAAGCAACAAATGCTGACTTTGCCAGTGTTGCCCACATCATGTGTTAATAAAAAGAAACTTTTTGCTGCTATCACCAGAATTTTCAGCACTGAGAGGATGTCACAATGATGATGTGTCCTGACTTCACTACCTGAGGGCACCACACAACTGGCAGATGAATGTAAGAGGACAGAGGTTGCTGGCCTCAGCTATGCTGTTATCATGGACTCGAACTGCATTAGAACCAAATTGTGCCACAACGTGTGCTGGAGACTTTTGGGTTCACTGCTCAAGCACCAATTAGATCTCATCATCATAAGCTGTGTCACCCTTGACAGAGGTTACAATATTCTGAATTACCAGAGTATGACAGTGAGATTGACCTCTCCGTGGTGTGCAGCAAAATCAGTTTTTAGCTCAAGGAGCAATCGCATTCCAGGAAGAAACATTGCCCTCAAATCAATACTTGCTAAAGATAGAAAAGACACAGAAGTTCCTCAGCATTCTCAGTCAAGTTCCTTAGAAACAACCTTCAGTGGTATAAAGTGGGATCATCTCCCAGGCTTGGCTGTAGCTTTCTACACTAGGTTTCCCCGTCAGGAGCGAGCTAATCTAACAAAATCTTGTACAATCTGCTGCTAAATCCAGGGATGTTGGAAGGGTGTATGAAGGACTCAAGAAAGCTAAAATGAGCAATCAAACCCACTTTTTTGTGTGTGAAAACAGGGATGATCATCACTGAAGTGAGCAAGCATAAGGAATGCTGGGTGCAACATTACATCCTACATAATGGACAATATTGTCACTGAAGAGCATCTTGGCCTCATCCCAAACTTTCAATTACCATGGAGGGGTTAGAGGGCGAGCCCACACTTTCTGAGCTCAGCCACAACAATGATGTCTTGCCAGTGGGAAAATGCAAACATAGAAATATTGGAATCCTTTAAGCCTGCTCTACCCTTCAACAGATCATGGCTAATCTTTTATTGCAATGCAATATTTCTGTTTTCTAAAAAGGTATCCCCTTTCTTCTTGAATATGGGAGACAAACAGGAGGCTGAAAGAACACAGCGAGCCAGGCAGCTTCTGGAGGAAAGAAGCTGTCAATGTTTCGGGTATTACCCTTCTTCAGGATTACCTAAAATGTTGACTGCTCCTTTCCCTCAGATGCTGCTGGGCTTGCTGTGTTCTCTTAGCTTTCTGCTTGTCCGCCTTGGATTCCAGCATCTGCAGATTTTTTTGTCTTCTTGAATATGCTTAGTGACTTGGCCCTCAGTGGTAGAGAATTCCATAGGTTCACTACTTTTGAGTGATGAACGATTTCCTCATCTTTGTCCTAAATGGTCTACCCTGCATCTAGAGATTATGACCCCAAGTTGTAGACTTCTCAATCAGGAAAATATTTTCTTGTATCTAGTCTATTCAGCCCTGACTCATCCTCTAGTGAATAGGCCCAGTTTAACCAATTTCTCTTCATAGGACAGTCCTGCCATCGCTGGTATCAACTAAGTGAATCTCTGCTGTACTCCCTCTATGGAAAGCTTAACTTTTCCTAAATAGGAAGACCAAACTGCATGCAATACTCCAGGTGTGGTCTTATTATATAAAGTCTAGAAAACAGTGGCATGCCAGAGAAAATAAGCAAATGTTGAAAGCCAGTGGTGTACTGCTGTAGCATCTCCAGGATATTTCTGTCTTTGCTGGAGAAAAGATTTGTGCCTCAAGATATTGCAGATACAGAATTAATCGCATTGGCTTTAAGAAACAAAATTAATTCTATGAAGCATTGTAAGGAAGGTCTTTCCTCAGTTTGCTCTGTCTTTGTTGTACAGATTGGTTCTCCTCATTTTCTCTGAGTCTCCCTGCAACTTCAGAGCTGACAGACCAATAGCTGACATGATTTTCTTTCTTTTGCAGTTACAGGAGAAGTGCCACAAACAGCACAGTCTGCGAAACATTGTCTTCATGGAGGAACTCATTGTCATCATCGTCTTCAAGGTCTTCAGCCTTGTCAGCAGAGACAGACTCTGTAAACTGCTGCAGAGGATTGACAGCCTGCCTGGACCCTTGGGAGTCACCCTTTCTTTTCATGAGCTGTACAGATCCTGCTATGGCTGTTTTGAAGCATGACTGGATGAAGAGCTGTTTGGTATATGGAATTAGTTGGGGGAATAAGAAACCTGTGAAGAAGGGATCTCTAGATGATCTATCCCATGGCTGAAAAGAGGACCTTCCTACTGATTTCAAGGTGAAACATATCTGTTCATTTGGAGCAGCCATTAAAGTAGCATCTCAGCGCTGTATTTCCTGAGCAAACTGAATCTGCCAAGATCCCAGAGACAACTGCACATGGTCAGTGACATGACCACTGCGCCAGAACAAAAGAGTGAAACACTTTGAAGCATTCTCTAAATTATCCTTTATGTTTTAAAGAATAACCTTAAACCTCATCTTCATTCTTACCCATTCCTATGCCCTATGACTTCCATATCCCCAATGTATTGCCTCATGCTCACATAATCCCCACCCTGCCATGTCCACTTAGCCACCGCAAATGTCCCTATGATCATGTTCACTCACTGACCCCCCCTTATCCAAACTGTCCTCTTAGTTAGTTTTTGCTATTAGCATAATTTGAACTTTATAATAATAATAATGAGTCATCTTTGAGAAGCTCATAAATTCGTCAAGACACTTAAAACGTCATTCAAAAATTATTTCAAAAATACAGTTGCCTTAAATGGTTACAAAACTTCCATGAGAGATAAACTCCCAGCTTCCTTGACAACTTTGTCAACAAAGATGGTGCATGAGAATGGCAACTTCAATGTTGTTTGGGTCCATCACCAACAGTGGTGAAAGGGTTATGGATTCTCTTAAGTTTTTTTTATTATTATGTTAGACTGTTAAAAGCGATGCTGGAATTACTGCAATAGTGGAAGCTCTTCATTGTATTTTACTGTATTTTTCACTGTAAAATATATGTGACAATAAATAAACATTTGTTCATATGAGATTAGTCCATTAGTGGGATTTGGAACTCAGATAAGCTATTCCTACTACAATTGCTATATTCAAATATATTAACAAAACTTTCAGACCTGAATACATTAATCACTTTGAAACCATCAAAATATTTCAAGCCATTGATTTCAGGCTTACACCAAATGAAACAGATGTCTCAGCTTTTCATCACAGATCTCAGGCATCTGTTCATGTTTTAAAACAGGAAAACACATCGTTATGATATAAACCATCAAATTTACACAGGCAGCCATGAATATCATTGTTGTTCAATGCCCAAGCCAAGATTTCCCATACAACACTGACATCTAACCCATGATGTGGAAAATTGCCCAAGTATGATGTGTACACAAAAACCTGAGTTCAAATCCTGGAGCCCCCTTCATATCAAAATTATGGATGTGCCTACTCCAAATGGGCTGCATTGGCTCAAAAAGACACCTCACCAGTGCCTTCTCAAGGGTGACTAGGGATATCAATGAATGTTGCACGTGCCAGTAACAACCATACCCAATGAATGAATTTTAAAAAAATCCAACAAGGCTAATTACCACCTCATCAATTTACAGCTGATCGTCAGCAAAGTGATTGCATGTATGTGGGCGATGCTGTAAGATAGCAATTTCTCAGCAATAACTGCTTACTGATATTTTGGGTTCTGCGAGAGAAATTCAGCTCCTCTCTTCACTATGCTCTTGGTTCAATCATAGCTAAAGAGCTGAATTCCTGAGGTGAAGGGAAAGTGACTACCCATGATGCCAAAGGACCTTTTGACCATGTGTGGCATTAAGGAGTTATATCTAGCACAAAGGAAGATTGATGCCATTGTTGGAGATTAATTGTCACAGATCTGGGAATTCACTGCAGTTGTTCCCACTGTAGTGTTCCAGGCCTAACCACCTGCAGTGGCTTCATCTATGAAATTCCCCCTTCGTAAGGTCAGAAATGGGGTTGTGGTCAATAACTGCACACTGTTCGGTGCCAATCCCATGTCCTCAGATATTGAAGAAATCCATGTCCAAATTCGATAAGAGGCAGAAAATATCAAGGCTTGGGCTGACAGGGAGCAAATAACATTTCTACCACTTAAATTCCACATAATCCTCATCCAACTTCCAAATAATCACCATCAAACAAGGAGAATCTTACTATCTCTCCTGGACATTCCATGGCATTACTATTGCTGAATCCCCACATCGACATCTTGGGGTTTATCATTAACCAGAAATGGAACTGATCCAGCCATATGAATATTGTCCCTACAAAAGTAGAATAGCAACTCAGAATTCCGTGGTGTCTAGCTCACCACCTAACTTCCCAAAAGCTGTTTTTACACATACAAAGAACAAGTCAAAATTAATAGAATACTCTCTACTTGCCTTGTGAAGTGTAAGTTGATCCTATCCAGGACAAAGCAGCCCATGTGATTGACATACCATCTGTCATCTTAAGGAACATTTACTCTGCCCCCACCAGTACAATCAGTGGTAGCAGCATGTCCTATCTACAGGATGCATTATGGGTCCTTAGAAAACATCTTCCAAGCACTTTTCAAAGCTGTAATCTCTACCAGCTAGAAGAAGGGCAACAAATGCATGGGAACACCAATACTGCAAGTTCCTCTCCAAGCCACAAGCCGTGTGCAGTGTAATAAACCTTTATTGCATTCACTCCATAGTCAGAACTTCCTTCCACATTTATCTAGACCACAACTGCACACAACTCTCCAGGTGTGGTCTCACCAAGGCACCGTACAATTGCAACAAGTCATTCCTGCTTTTGTGATCAAATCATCTCACTGTGAGGGCTAACATACAATTTACCTTCTTCACTACTTGCTGTGCCTGCATGGTTACTTTCTGATTTCTGAAATTGAAACAGAAAGTGCTGCAAAACCTGAGCAGGTAAGATAGGAAGTGTGTAGACATAAATGGAATTATCTTTTTAGTTTGATGACGTTTTGCTAAACCAGAAATTTGTTCAGACACGTCAAATATGTTTACCAATATCAGCTGAATGTATTAAAACAGAGCCATATGTGGAAAAGCTCAGCAGGTCTGGCAGCATCTGTGAAGGAAAAAAACAGAGTTAACATTTCAGGTCCAGGGACGCTTTATCTGAGTTTTTCCAGCAACTTTGTTTTTTTTCCTGATTTACAGGATCCACAGTTCTTTAGGCCTTTACAACAGATCAGTATCTCACTGCATCATCGTGGCAGACACTTAAGAATATACTTCATAATTCTCAACAATGATATATTCTATTGAGAATGGGATTCCATTGAGAAAGAGAGAAGGATGCACATCCTTGGTTAACTGAGGAAGTGAAGGATAATTTTAAATTGAAGAAAGTAAAATGTGTGCGATGCTTCAAAGACAAATACTAGGTCAATTGATGGGGCAAGATTTATAAATGAAAAAAAAATTTGAGGGAGAAGTAACTTAGAACTAGAAATGTAAAAAGAGATTACAAAAGTTTCCTTACAAGTATATAAAAAAGTAAAAGAGTAGCTAAAGTGAATTTGGTCATTTCGAAGGGGAGACTGAGGAATTAATAATGGGAAACAAGGAAATGCGGAAGTGCAGAACAGGTGTTTTGGCTACTCTTTACTGTTGAAAACACAAAATAACATTCACAGCTTAGTTGAAATTACAGATGGGAAGGCCATGGAGAAACTAAAATCAATCATGGAACAAGGTACAGGGAAATCTGTTCAGGCTAATGGCTGACAATTCCTGCATTTTGTGATTCAACTCCATAATGGCGTACAGATGTCTGCATTCAAACTGCATGTAAATATTATGCTAATTGTATGTTCTGGTCAAAGTAGACAAGCGTACATTTCCTTACAACTTTTGTTGGCCAAACATTTACCCACAAACTTAGTCAATAATATCCCTTTGTTGACTTTTGAGCAGGATCTTACAGGAGCCTGAATGATGTGGGCTGTGGTGAGAAATCTGGGAGAATCATGTGAGAAGTCAAATGAGGCCTTTATCAATGTTGGAAGTTATTTTTGCATTTTTCAAACTATGTTCCAGAAGTTGATATGAAATTCTCACGGGGCAACAATGAGTTACTTACTAAGAGGGATTATTGCTTGTTAACGATCTTAATAACTCACTTGATTAACATGTTTTGAATCCCATCATCGACCATGAGCAAAAGATATGTCTACAATTCACAACATGGAAATCAAAGTGGTAGCTGGCGTCTCCAGCTCACTGCTGGTGCCGAAGGATGTCCGTATTCGGCAACAGGCAGCAGCACCTCAGTGTACCAGCCACATGCACCACTCATGCACAGACAATGGCATATGCCAATTACAATATCTTTCAACCAACATGGCAACCCTCTTGCAGGATTGTATCTCTATTGATCTGCATGCAGGATGATTCTACATTTTAAAACAGTCCTTTTGGCGTGCATCTACAACTAGTGTTGAAAGCTGCAGCAAGGACATATTTGCATTGGGAGAGGAACTTATCTCATGAATTGGATCAGGCTGCATCTCAGGGCTCAGAGATTATGGGAACACTTCCTACAGACAAAGGGGGTGGCTCCCACTTCCAACAGACAAAGGGAGTGGCCATGGGTACCCGCATGGGCCCAAGCTATGCCTACCTCTTTGTAGCTTATATGGAATAATCCCTCTTCCGCACCTACACAGGCCCTAAACCCCACCTCTTCCTCCGTTACATTGATGACTGTATCGGTGCCGCCTTGTGCTCCCAATAGGAGCTCGAACAGTTCATCCACTTCACCAACACCTTCCACCCCAACCTCAAATTCACCTGGACAATCTCCAACACATCCATCACTTTCCTGGGCCTCTCTATCTCTATCTCAGGCAACCACCTAGAAACCGATGTCCATTTCAAGCCCACCGACTCCCACAGCTGCCTAAAATACACCTCCTTCCACCAACCTTCCGGCATCCCCTATTCCCAATTCCTTCACCTCTGTCGCATCTGCTCCCAGGATGAGGCATTCCACTCCCGCACATCCCAGATGTCCTTGTTCTTCAAGGACCGCAACCTCCCCCCCGCAGTGGTTGAGAACGCCCTCGACCGAGTTTCCCGCATTTCCCGCAACTCATCCCTCACACCCCGCACCCGCAATAACCGCCCTAAGAGAATCCCCCTTGTCCTCACATACCACCCCACCAACCTTCGGATCCAACGCATCATCCTCCGACACTTCTGCCATCTACAATCCAACCCCACCACTAAAGATATTTTGCCATCCCCACCCTTGTCTGCCTTCCGGAGAGAACACTCTCTCTGGGACTCCCTTGTCTGTTCTACACTCCCCTCCAACCCCACCACACCTGGCACTTTCCCCTGCAACCGCAGGAAGTGTGACACTTGCCCCCACACTTCCTCCCTCACCCCCATCCCAGCCCCAAGATGACTTTCCACATCAAGCAGAGGTTCACCTGCACATCTGCTAATGTGGTATACTGCATCTGCTGTACACGGTGTGGCTTCCTCTACATTGGGGAAACCAAGCGGAGGCTTGGGGACCGCTTTGCAGAACACCTCCGCTCGGTTCGCAATAAACAACTGCACCTCCCAGTCGTGAACCATTTCAACTCCCCCTCCCATTCTTTAGATGACATGCCCACCCTGAGCCTCCTACAGTGCCATAATGATGGTACCCGAAGGTTGCAGGAACAGCAAGCCATATTCCGCTTGGGAAACCTGCAGCCCAATGGTGTCAGTGTGGATTTCACAAGCTTCAAAATCTCCCCTCCCCCACTGCATCCCAAAACCAGCACAGCTCATCTCCATCTGCCTAAACTGTTCTTCCTCTCACCTATCCCCTTCTCCCACCTCAAGCCGCACCTCCATTTCCCACCTTCTAACCTCATCCTGCCCCCTTGACCTGTCCGTCCTCCCCGGACTGGCCTATCCCTTCCATACCTCTCCATCTATACTCTCCTTTCCACCTATATTCTCCTCTATCCATCCTCAATCCGCCTCTCCTTCTCTCCCTATTAATTTCAGAATCTTCTCCCCATCCCCCTTTTCTGATGAAGGGTCTAGGCCCAAAACATCAGCTGTTATGCTCCTAAGATGCTGCTTGGCCTGCTGTGTTCATCCAGCTCCATACTTTGTTACCTTTACATCGCAGGGCTGCTGTTTTGCTCTCATAGTAGATGCTCATTTAACAGCGACCTGTTTGTTCATGGAATTGCGTCCTTGCTTTGCCATGTCTTTTAGCTTATTGGCATTTCAACTGGAGTCTAAGAACTCATAGAGACATTGTGACTGGCTGCTTAGTATAGAGAGTGCGCCAGGCTGCTTGGCAGTAGTGATCAATCCCAAGTGGAGCACTGTATTTTGCTCTACAGCCTTGTGGTACCTTATTCTCACACCTACACCATGACCTCGCTCCAAACCTGGAAAGCATATTGCATGCTCATTCAGCCAAATAGTTATATTGGTATGTGCCTGGGTGATGGTCCTCGGTCCAGTCAGGATGAATATGACTGTTAGTAGCCAAGGGTATTGCCCTGGTATTGCAGGAAAAGGTTATATTTGGTCATGGTCAATGTATGTTTGGGCCGGTGACAGGTAGGAGATATATCTGATTACAGTGCAATAGCCAATCCTGTAGTGAGATCACAAGCAGTAAGGAGAACTATGTATTGTCAGTCAAAAGCTGCAAAGAGAGTCTCGTCAGTCATGCCCAGGGGTTCACTGTCAACGTCAGCTAGCATTCAGTCCTGGGAGTTTATATTTTATGCACCAGGGATAAAGAAAGGCATCTGGGGGCATGACAGAGATGTCCTGTGGGGACAGGCAGTGGGGGCAATCAAATCTGGGGTGGGGGGTGGAGAAGAACATGCATGTGTTGAGATGGAGATAAGGCTGGTTATGGATGGGTATTCTATGTACAAAGTGGGGAGAAGTTAGGAGGAAGAGAAATGAAAGGTAGGAAATAGGAGTGGGATTATTGGCTGGTGTGACCTCCACAGACAGAGCAAACAGGACTAAGGTAGGCATCCTTAAAATGTAATGTTACAGCTCAGGAGGCAAGGAGGCGGAATTCTACACAATGAGTGTCCACATGGAGAACTTGCAGGAACCAGCTGCCCAGGCAGCATAAGGTTAAGTGAGATAGTAGGAACTGTCGATGTTGGAGAATCTGAGATAACAATGTGTACAGCTGGATGAACACAGCAAACCAGGTAGCATCAGAGAAGCAGGAAAGCTGACATTTTGGGTCTGGGCCCTTCTTCAGGAAACCACTTGTGAAGAAGGGTCCAGACCCAAAACATCAGCTTTCCTGCTTCTCTGATGCTGCCTGGCCTGCTGTGTTCATCCAGCTCTACACCTTGTTATCACAAGGTTAATGAGATGTGGAGAGCCTGAGGTTGAGGTGGGAGTTTACCTGGTCATCAGACAGAGCCTGGTGCTGAAGGTGTACCCAAGGAACTGTGTTTGCTGCTCTACATCTCTCTGCTGCAAGTAATCTGCAGCTACAAAATACCTGTCAGGCCTATGGGTGAAAGCATGTGGTTCACTTCTGCTGGACGTTAGGACATTGAATGGGCAAATGCATTAATCATACATTTGTGAGATACAGCTATGTATCATTTATAATCATAGCATCATGCATGTGTAATGGTTGCAGTGTGAAAGTCTTTGGGGTTCAAATTCTGCTCACAGAATACATCCACCATGTCAGTGGCCGTTGCAAACTATACATAGGCATCAACAATGGTGCAAAAGATTTTCACCACCAATGTTAAAGAGGTGGTCAGTGGCCATCAGCAAGACAGCTCTTGAGCAACTAGCAAAGATGCTGAGGGACGTTCATCCAATTCCCTTTCCATTTCATTATTAGAATTTTGATAGATGTTATTGAATGAATTGTTGACGTTCACTGTTGATGTGTGGATGTAAGAAGCTAGACGAATAAAGGATATCAGAAGATGTGGTGTATTTGGATGGGAAGGGTTCAGAGCACATGGAGCAATCCCATTTGAATGCTCCTGCATCACCTCGACCAAATAGCTGGCTATGTATAGAGCCATGATGAATCAAAGTATGGCCTTCATTATTGTGGCACTGCAAACCTTATTACATAGGGTCTCGGTGTAGCCATCATCTGCAGAAAATGCCAGCACTGATCATTAATAGACTTAATTAAGTTTCACACAAACAGTTATTGCACAAGATAAGAGCTCATGGTGGTTGGGAGTAATATATTGCACAGATAGTGGTTTGGTAGCTAACAGAAATCAGAGAGTTAGGATTAATGAGTTACATTCAGTTGTCAAACTATAGCTAATAACTTACCACAGGGATGAAAGCTGGAGCATCAGTCTTTGACAATCCAGATTAATAACTTGCATGAAGTGATTATGTGTATAGTAGTTAAATTTGCTGACAAAGCTAAGGTTGGTCAGAGTGCTAGTTGTGACATGGACACAAAGCTTCTGTGAAGGGATATTACAGGTTAAATTAGTGGGAAAAAGTAAGCAGATGGAGTATAGTGTGGAAAATACAATCTTGTGTACTTTGGCAGGAATAATTGAAAAGCAAAATATTATTTATATGTAGAAATAGTGCAACAATCTGTGATTGGAAAATGTTTTGGTACATGAGTCATATGAAGTTAACATACAGGTACAGCCAGTAATTGGGAAGGCAAATGGAATGTTGGCCTTTATTGTAAGGGGAATGGAATATCAAAGTTAGGAAGTGTTGCTGTAGCTGTACAGGGCCTCAGTGAGATTGCATCTGGAATACTGTGTACAGTTTGGGTCTTCATATTTAATTGCATTGGAAGCTGTTCAGAAAAGTTCACTCGGCTGGTTCCTGTGAAATTAAGTTGTCTTACGAGGAAAGATTGATCAGTGCAGGCGCCTACTCACTGCAGTTTAGAGCAATCAGATGTGCTGCTAGTGAAAGATATAAGAACCTAAGGGGGTTCAACATGGTGGATGTTGTCAAGATGTTTTCCCAATGAGAGAGTCTAGAAGAAGGGGGCACAGTTTCAAAATAAGGGGTCTCAGTTAGAACAAAGATAAGGAGTTTTTTTTCTTGTCAGTGGATTGCTAGACTTTGGAGTTCTCTTCCCCAGAGAGCAGTCAAGGCTGAGTCATTAAGTTCAGTCAAAGCTTTGTCAGAGAGTATTGGAACTGTCAAGGGAGACAAGAGTTATGGAGTGTGTGGCGTAGGTTGGGGGGTGGGGGGGAGATATGTGGAACGGGAAAGAGCAGGAGGGAAATTTTACTCAAGGCCACAATCTGATTAACCATTCAATTCTTACTAAATGGTGCTGCAGTCTTGAGAGATCAGATGTCTTACACTCACATCTATTTCTTATGATCTTATGGAGAGGTCACTAAGTTTCAGAATGACAAGGTTACAGTTATTCTGGAACAAAAACAAAGTTGCTGGAAAAGCTCAGCAGGCCTGGTAGCATCTATGAAAGAAAAAGCGAGTTCATGTTTCAGGTCCGGTGACCGTCCCTCAGAACTCACCAGACTCAAAACATTAACTCTGTTTTTTTCTTCACAGATGCTACCAGACCTGCTGAGCTTTTCCAGCAACTTTGTTTTTGTCCCGGATTTACAGCATCCGCAGTTCTTTCAGTTTTTATAGTTATTCTGGTAAGGTTGAAGTCGGTGGAAAGGAAACAGGGTTTGTGGCTGAGGCCATTGATGATAGCTTCAGTTTTCTAGCATTTAGAAACAGGGAATTAAAGTGCTCTCAGGCTGACAATATTTGGATGCAAAAGAGAAAGAAATCCAGAATGAATCCTTGCAGATGACAGAAAGGTGGGTGGTAGAGCAAAGTATGCAGAAGACACTGAAAGTCTGCAGAGGGATACAGACAGTCTAAGTGAGTGGGCAAAGGTCTGGCAGACGGAGTACAATGTGGATAAGTGTGAGGTCATCCATTTTGGTAGAAATAACAGCAAAATGGACTCTGTTTTAAATGGTAATGAATTGCAGCACGCTGCTGTGCAGAGGGACTTGGGTGTCCTTGTGCATGAATCGCTAAAAGTAGGATTGCAGGTGCAGCAGGTGATTGAAAAGGCAAATGGAATTTTGTCTGCCATTGCTAGAGGGATGGAGTTTAAAAACAGGGAGGCTATGCTGCAGCTGTATAGGGTCCTGGTGAGGCCACACCTGGAGTACTGTATGCAGTTTTGGTCTCCTTACTTGAGAAGGGATATACCAGCACTGGATGGGGTTCAGAGGAGATTCACTCGGTTGATTCCAGTGTTGCGAGGGTTGGATTATGAGGAGAGACTGAGTAGACTGGGATTATCCTCATTGGAATTCAGAAGAATGAGGGGAGATCGTATAGAAACATATAAGATTATGAAGGGAATAGATAAGGTGGAGGTTGTTTCTGCTAGCAGGTGAAATAGGACTAGGGGGCATATCCTCAAAATAAAGGGAGGCAGATGTAGGACTGAGATCAGGAGGAACTTATTCACCCAAAGGGTTGTGAATCTGTGGAATTCCCTGCCCAGTGAAGTGGTTGAAGCTACCTCACTGAATGTGTTTAAGGCAAGGCTGGATAAATGTTTGAACAGGAAAGGAATTAAGGGTTATGGTGAGTGGGTGGGTAAGTGGAGCTGAGTTTCAGAAAGATCAGCCATGATCTTATTAAATGGTGGGGCAGGCTTGAGGGGCTGGATAGCCTACTCCTGCTCCCAGTTCTTATGTTCTCATGAAACCTTGGAGTTGGCAGTAATGATAGTAGAAGTGTTGAAAAGAGACCCATTGATGGAGATCAGAGATAATGGGAACTGCAGATGCTGGAGAATTCCAAGATAATAAAATGTGAGGCTGGATGAACACAGCAGGCCAAGCAGCATCTCAGGAGCACAAAAGCTGACGTTTCGGGCCTAGACCCTTCATCAGAGAGGGGGATGGAGAGAGGGGGAGGCGGACCAAAGATGGAGAGTAAAGAAGATAGGTGGAGAGAGTATAGGTGGGGAGGTAGGGAGGGGATAGGTCAGTCCAGGGAAGACGGACAGGTCAAGGAGGTGGGATGAGGTTAGTAGGTAGCTGGGGGTGCGGCTTGGTGTGGGAGGAAGGGATGGGTGAGAGGAAGAACCGGTTAGGGAGGCAGAGACAGGTTGGACTGGTTTTGGGATGCAGTGGGTGGGGGGGAAGAGCTGGGCTGGTTGTGTGGTGCAGTGGGGGGAGGGGACGAACTAGGCTGGTTGAGGGATGCAGTAGGGGAAGGGGCGATTTTGAAACTGGTGAAGTCCACATTGATACCATATGGCTGCAGGGTTCCCAGGCGGAATATGAGTTGCTGTTCCTGCAACCTTCGGGTGGCATCATTGTGGCAGTGCAGGAGGCCCATGATGGACATGTCATCTAGAGAATGGGAGGGGGAGTGGAAATGGTTTGCGACTGGGAGGTGCAGTTGTTTGTTGCGAACTGAGCGGAGGTGTTCTGCAAAGCGGTCTCCAAGCTTCCGCTTGGTTTCCCCAATGTAGAGGAAGCCGCACCGGGTACAATGGATGCAGTATACCACACTGGCAGATGTGCAGGTGAACCTCTGCTTAATGTGGAATGTCATCTTGGGGCCTGGGATAGGGGTGAGGGAGGAGGTGTGGGGACAAGTGTAGCATTTCCTGCGGTTGCAGGGGAAGGTGCCGGGTGTGGTGGGGTTGGAGGGCAGTGTGGAGCGAACAAGGGAGTCACGGAGAGAGTGGTCTCTCCGGAAAGCAGACAGGGGAGGGGATGGAAAAATGTCTTGGGTGGTGGGGTCGGATTGTAAATGGCGGAAGTGTCGGAGGATGATGCGTTGTATCCGGAGGTTGGTAGGGTGGTGTGTGAGAACAAGGGGGATCCTCTTAGGGCGGTTGTGGCAGGGGCGGGGTGTGAGGGATGTGTTGCGGGAAATACGGGAGACGCGGTCAAGGGCGTTCTCGATCACTGTGGGGTGAAAGTTGCGGTCCTTAAAGAACTTGGACATCTGGGATGTGGAGATGCTGTGATGAAGAATGGACCAGCAGAAGCCAGCCCCATTGAGCACACAACAAAGCCAAAGCATTAGAAGAAAATGGTACAGTTGTCCATATGATAAGTGGATGATAAAGGATGGTAAGTGGATTCAAAGTGAACGAGACAAGGTGATGCATAAAGGTCACAAACACGGAGAACGTAGCCCACCTTTAATTGATGTGGTTTCAATATTATGGAGGAGGTTTAAAACTGAGAGATTCAGCTAGAAAATTATAGGAAAATGTAACACAAACAGAAGATAGCAAATTGCTTCAGGAATTTGGAGGGCAATGGAAGATTGGAAGCGATGGCTGCAGTTTTGGCAGAGCATCTGAAGAGAAGTAATTATTATGTTAATAAAATGTGAGGCTGGATGAACACAGCAGGCCCAGCAGCATCTCAGGAGCACAAAAGCTGATGTTTCGGGCCTAGACCCGGGTCTAGGCCCAAAACGTCAGCTTTTGTGCTCCTGAGATGCTGCTTGGCCTGCTGTGTTCATCCAGCCTCACATTTTACGATCTTGGATTCTCCAGCTTCTGCAGTTCCCATTATCACTAATTATTATGTTAGACAGGATGGGAGCTAAGAAGTGAGGTTAGGGTTTTAGTCTGCCACAGAGTTTTGTTCAATGCAAAGTGGAAGAATACAAAGACATTTGAACAGGTGGAGCTGGGTTTTACTTTGCCGTTGTGAGACAGAACAGATTTGGAAAATAAAATAAAAAATAGCCATTGAATGATGAAGGCAGAGTTGTATCACTAGCTATCTTCAATGATGCAGGAAAGGTGGTCTGGTGTCAGGAATTCCTCATGTAGCTATTTAGAAGTTGCCAGCAGCATTCAGGAAATGGGCATTCAGAACTTCTGCAATTTTCAGTGACGTGGATATGTTTTAAAAGCATGCTGAGTCATACACTCAGAGCGTCTATGTGAACCATGGATTAAAGGCAGGGGGAGTTTAAAAGGGAAACAAAATGGTGTTGCCTCCTTAACTGTGACTGGAAAAGATAGGTGACATGTAAATAATACTTCTCTTGGCTTGTGAAGTGAAGGAACAGTCTTGTGAAATTGGAAAAATAGATGCTTAAAATTGATCATTTAAAGGATAATGCATTGTCTAACATCATATTGAAAGGTTTGCCATTCTGAGAATAATGGTTAAATGTTTAATCTTGTCTAATTACCTTTCTTCAGTTTTTAACTGGCATGTATGTCACTTTGGAAACTTAAAAGTTTGACAGATTAATGGGCTTTCTTTCATTCCACAAAAAACAGCACTAGCAACTGTTTATTCTTTTCAAAGTTGAGACAGAGAGAGGACCTTTTTGGTCACCTTCAAAAGCATTAATGGATTTTGCACTGTAGGGTGTGTTTACACAGCTGTCCAGAGCTTCACCTTATAACTTGGTGTCGATTCTGCCTGGTGGTGTTTTTTTTAGATATATATATATATGTATGTAAAGGGTAAAGTAAACTTTATAGCTTTGATGCTTTATAGATCATTAATAGGCTCTGAAATATGTCACACAGAAGAATGAGAATTTGAATATTTTGACATAGTTATAGGCTTTTGAAAGAGAAGGAATTGTGTTTTTCAAAATGATATTTCAGCATTTTGACAGATTCATGAACCTTTCAAAGAAATTAATTGCTTTTGAAATGCTTTTCAAGTAATTGTTTGTTTATACTTTTACAGATTTATGAGCTTTTTAAAATTTCAAGATCTTATTATAGGCAGGTGATTTCTGTTTATAATGTGCAAACTGGTTGAGTGTGTTCTGACGGTAGGGAATAATGAGAGATCAATGAGTTCTTTGCATTGATTAAAGGACTGGGCCACTGTTTCTTTGAATTGAGGCAAGAATTTAAACAGGCCACATTGGCAGCTCCAAGCCATCCTACTCTCTAAGAGGTGAAATCCCCTTTTGCTGTCACTGTTGCAGTAGAAGTGGGAGAACAATCTTGAGAAAATTTGAAACTTTGAATTCTCACTTAAAAGTCTAACGTCAGAGTTCAAAAGCAAACTCAGGCCACACCATATTGCAAAAAAGAAGGCATTAATTCTGAACTCTCTCTTCCACCGGTACTTAACTTTACTTTCAAGAAGTTATCAATAGATTTTTGACAGGTTACAATAGATGCATAATTTGATCTTATTAATTGTACAGACAAGAATTGAAATTCAAGAATTTCCCTCAGGTAACAATTCCACTTTTAGCCCAGCAGTGATAGCAGAAGGGTTCAAATGTAAGTTCATTGAAGTTGAGGCACTCATCATCTATGATCACATTTCTTTGGCAGTGCAGGATTAAGGCCCCAAATGGCTTGCTTGCATTTCTGTTTCCTTTAATTGATAAAGATCAGGAGCAAGGGAGGAAAGAAAGAAGGAAAGGAAGCAGTTCATAGGAAAGGATGGCAGTTCAAGATGGTAGCTCACCAGCACCTTCTCAAAGGCAATGAGGAATAGACAATGACCAGCAATGCTCATGTCCTGTAAACAAATAAAAACAAAGTAAGCTGTTACCTATTTCTATTGAGAATTATTTTGAGAGATTTTTCTTTCTTCTTGGTAAAGCAGCATGAGTTGCAACAGAACTTGATGTGATCCCACTGATGGATAATTTTGCCAGACATATAGCGAAGATACTCATCTTTGTGTTCCATTAACTTCAAGTGATGTTGGAGATCGTACACTGGGAATAAGCTGGGTGAAATGAAATCGTCAGCCAAGTCCAACACATCTCCTGCACTTCTGCCCTCAAACACTCTCTTACCTCCAACAACAACGATAGGCCCCCCTTTGTTCTCACCTACCATCCTCCCGGCATCCACATCCAGAGGATCATTAGCTACCATTTCTGCCATCGCCAGTGGAATGCAACCTGTCAGATTGAAAGCAGGTTAAGCAGACAATTGTGATTATGAACACACAGAAATAGTCAGAGATTGTGAAGTCGGGGAGCAAAAAGTCACACAAGATGGCAACATACAAAATGTTGGCCATGAATGGAAGACGTTTCAAATGGAGAGAAAGGTTTATGAAGGGCAGGAAAATGGTGAATTCAGTTGTTGTCTGTGCTGGATGTTATGACTAGTTTAGGTATCAAAAGCACTTTACCTAAGTGCTTTTGTTGGTGGAGGCAGACAAAGAGAGAAAAAATTGGCTTGCTGTTCAAATCAATTTTATTAACAAAGGATTCTTTATTGAAAACACCATGTATTTCCCAAATTTCTAAGTATTTACTCTCTATCTATCTCTCCCTGTCTCAGAAAGGAATCACCTGCAACAATCCACACGTTGGAATCTCCTTCCTCTTCTACACAGTCCTGGCTCTCTTCCATGAAAGCTGATCTTGCAGGTCAGGGCAGATCCTCTCTACCTCTGTCCTTTGCTCTCCAAGTGGCCAGTGCTTTATTGCTGGGTCAGGTTGAGGCTTCAGTGAGTCTTCATTTAGTGAGTGGCATCCAAATATGTGTTCTTATCTTAACCTAACCCCTGACTTTCCAGAATATTCTGTGGCCTTTGGCCAACGGGGTCATGAATGGGGTTCAAATCATACAATGGGGTCTCACCAACACCCCTCACTGTTAGTGATGTAAAGTGCACATACTCATAAAGTCAAAGTGCCTGAACATCTGATTGCCACTTCACCAATGCACCACCTTTGGTTTTCATAACTGCTTCCACTGAACATTTGTGACCTCCTTGACTTTAGTTTCCACAGTCAGCCATTCTGATGGCTGCTGTTTTATGTGCAGCCTATATATTTTATAATAGGATTTTCACATTTATCTCATGGTGGAGTATTTCAGCCTCAAATATGAGGATCTTTTTGATCTTTTTAATCTCACCAATTGCACCACCATAAACAGAGTTGTAAACACAATTGGATTATTGTTCTGACTGTTCTGATGGGTTGTGGTCTCTGAGTTGATTGGGGCAGGCTGAGATCCTAGGAACCCTGAAAGATCTACTCTTTCTGGAAAGAGAGGTGGAGGGCCCTGAATCTTTTCTGTACTGAGTGTATCTAGAGGCTTTTTCTTTCATTTCGTCCCAGTTTTTCCCAGAATTGCTGTCCCTTTCTGACTGTGCATGTTGCTCAAAAAGTTGGGACTTTGATTTTTCAATCTCTCGCTAGCAGTTTGAACAGTCTGCAGTGCAGGCTCTGTTTTCTTTGCTTGCCTGATGAAGATTGTAGGTTTTTGCATTTCTTAGTCAACTAGTCCACACCTTTTTGGGTTGCATCCTAATCAGCGACCATGCACTGTACCTCCTGGTACACTCTCTAGCACTGAGTCTGAAGCTGTCTCAATGTACCTTTGCTCTTGCTCTGTTGTTTTGACTCTTGTTCCTGCTCCACTTCCTCCAGCTTCTTACTTAGCTTCACCTTCTCCCATACTCTCCCTCTCTGCTGCTCCATGCAGCTGGCTAGCGCCACAGCCTTGCAGAAGTTTAAAGCACACTTCCGCTTAGCCTTCTACACATTTCTGTTCCATGAATACAGGCGTGGCATGGTGGCTCAGTGGTTAGCACTGCTGCCTCAAAGCACCAGGGACCCGGGTTTGATTCCAGTCTTGGGCAACTGTCTGTGTGGAGTTTGCATGTTCTCCCCATATCTGTGTTTCCTCCAGGTACTCTGGTTTCCTCCAACTGTCCAAAAATGTGCAGGTTAGGTGGATTGGACATGCTATGCTGCCTGTAGTGGTCAGGGATGTGTAGATTAGGTGGGTTACAAGGGGATGGATCTGGGTGGGATGCTCTGAGATTCGGTGTGGTTTGGTTGGGCTGAAGGGCCTGTTTTCACAATGTAGGGATTCTATGAATCCCAGACCTAATATTTACTGATTGCAATGGTTGATCCACATGGGCACTTCTCAGAGTAACAGAGTCATATTGTCATGCAGCACAGAAACAGACCCTTTGATTTAACTCATCTGCACAGACCAGATATCTCAATCTGATCTAACCCCATTTAACAGCATTTGGCCCATATCCCTGTAAACTTTTCCTAATCATATACCCATCCAGATGTATCTTAAAGGTTGTAACTGTACCATACTCCAACATTTCCTCTGGCAGCTCGTTACATACACACACCACGCTCTGCATTGGACAAGTTACCCCTCAAGTCCTTTACAAATCTTTCCCTTCTCACTCAAATGTATGCCCTCTAGTTTTGGACCCCTCACATTGGAAAAGGAGCTTGGCTATTCACCCTATCCTTGCCCCTCATGATTTTATAAACCTCTATAATGTCGCCCCTTAGCTTCCGACTCTCCAGGGAAAAGAGCCCCAGCCTATTCAGCCTCTCCCTATAATTCAAGCCCTTCACCCCCAACAACATGGTTGTAAGTCTTTTCTGCACCCTCTCAAATTTAACAGCAACCTTCTTATAGAAGAGCGATTATAATTTGCCACTGTATTCTAACAGTGAACTCACTAATGTCCTGGGCAGCTGCAACATGACAGCCCAACTCCTGTACTCATTGCACTGGTCAATGACGTATGCCAATTGCCTTCTTCACCACTCTGTCAACCTGTGACATCATTTTCAAGGAACCGTGAATCTGCACGCCTTGGTCTCTCTCTAGATAAAGTCCTCATGGCTGTAGTATTAACTGTATTCTTCCTGCCCTAGTTTTCCTTATTCAAAATGCAACACCTCACATTTACCTAAATTAAACTTCACCTGCCACTCTTCAACTCATTGGCCCATCTGATCAAGGTCTTGTTGTGCTCTCAGATAAGCTTCATTCCCGTCAATGACAACCACTGATTTGGTGTCATCTGCAAACATACTTACCAAACCACCTACATTCACATCCAAATCATTTGTATAAATGACAATAAGCAGTGGAATCAGCACCAATCCTTGTGGCATGCCACTGGCCACAGGCCTCCTGTTTGAAATGCAACCTGCCACCGCCAGTCTCTGTCTACTACCTTCAAGCCAATTTTGTATTCAATTAGCTAGCTCCCGTGCAATTCCATGTGATCTAACCTTACTAACCAGTCTCCCATGTGGAACATAATCCAAAGCTTTGCAGAAGTCCGTAAGGATAACATCAATTGCTCATGCTTCATCAAACTTTTTTGTCACCTCTTCAAAAAACTCAAATCTAGTTAGTGAGACACAATTTCCCTCACACAGAGCCATATTGACTATCCCTAATCAGTCCTTACATGTAAATCTTGTCCTGTAGAGCCCCTCCAACAACTTACTCACTGCTGATGTCAGGCTCACCGCTCTATAATTACCTGCTTTTCTTTCCAGCCTTATTCTTATTTCCTCCTCTCACTCTCCACACTGCGTCGCTTTTGTTGTTTCCTTTTAAAGTTACTGCTCTCTTTCTATCTCTCTCCCTCATGATTCCTTTGTCCTATATTATCTGATTTTTTCTCTTCTCTGATTTTTACTCTATCTTTGGATCATCATGGGTCCCTGGCCCCAATATCTGGCTTTCTGCCACCTCATGTGTCCTCTGACCCTGCATTCTGCTTCCTTGCTTCTGTTTTCTCCAGGGACTTGACCATGTACTGGCTGACACTAGATTTCCTTTTCTGTGGGTCCCTCAGACTGTACAAACTGTAACTGTTTGTTCTCCTCACATTACCATCATTTGGTTGGAAACCTTCACCCTCTTTCATTTACTTGAACCCTGATCGTCAAGTGAAGCAGTTGCCCTTTTAAATCAGGCTCAAGCTGGATGTCCAAGAGTTCAAAGTCGGTGGGGTTTTACTTCGGAGGTTATACAAACACCTTGAAATAGAGCCCACCCAGGGCATTGATGTTGTCTGCATGTTGACCGGCTTATGTATTAAAAATAATTTCCCCAACCCCTCTTATCAGTGAAGCAGAAAAAGCTAGACAGAGTTCGGTTTACTGTTTAACTTGATTTTATGAGCAAAATATTCCTTATTTAAAATGCCATGTGAAAATTTCCCCAAATTCCTATTATATTTATTTTCTATCTAGCTTTATCCATCTGAGAAAGGATATTACTTACAATGATCCATGTGTTATACTGGGCCATTGGAAGCTCCTTCCTCTTTGACAAAGATCTTGCTCATTTCCACAAAGATAGTTCGTGGCAGATATTCTCTCTCCCCCCCTCTCTCTCTCTCTCTCTCTGTCATTCTCTCTCCAGGTGGTCAGGCTCTGCTTCTGGGCCAGACCAAATCTTCGCAGAGTCTTCACTGCATCTTCACTGAAAGTGAGACTTCTAGGTCTATTCTTACCCTTCCCTAAGCCTTGCGTTTCCAGTATGTTCTGTGGCATTTGGCCAATGGGGTCATGTGTTGAGTTTAATTCATTTATTGAGGTCATGCTAACACCCTTAACTGTTGTCCTGCTGGGAGATGTAAAGTGCACATACTCAGGTGGTCAAGATGCCAGAACCTCTGATGGACATATAACCCTCGGGCTGGTAGTAACTAATTCCCCTTGAACCTTTGTGACCTCTTTGATTTTGGTTTCCACTGTCAGTAGCCAATAGCGGTTGGCTGCTGTTTCAATTAGTCTCGCCTATTTTCTATCAGACCTGATTTTGTCAGCTGAGGATTCATTTAGAATGTCCAATTTTGGGCCAGTGGTCACTTGACCATAAAGGTACATATTCAAATCACAAAAATATCAATATATTGACTTACAATAAGACATACACAGCAAAAAAAAAGACAATAATCTTTCTGGAGGGAAATGCATATATAGTCCAAAACTGCTGGTCAACTGGTTGAGTCCAAGGCAATGGTGAGTAAGGTAGCAGGATAGAAAATAAACTGTTGAGCTTAGCTTCTGAAGAATAAGGATACTTGCGGATGAAGTTGGGTGTAAATTTGTGATTTCTACTCCTAAAGAGCCATTGCTGGGTGTCTTGATTGGCTAGGAATGTTGAAAGATGCACCAGCAATAGTTGTTGAGCTACTGAAAAGGGATTAAGACTAAATCTTGGGTCAGCAGCGGGAGAGTAGCTAAGTATATATGCTGAGTTAACAACTGAAGGATGGGGAAAACATTTGAATTGGGAGAATTGCAAAGGAGATCTGGCAGGACAATTTAAAGGAGAGGAAAATGTAGAGCTACAGGAATGGAAAGAATTAGAGATAATAATAATCTTGGATCAAAAGCAGCAGCCAAAATGTACCTGTGAAAGAGTCAAAAATTAAGTAGAAGTAGGCTGCAGTGACAACAAGGAACAAGGAGCAGACTACAAAAAAGTTGAAAGTTTAAGTTTTCGTAGGAGTAAAATGATGAAGTTAATGGACAGTGTATGCTTAACTTGGAGGATCAATAAACCAAAGTCCAGATATTGAATGTACTGTGGAGGTGAGTGTGTCCAGGAGGAAGGGTCACCGGACCAAAAGCTTTAACTCTGTTTTCTCCTCCACAGATGTTGCCAGATCTGCTGAGCTTTTCCAGCAACTTTGTTTTTGCTCCAGGAACAATTTGATGAATGGAATTGTAAAGTAGATTCTTCGCGGAGACTCTACTTTACATTAAGGAGCTGTTAGCCCAGGAGCCATATCCATAAGCATTGCAGGCAGTAATAATACAATGATAAAAAAAAAGACTGCTGTTAACATTTTGTAAGAAATGTAATCTAATACAATATTGTACAGCTTTGTTTGGCCTGTCTCCATGATTATTGGCTCAGAAGAGCAACTTAACCTTACAATTGAAACTTCAGCAATACTATATGATTAGTTTAGTTCCTGTCTGACTTTTTCATTGTAAATATTCTTTTTTTATAATCCAGAAAGTTTTGTTAATGAACATGAGTATTTAGAGGCTAGGACTGGACTTAGAGGGGAGATGATGGTCTAGTGGTAATGTTGCTGGGGCTATTAATTCACAGATCCACATAATACTCAGGGGGCCTTCGTTCAAACGCCACCAAGGCAGATGGTAGAATTTAATTCAAGAAAAGAAGTCTGAAATCAAAAGTCTAATCGTAATCTTTGTTGCAAAAATTCATCTGGTTTACTAATGCCCTTTAGGGAAGGAAATCTATGATCCTCACTTGGTCAGTGAGTAGTTGACTCTTAACTACTCTCAACAAGTCATTTATTTGCATCTAACTGCTACCCAGCCTCAAAAGAAAAGAATAAAACTGGATGGGCCACCTGTCGATGATCTAAGGATGGGAAATGACAAATCCAGAGATTAAACAAATGCAAAGTCCTCCTTACTAACATTTGAGGCTAATACTAAAGTTGGGAGAGCTGTTTTCTACACTGGTCAAGCAATAATTGACCGTTATACTGACAAGCTCACACCTTACACACAATTTTCTAGACAACACCAATATCATCCCTGAGTATATCCAGCACAGACAAGTTGGTGCAATGGTGCACTATTGGAAGGACTTTACCGTCAACATTCACTCCACCCCATGAAGCCTGATGGCACTGGGTGTTATGAGTCCAGCTGATGTTATTACTGGACAAGTCTGATCCCAGACTCTATTTGACAAGATGGTCTTTCACTGAAATACAAGCATACAATGATGCACATCTGTTTTTAACAATAAAACAAAGGCTTATCATGTAAAACAAACGAAGATAAAATTGCTTCAGCCAAACCATTTACATATAACATCATTTTAAATATTTTGAAAACAAAGTAAAAAATGCAGTTCCATCTATCCCAACAGCATCTCCTTGTGAACAAAATGAGAAGTTGCTAGAAAAGCTCAGCAGGTCTGACAGTATCTGTGAAGAAAAAAAACAGAGTTAATGTTTCGGATCTAGTGACCCTTCCTCAGAACTGATGGTAGCTGGGAAAAATGTCAGGTTACGTGCAGAAAACAGACAGGGGGATGCAGTAGGGAGTAAATGATAGAATAGAACAGTGGAGAAGAAGAGAGATTGGAACGGAAATCCTGGAGAGTGGAGCAAAACTTCTTCAAGGTGAGCATGCCTAGAAGAGATGTGGCAGTGAGTTAAATACTAAGTAAATACTGAAAGAACTGTGGATGCTGTAATTCAGGAACAAAAACATCTCTTTATAGTGCTCAAACACCAGTTGATGGCTCAGCACTTAGTGTTGAGCAGCACTTTGTGGAAAAATTAATGACAGAAAGAGAGCAGAATGTACTTTGGGTAGGGGATTTTAAAGTCTATCATCAATAGTGGCTCAACAGCATCACTAATGAGCAAGCTGGTCGAGTCCTGAAGACCATAGTTGCTAGAATAGGCCTCCAGCAGTCATCGAAGAAATCAGCAAGGGGGAAGTGCATACTTGACCTGTCTATGACAGCATTGATATGAATGACCGCTACATATTCCAAATGCAGACAAGATCGAATCTTCACATTGAGTGTAACCTCAATCATTTTGTGTATCTTTATCACTAAATGTGATAGGCTTGCAAATCAAGAACTTCTTCCCTAACCACATTGTGGGTGTCCTTACATCAAATGAACTGCAATGATTCAAAGAAGCAACTCATCACTATCCTCTCAGACAGAATTGGGAAAGGGGAATAAGTGTTGCTCCAGCCAGTGAAGATGGCAACTCACACAAAAGGAAAAGAAACATTGAACAAATAGCTGAGAGAATTATTCTGATCTTCAGAAAATTAGCTGATCTGGCGTGGGCTGCCATAATGCAATAGCGTATACGCACACGCTATTCTACATAACAATGTAAAGTCACCATAGTCAGAAAGACCACAATGAATGGTGGAGCATGCCTTGATTTTAATCAGCCATCCTTTTATTCTTTCAGGCTTCATGGTCACACTTGGAGAATTGCATCTTGTTGGCTAGTTTAAATTGATCAAAGCAATTGTTTATTGGATTCAATGTCTCTGTGGATCGATGACTTCCAAAACATGCTAACCCACTGCTTCACTTTGGATCTGGAAGAGCTCATCCTCTGTTGTAGCATTCTCTACTTACTTTGGGAGTGCTGGTCTCAATAGTCTGTCAACAATGTACTTCAGTTTATCAGGTTTAGATGTCTCTGTAGCAGGAGTAACATTCCTAACAGATACTTTGGGACAGGTAGCAGAGACAATGAAGTGGACTGTAGTTGTATTCAACTTCACTTTGTTCTCTCAAGTAGATATTTACGAAAATATTCACAAGCAAAGACAAAGGCCAGGCTTGCTTTCTCTATGTCAGCATTATGACATACATTTGCATTAACTCTTTGGATGTAAATGTAACTGGTTGACCTTACTGCATTAGGGTATCCCCAAACTCTGCTTTACTACAATCACACTGTGGGGTAATTTAGTTTATGTCTTAATATTTCAGCGTAGGTGTTATCGTCTCTGGTTGCTTGAAGTTAGTGAACACTGCTTCTTATTCCATGCCCTATTATCACCACACATGCTTGGTAGTGAGTTGGAATAGTAGTTCACATCCTGAAGACAAATGAGGATAAAGTGTTGCTAAATAGTTCACTAATCCGACAGATCATTGCACGGTCCTTCTATCTGTAGGTTGCCACACATTGGCGGTAACGCTCACCTTTTCAGGATTTGGGCACCAACCTCTCACAGGCACTATGTGTATTGCGAATTTGGCAACAGGATGGCCTGTTCTTCCAGGAATATGCTCACATTACTGATTTACAGTTTTAATATTTCGCCACATATTGATCATCATCCTGAGAGCAATCTTCTCCCTTCTCCATAAATGTATTCTCACATTGTAATCATTTTTGTCTAAGATAATCTTGTATTTAATTGGATCATTACTTTTGAGAATTCATAGGATTCTGCAAGTTGTGTTAACACAGCCACATGTTGTTAAATGGATTCTTTCTCACCTCTTACTCATGGTGAACACATGCTTTTCATACGTTATGTTCACTTGGCGTTGAAACATACCTCCGAGCCTTTCAAAATTTCTTGTCAGTGCTTTTTGTTTCTTGGAAATATGTAGGATGGAATACTCTTTGTAACAGTCCCTCATTAATGGTGAAAAGAGTGTAATTACTCTTAGCTGCTCTGGATTGTTAAATGAATTCGTAGCAACTTTGTAATTCTGCCAATGTGAGCGGAAAACCTGCTTGTTCTGCTTCATTTGGACCAATGCTAAGGCAGAGGAAATTTGCAGCTTCTTGCATCCTACCTTATGCTTTCAGTCGCATGGCTTGCATGTTTGTTCCATTTCTGAGTTGTTGTGTAGCTCCTAGTAAATTACAGCAGCTCTGAACATTCCTGTATCCCACTTGTCATAGCTATGTTTCTATACAGTTGTTCAATAACCAATCTTAGTTCTTCTCTGACAGCATGTTACAAACTCACAAGATAACAGTCTAGCTTGCACCATGTCTTTACTGCATCTGTTATAAGACAAATACCTGCAGAGAGTGCTACATAGTAGAGGTCACATTACTACAGAAAGCTAGAGGTATATTTGTACAGTATTCAATTTCAACCCGAAACACTGTAGTACTTGATTTAAAATGTTAAGCTCCTTGCAGACATTCCCTTGGACTGTTAGTTCAGCATTCTTTTCTTCAACAGCTTATGATACACAAAAAAAAGGTGTAGACACATTCTACCAGGCTTTTTTGGTTCATACTGGCAGGATTGAAAGACCATTGCAATTTCTTCCTCTTTCCCTTTCTCAAGTGTAGTTGGGAGGAAGGAAGGAAAAACATTTTTGAATGCTTCTGACCTTTTCCATCGTCAGCTTCATGTTCTGTCTGGTAAGTCAGAGCCTTAATATTTGATGAGCTCAGGATTGATACTTTCCAATCTAATCAGCCATGTTGGCATAATTTCTGCATATTGACCTAAGTGCAAGAAGATCTCATTTCCTGTTTATCTTTTTATTACACATCTCTGAAACAGGTGGGACTTCAATCCAGGCCTCTCGGTCTAGCGGTAGAAACTTTACCTCTGCACCACAAGAGCCCCTCCTTCTGCTTGTTTAGGAGGAAAACTGTATTTATTGCAGATGTGTGTCTCTTGAATGTTTAGCCCTAGACATTAAGTTAAGAAGCTGCTTAATGAAATTTGCAGTGATTCTACAGAAGCATAAAATAAAGGTACTTATTGCCATATAATTGTCTAAAGTGGCTTAATGCTCACTGTTGGGATGTTGTCCCCAAAACACTAATGCCAGTAATTATTTAACTCTGAAATGTTTCCTATAATGAAGACGTAGATATGCCTTTACATAAATCAAAATAGGAAACAGATGTGTGTCCATTAAGGTCATATGAGCTATGACAGAACCATCCTGCCCTTGCATTCAAACCATTAGCCTGAGTGCAGTTGTTTCCTGGTGTAATTGGCAGAGTAATATAAAAGTCAGGCAACAGTAAGTGATTCTGCTTCTCATTGGAACATTCTTAATTTAGAATTACATTAATCTCAATTCAGATATACTGTGCTAAATGAATTCATTTTTTTTATAATCAGTGCATTCAGGAAACTTTGAGAAAACTTTGATAAAAGTTATTAATTAAGTTTCTGCAAGTTAATAAATAGTTAGAATAACAGCATGTAATCCTCTCCTCTGTCCTCCAAATAGCTAAGCAAAATAATTAATGAAATATTCCAATTTCTTTTTTGATCTTAAGACAATCTCCTGAAAAGTAACATACGAGTCCTGGCATATTTTTTGGAGTCTCAGTGTTGACTGAGGGCTGACAATGAGCAAAATCAAAGATATCGCTCATTACATTTGGCCAAGAAATATTATAAAGATTTTCAATCTAGAATTAATAAAGTACAGACAATTTTATGCTGATGATTTGAGGCAATGCAGAACAGAAAATGACCACCACAACTCATTCCACCAAAGCATGGAAAATCTTTCCACTCCCCACCAAACTCACTCTTAGGGCACCATTGTAGAAATCCAATCAGTTAAGGTCTAAAGCCAATCTTCCAGCTTGTTGTAAACTCATGCAAAAAAATTATAAAATGAAATGTACAAACTGTTTGGATGGGACAGCAGTCTATGATTTTTCACATTAGGTAAAGTTAGAATGCAACCAATGGATTACACAAGCTGTTCCTACTGGATTCAATCTACTGAAATTGTCTTCAAGCTATTTGAGTGCTACAAAATCAGGGTAAGTGCTTTGCATGGTAGCATTTACATTTTATGCCATACATCTGCTTTTCCCAACATTTCCCTTTATTTTGTTAGCATGATACCCTGATAAAGTTGTTGTCTGTCTGTTTTGTCAGCCTGTTTTATTAGATAGAACTTAAATGTCTTTTTCTTTCATTAACATTTCTCATTTCTAGTCCTGCCTGTTCGGAGAGCATGCAGGCTTATGTCAGGACTCACCTGTCAAAAAATAGCTATGTTGTTATTTTTAAAAATGTATTTAAGTATGTTGGTTGGTTTGCTATTTTCAGCACCATTTTCAGCGCTACTTTCACCTTTTGAGTGTTCACAATATTACACAAAACCTACTGGTTGGGAACACCACCGATGCCCTGTGTGATGATGACTGTAGGAGGTAATTCACCTCAATATTTAACAATGCCAGCCAAACCATTATTGTCCTCCAGCTGTCCTGCAAAGTCTAGTTCCGTGTGACAACCTTGAATAATTTTCCTCCTGTCTGACCTAATTTAGCAACTACAGTTCCAAGACTGTATTCAGCTTCCACTGTCATATACACAGTTTTCCAATGATCCATCAGTGCCACTTCTTTCTCTCATCCACATGTTGCCCTTCAGGAACATCATTTGTCACCATAGGTTAACTTCCCTTGGCTCATTCTTAGTTACATCAAAAAGCTTATCCATTCTTTTGACATCTAGCCAGCCTTCTGGCATTTACTGTTCCACAAATTCCAAGCTGAAAACACTGCAGCTGCATCCTGTCTGGATTAAATCCTGCACATCCATTACCATCAATCGCTACATATTATACAAAACATTGAATATAATTTCTTTATCCTCACCTAGGAATCTTTGCATGGTGTTGCGTTGTCCTAATTTGACCAGGTCAAGTTCCCTTAATCACTACTTGATGCTTCTGCACGTCCTTTTGTCATCCAGCACGTCTCTCACAAATTCAATGCATTGGGGAATTTAGAGCAATTGAAGGGAATCCATCTCACAATCATTTCTGCTGTCAGCTTTTAAAAACCTGATGGAAACATTTCCCTTTAAGAAAATGTTGATCAGTTCTCTCAAGTACCTGACAAATAAACATCCATTCTTCTGTGAAACATCCTGAGACAGGTTTCTCTGTTGGAGACTATATTTAAGCACTGGTAATGCTGTCATTCATCACATGACCATTTTCTTATTCTAAATTGTCAACATTTCACAATAGGTAGATACTATCTTGTATTTTGTGCTTATGTCAAAGGAAAAACTTTTAGTACAATAGGGTGGGAGTAGTAAAAGGTACAAGATCTCTGTGATAAAGTGTCCAGTAGCATTCATTGTCTATATCGTAAATGAAGAAAGGAGTCTTGGACAACAAACAGAAGAGTGTGGGTGAGCCCACACGAATCACTCTTTGCAAGGAAAAAAAGACAACTGACATTTTTGTGAGTTATGCAAAAAGTCCCTAACAGCACAGTTGTTTCAACAAAAAGAATGACAATTACATTTTCAGAATCATTTCTCTTAAAAGTACTGGTATAACAGCACCAACATTCTACATTTGTGATTGCCTGCTTCTTGTTCATTTCAAATAGATGCAGCTGAATTGATGTATCATGCATTTTATGTATTATCTAAAGCCAAAACAACTCTTCATGTTTTTCAGGAGCCTTTTTACTGGGGATCCTAATGATCAGTCAGTCAAACAGGAAAATGAGACAGCATAATGGATGTGAAACCTGACCTAACTCTTTTTTCCTCTTATGTTTGGAAAGTAAGCATTTTCCATGCCCAGGAAAGGTGAAAATCCACCCCATTTTTTTTTAGTAGAGCTTTTCAGAATGCAATTTCAGGAAAAGTATTACAAATATTAACTAAAATCGAAAGATATAAGAAATAAATGTCCCTACGTTTGACAAGCACTCTCGCTACAAATGACCTTTCTCACTCAATACCATCAAAAGCTAACACTGAATTAAAATGGAATTTAGAAGTATCTAGATACAGTCATATAAATGATCATTTCAACCTTCTAAATGACAATAAGCTGGACATGCTCTGTGCAGCTTCAACATTTTCAAGGTTCCAGCATAACTCTTGAAGACTGTTGGGATATCTGTAGGGAATGGATTTTTATGTCTCTTATTTCAGGTTATTCAGCCTTGCAAAATAGACTCCATTTCTTCTCTGAATAACCCAGATTTGTTTTTAGTACAAGATAATAAAATGTGAGGCTGGATGAACACAGCAGGCCCAGCAACATCTCAGGAGCACAAAAGCTGATGTTTCGGGCCTAGACCCTTCATCAGAGAGGGGGATGGAGTGAGGGTTCTGGAATAAATAGGGAGAGAGGGGGAGGCGGACCAAAGATGGAGAGAAAAGAAGATAGGTGGAGAGGAGAGTATAGGTGGGGAGGTAGGGAGGGGATAGGTCAGTTCAGGGAAGACGGACAGGTCAAGGAGGTGGGATGAGGTTAGTAGGTAGGAGATGGAGGTGCGGCTTGTGTTGGGAGGAAGGGATGGGGGAGAGGAAGAACAGGTTAGGGAGGCAGAGACAGGTTGGGCTGGTTTTGGGATGCAGTGGGTGGAGGGGAAGAGCTGGGCTGGTTGTGTGGTGTAGTGGGTGGAGGGGACGAACTGGGCTGGTTTTGGGATGCGGTGGGGGAAGGGGAGATTTTGAAGCTGGTGGAGTCCACATTGATACCATTGGGCTGCAGGGTTCCCAAGCGGAATATGAGTTGCTGTTCCTGCAACCTTCGGGTGGCATCATTGTGGCACTGCAGGAGGCCCATGATGGACATGTCATCTAAAGAATGGGAGGAAACCACACCGGGTACAATGGATGCAGTATACCACATTGGCAGATGTGCAGGCGAACCTCTGCTTAATATGGAAAGTCATCTTGGGGCCTGGGATAGGGATGAGGGAGGAGGTGTGGGGGCAAGTGTAGCATTTCCTGCGGTTGCAGGGGAAGGTGCCAGTTGTGGTGGGGTTGGAGGGCAGTGTGGAGCGAACAAGGGAATCACGGAGAGAGTGGTCTCTCTGGAAAGCAGACAAGGGTGGGGATGGAAAAATGTCTTGGGTGGTGGGGTCGGATTGTAGATGGCGGAAGTGTCGGAGGATGATGCGTTGTATCCGGAGGTTGGTGGTGTGGTGTGTGAGAACAACGGGGCTCCTCTTTGGGCGGTAGTGGTAGGGGCGGGGTGTGAGGGATGTGTAGCGGGAAATGTGGGAGACGCGGTCAAGGGCGTTCTCGACCACTGTGGGGGGAAAGTTGCGGTCCTTGAAGAACTTGGACATCTGGGATGTGCGGGAGTGGAATGCCTCATCGTGGGAGCAGATGCGGCGGAGGCGGAGGAATTGGGAGTAGGGGATGGAATTTTTGCAGGAGGCTGGGTGGGAGGAGGTGTATTCTGGATTTTTAGTACTCTGTGTTAAAGAATGAGCTGCCTGCAACAGAGGGAGAAGAGAGGAAAACATGAGTGCCTGCCAGTTTATCACCCTACTGCAGCCACTGTGACTGAGCCGCTGGAAAGTGCACCAGGCAGGTTAGCCTCACGGCACTTGCGTTGATTGTGTCTGCTGTTTTACATTAGTTATATCCCAGTGCAATTAGACTTTTCTTGATGCTGTAGAAATTTTTATGGCAGTGCTTTTCACAAATCATTCCACTCTTCAATGTTTCATTTGCAAGCAGTGCAAATGTTTGAGTTTACTGGCAAGGTAATGGTTGTCTGCATTTGACAATCAACTAGATTACATTGTTAATGGCACCCCTATTTCCTGTTGAAGAGACAAGTAACCACTGCAACAGCAATAATAATACTGCTTGTGCACGTGCTTTAATTTGAGCTACTCTGCCTAACATTGTTAAATTGGTGTGTATAATGTTTTAATTATTGCTGACTAAAGGAATGAAAGAAGTAACAGTATTGCCTTAACATTTACAAGTCACGTATTCAACAATTTCTGGAGGCCTCCACTCTTTGTTGCTTCTATTGCCATATACAGTGCCAATTTATTGCAGCAACTAGATTGCTATGTTTTAACCATTCTCGAACAGTATAGAGAATTCAGGCAATTTCTGCTTGCCCCCGTTTTTGTTTGCCCTGCAGAGCAGGATACAGGAAAAGGACAGACTTTCCTGAATCCATGGCATTGTAATGTCTCAATAATTTTTATTTCATGGGTGGCATGATGTTTCAGTGGTTAACACTGCTGCATCACAGCACTAGGGACCCAGGTTTTATCCCACCCTTGGGCAACTGTCCCTGTGGAGTTTGCACATTCTCCCAGTGCTGTAAGATGGAACAAAAAAACCACAATGTTAAAACAAAAGGACACAATCCCGATTTCTGGGTAGAGTCCTGGTCTTTCAAAACTTTTAAAACCAAAATGAAAGCTGGGGTGAGTTGGCGGGAAATACCAGCTGGTCTGGGAATGGAGATTGTTGTCTGGGATTATTGCTGAGCCTGGAATCCCAATTTATACCCCGTCTCTTAAAGAAGAATTGACCTAAACCAACAGACCACAGTCTGAAATCGCTTTTACACCTCGGGCTAAAAAGCGCAGACAGTGTGGGGCCTATTGTTCAAAAACCTTTCACACATACTCTAAGATAATAGGAACTGCAGATGCTGGGGAATCTGAGATAACAAGGTGTAGAGCTGGATGAACACAGCAGGCCAAGCAGCATCAGAGGAACAGGAAGGCTGAAATTTCGGGCCTAGATCTTTCTTCAGAAATGGACCTGAATTTCTGAAGAATGGTCTAGCCCCAAAACATCAGCCTTCCTGCTCCTATGATGCTGCTTGGCCTGCTGTGTTCTTCCAGCTCTACACCTTATTATCACACCTACCCTAACCCTTGGAAAAGCAATTAACATTAGAAGAGAACATCTAGAGCTCAATGACAACTACAGATTTGAGAGGAGATAATGGGGCCCACAGTCAGTACAGCTGCCAGCCCTGATCTCACCTGGCCATTTTTCAACAACAAGTCTCTGCGCAAGAAGGCTTTCAGGCCTAACAAGCGTCTTCTGAAACAAGACCCGAGAGAAGCCAAACTGAGAGACCAAACAGAGAAGCTGAATTGGAAAATCAAAACAACAGCATCATCGGAACAAAGGACAGAGAAGGGGGAAGTCAACAAAGTGCTTTTGAAACAAGAGCTTCCAGACATGGGCCTGTTCTGAACCAAGAGGACAGATGTCAAGAATCTCAGCAACTGGGTGTACTTCAAAACTGTATTTTGAGCGGTGAGCATAATCTTCTGAGACCTAAAATTCTGACCTAGCTAGCAAGGAAATGAAGACATGTGCTGACAGTGCAATGGGACCCTGCATAGGATGGGCCATAGGAATGTTAATGATGCTATCCGGCACCTGCATGGGAAAATAGATTGTGCGGGATGGAAAAGTAGACTGGGAAAGTTAATGATGATACGCAACAAGATGCAAGGCCTTGAATGAGTCCCGTCAACATGGGTCAAAGATGGCACCTGCAGCTTATTTATTTCAGTAGCTGTGTTGGCTGTACTGGCCAGCAGTTTTGTCCATTGTATCTGTTGTTTTCTGTGCTGGCTGTGTGTTACACTGTATAAGAGAGAGAAAGTTTTATTCCAAGAAGTGGGCTGTGCCTCCGCTTGGAATAGCGAATGGTGCCAGGAACAAACTTTAGCCTCCAGACCAGCCATTAATCGAGGGGCACCCGATGGGCAGAAGGATGTGAGACTTGTTGATTTTTTTCTTTTCTCTTCCATTTATTAGTACCACTAAAATCATTTATTGTTACTTAATAAACATTCACATTTAGGAAAATTGCTGTTGTCGAGCCTTGATTTAATTATATTTACCCGCATCTGAAAAGAACCGTTTGGATATATCCTGTGATCCAGGTTAGGAACTGTGTTTAAAGGCTCTGTAATTAAACTGTTTCCTGTGAACATTAGTAGGATGAGGTTCTACTGGTGTTAATCTAGTAAACAGTGTGATTTAAAGTGCTGCAGTTCTCTGCATAATTCATTGTCTCAATTTCCTTTTTTTATTACATTATCCATTTTCTTGTATTATGATAAATTTTTACATTCTAAATAAATGCAGAGATTCTTTTGCACTGAAACATTTCTCTATTGTCTATTCATTTCACATTCCCTAAAAGTCCAGTGTCCAGAACCACTTAGAGATCAGAAAACAACTGGATACAAGATAGAACCCTGCACTGTCTGTGTGGGTTTCCACCAGGTGCTCCGGTTTCCTCCCACAATCCAAAGATATGCAGGTTAGGAGGATTGGCCATGCTAAATTGACAACGTTGTTGAAGGCTATGCAGTCTAGGTGGATTAATCATGGGAAACGTAAGGATAAGTTAGTAGGCTCGGTTTGAATGGGATGCTGTTCAGAGAGTCAGTGTGGATTCATTGGGCTGAATGCTTGCTTTCACATTATAGGGATTCTGTGATTCCATTTATTTATTTAAATGCCTTGGTTCACTTCACAGTCTCAAATTGGCAGAAAATAGCAGCTGACCAATATAATGTGATGTACCTTAGTAGGAAGAACATTGAAAGGCAATGTAAAAGAGGTGATACAATTCAAGAAGAGGTGCAGGGGAAGAAGAACCTGGTTTAAAGGGCCAAGAGCTGTTAACTTAATCCTTGGTGTCAGTGTTCTGCCGGATGGCCCAATGGTATCCATTAGTACAAAACCGCAGAGTGTTGCAATACAGAAGGAGGCTATTTGGCCCATCATGCCTGTACCCACTCTTAAAATGAACATCATTACCCAGTGTCAATCTCCAGCTTTCCCCACATATCGTTGCACAACATTTTTATCCAAGTAATCAACATTTCCAGGCAGTGCATTCTATACCCTCACAACTAGCTCAATGAATAAGTTTCTTTTTTGCATCATCCTTGTTACATTTGATCATTGCTTTAACCTATGCCCTCTTCTTCTTTTTTCTTTTACAAACAGGAACAGCTTCTCCCTATCTACTCGATACAGCCTGCTTGTAATTTTTAAAACGTTTACCAGATTTCATAGAATAGAATCCCTACTGGTGGATATAGGTGGAAGCAGGCCATTTGGCCAATCGAGTCCACATCGACCCCCTAAAGAGCATCCCACCACACTCACCTCAGGCCAAACCATGCAACCTGCACATTTTTGGACAGTGGGAAGAAACCAGCGCACCCGGAAGAAACCCACACAAAGACAGGGAGAATGTGCAAACTCCACACAGACGTTCACCCGAGCATGGAATTATAGCCAGCCAGGCCCCTGGTGTTGTGAGGCAGCAGGGCTAACCACTGAGCCACCCTGCTGCCTCTCCCCTCAGCTTTCTTCATTCCAGGCAGAACAGTCCCATCGTCTTCAAATGATCCTCATGACTAAAGTTTCTCATTCCTGGAACCATTCATTTAAATTGGGTCTGCATTTTCCCCAGTGCGTTCTCATTTTTCCTTTGCACTGCAAGCAAGACAAGTAATCCCTTCACTGGAACACTACTGGTCCACCTGGTCACAGAAAATGAGTGAAAAGACAGTTGAAAAAAAACTTATTTCTTTGCATTTCTTCATTCCATCTAGGTTTGCTCACTTGATCACATATCTACAATATTATCACATCACCGGGGCCTATTCTCTGTATTTCAAAAAAACGCCATGCTGGGTCCCAGCTGGTGCCTTTCCAGTCTTCTCAGAAAAACACTCCCTGGTGTCATAAAAGAATCATTCATTCTGTTGTCAATTGTATGTAGGTACAGCCTGCCCCGAACCTCGCATGCTTTCTGAGTGAATCAGAGGGTGGTATTGATTTAGCTGAAGCTGCAAATCTAGTTGATGAAGTTCAAAGCTTGGATGAAGCTTCCATGATGCCTCACTGTTTGGGATAGGGTGTCTGGTGTCTACAGAGAGCTGGTGTCTCCAGCTCTCTGTAGTTGGCAGGCATCTTTTAATGTGGATGTTTGCTGAATCTTTTCTGTCTGGCTGAATGCTAATTTGATTTACCTCCTCTGATGGCATTAAGCAGAGACCATTGATCAGCTTGTCACTGCCCGTGTGTGCTGAGTACCCTCTGTCTGGCTGACTGCTTCCTTTATTTAACACCTTTCACATTGACAACCGGAAGCCTTACAAAACAGCTCATGTACCACTGCCATCTTGTTGCAACATTGGAACTGATATTTGGCTGTTCTTAACGGAAAAAGACGATGCTTGTGAAAGCCAACATTTTTTGATTGTTTGTGCAATGTTTAGCCCAGTCTTAAGCAGGAATCTTCCATATGCAGATTCCAGAACCAGAGTGTCTCAGACACTGAATTAACCAAATGGCCAAACGTAAACTGGAGAACTGCGGCTCCATAACATGTGACTGATGTTTTGTGAAGTTATTACAATAACTCCTCCCAACTGACCTATCGCTAGTTTACTGCCCCAGAGCTGTATTTATCAAGAAGACTTTTGACACTGTTTGTGTTATGTAACCTAAGAATAATTGTTTATTGCTAACAAAAACTATTTTACAAAATTCTAGGAATGTCAATGATACAAATACTTAAACTAACTACCCTGATTTTTATCCCAAAATTCCCATTTTCATCAAGCTGGCACTTAAACCTGACAGACAAGACAAAAGGTTAGCAGTGGAGGATAGATATTAGGGTCGAAGCTAGGAAGAGAGAAAAATGGTAAGCCACACAGCTGGATTTAGAGAATTTGAATCTTAGACCAACAGTTCCGACCTCTCAATGTGCTAAACTGCTCTGAGTATCTATGTCAGTTTGGCAATGAAACTGCTGACATAATTGAAAAGTTGCTGAATTGGGTTGGCTCCTTCTTCTGTGCAATCTCCTTGAGGTATCTACAAAATGGACACTCAAAACACATATCCTCACCGAAAATAATCTCCCAGGTTGACCTTTACTGCTCAGTCACAGTTTGCTATGCTTTGCTTCAGGAACTGTACCCATGTGGGAAATCACTGTGTGAGTCTATAATTCTGGCCCTTCGTTTTTCCTTCCAAGATGTAATTTTTTTTTCTGGTTGGCTTTATACCTGTTGCAATGTCATAGAGTTAAACACCTTATTAGCTTTTGAGATAACAAAGTGTGGAGCTGGATGAACACAGCAGGCCGAGGGGCAACTTAGAGCACAAAAGCTGTTGTTTCAGCTTCTTAGCTTTTATTGGCTTTCTGTAGCAATGGGTGTGCGTGACCAATCAGCAGATAATCCCAATCTGTGTGATTCCTGTTCTCTCTAAGGTTATTTCCCCAGCAACGAGGGCACTGGACTGAATCCTGATCTTTTTTGCAGAATCCCAGTCTTTTCTGTTAAAGCTGAACACTTATCATTAGAGATAATGGGAACTGCAGATGCTGGAGAATTCCAAGATAATAAAATGTGAGGCTGGATGAACGCAGCAGGCCAAGCAGCATCTCAGGAGCACAAAAGCTGACGTTTCGGGCCTAGACCCTTCATCAGAGAGGGGGATGGGGAGAGGGAACTGGAATAAATAGGGAGAGAGGGGGAGGCGGACCGAAGATGGAGAGAAAAGAAGATAGGTGGAGAGAGTATAGGTGGGGAGGTAGGGAGGGGATAGGTCAGTCCAGGGAAGACGGACAGGTCAAGGAGGTGGGATGAGGTTAGTAGGTAGATGGGGGTGCGGCTTAGGGTGGGAGGAAGGGATGGGGGAGTAGAAGAACTGGTTAGGGAGGCAGAAACAGATTGGACTGGTTTTGGGATGCAGTGGGTGGGGGAGAAGAGCTGGGCTGGTTGTGTGGTGCAGTGGGGGGAGGGGACGAACTGGGCTGGTTTAGGGATGCAGTAGGGGAAGGGGAGATTTTGAAACTGGTGAAGTCCACATTGATACCATTAGGCTGCAGGGTTCCCAGGCGGAATATGAGTTGCTGTTCCTGCAACCTTCGGGTGGCATCATTGTGGCAGTGCAGGAGGCCCATGATGGACATGTCATCTAGAGAATGGGAGGGGGAGTGGAAATGGTTTGCAACTGGGAGGTGCAGTTGTTTGTTGCGAACTGAGCGGAGGTGTTCTGCAAAGCAGTCTCCAAGCCTCCGCTTGGTTTCCCCAATGTAGAGGAAGACACACCGGGTACAGTGGATGCAGTATACCACATTGGCAGATGTGCAGGTGAACCTCTGCTTAATATGGAATGTCATCTTGGGGCCTGGGATAGGGGTGAGGGAGGAGGTGTGGGGGCAAGTGTAGCATTTCCTGCGGTTGCAGGGGAAGGTGCCAGGTGTGGTGGGGTTGGAGGGCAGTGTGGAGCGAACAAGGGAGTCACGGAGAGAGTGGTCTCTCCAGAAAGCAGACGGGGTGGGGATGGAAAAATGTCTTGGGTGGTGGGTTTCTTCAAGGACCGCAACTTTCCCCCCACAGTGATTGAGAACGCCCTTGACCGCATCTCCCGTATTTCCCGCAACACATCCCTCACACCCTGCCCCCGCCACAACCGCCCTAAGAGGATACCCCTCATTCTCACACACCACCCTACCAACCTCCGGATACAACGCATCATCCTCCGACACTTTCGCCATCTACAATCGGACCCCACCACCCCACAGCAATCGCCTAGAAGGTTTAAACTTCCAATGCATGATTACCAGACCCTGGAGCCCACCAAAACGCCATTGGTTATTTCGGGGCTGTGGTTTTTATTGTCATATCTTTCCCTCCATTGGGAACGTACCTCATCTAAACATCAACCATCCCAGCACCAAAGGCAGCCTGCTGTTCCTTTATAGCTTTGCCTACGAATTTTCAATTCTAATTTACTTCACACCATGAATTTGACTCTAATTAATTGAATTTTGGGGCTGATAATGAGACAATGGCTGTTTACAGTTGGAAGGTCCAACAGCACAGATAAGTAAGGCCAGAGGAAACCATCACTTGCATTTTTTCCATTAAAATGTTTCTCACTGAAATTGAAAAAAAAATGGAAATGGAAGAGCAATGTGCAGTACTGTGAGGCACACAGGGGTGAACAAAGGATATGTCCATACACTAATCACCACCCCACTTTGACCGACACAAAAAGCTCAAGCTCAGAGAAACACATTTTATTTCTGCTACCTTCCAAATCTGTTACTTCAAAAATGTAGCTGATAATTTTTCTTGAATTGCACAACCAATTTTTGCCTATTGGCTCAATAAATTAGACCAATTTGACCAACACACAACTGATGTTACATCAAGCATGAAGTGCAGGGAGGAAAACCAAGCAGGGATGAGCAAAGAGCAGCTGTGTAATGAGGCCTATCAGGTTTTCATTTGAAATAATGGATACAAAGTTAGATAAGATTCTTCATGGACATGTTGTCTAATCAGACTGATTATCCTCCTTACACTGTCTCCAGTCTATCAATTAATTCCAAGTGCAATAAGGGCAGAAATGAACTGGAATAAGGACTTGGTTCATGACTTATTCTATTTGCTTATTTCCCTGCATTGTCTAAAGTGGCTTTCCATCTGACATTCTCTGATTGGGGATTCTCTGGTCCCAAAGCCTGCCTGACTAATCTCTTCCAAGGAAATATTTTGACTTTTATATCCTACTTACTTATCCAGCAAAATCTATATTCTCTCCATTTCAACATCCAGCTGTTTCTTAAATGATTCCAGGCTTCTTCCTTTTTGATCTTACCAGTCCCTCCACATAGTTTGATCTTTCAGCATTGCAGATTAGCCTCATAGCTTTTCATGAACAATGCCCAGAAGTTGTCTCTTGTCCCATAATAACTAAAACTGGACAAAATACTTAAGGCGTGGTCGGTCGATGGTGTTGTAGAGATCATGCATTCATTGAATAGTCTTCCTTGCAAATGAATGATGTAAATTGAAACTTCAAAGTGAAATGGGAACGGAGTACTGAGTAGGATGATCAGCCATAATCATACTGAATGGCAGAACAGGCTTGAGGGGCCAAAGGGCCAACTCCTGTTTGTATTTTCAATGTATCTATGAAGGGCTGAATGGCTTGTTTCTGATCCTGCTTTCTATGTTTCTACTTTAGCAGCAGAACCATATGCTTCAGGTGCTTATGTGATGTCAGATTAAGTATGCACTGTGTCATCAGAAACGCGATCTTGAAATCATAGAAGAGTCATTTGACGGCCATTTTTCCAAACCTTTCAGTGATTTTCCAGGCAAGCCTTATTTCCAGAGGCCGCAAGGCCCTCAAGGGGCTTCCTCATCACAATCATTAGGCCTAAGGCCCTAATGCCACTGCTGGGGGCATTACACTTTCAAACACTCAGGCTTCTCTTCTTGGCCCCAACATAGCAGTACATTTCTTTCCATCCCTTTGAAGTCAGCTCAAAATGGAGACACCCTCTCTGTCTTTTTGTGGACTCAACAGTGCCCACCCCCCCTGCCTTTTGGTAGTAGTGCTGAGACTGTACACTTATTGCCTTCGTTTTGTGCTGACAGTTTAGAGAGCTAGCACATCTTTATTAATAATGGAGGACTATTACTAATAGCTAACCACCAGCAAGATTGTTTCTGTGGTCTTGCTAGCTGCTGACTGGGTTGGGACCCTCATCTGTCCCTAACGTAGTGACACATGCTGGGAATGTCCCACTCTACCATGCTTAGACAAAATTTAAAAACGGGTATGGGCAACTTAAATCTAACAACAACTATTTGCAATTGCATAGCCTCTCTGAAGTGGTAAAGACCAAGGCACTTTACCGGAGAATTGTCAATCAAAATGTAACATTGAGCTACATCTGGAGATATTTTGCAGAAGACCAAATGATTGATCCCAGAAGGAGGTTTTAAGAGTGCAATAAATGAGGAAAATGAGAAAGGGAGGCAGGCTGTTTTAGGAAGGGCATTCCAGAGCTAATTCAAAGGATCAGTGGGTATAAAGAAGATAAAATTGTAAACCATTCATAATATGGCCAGTGTTCCCAGCCAAGGAAATGGATATAACATCACATACTGCTTGGAATGGTTTCTACAAACCCTGGAGAGATATTTATTAGAACTATCATCATAATCTTGTGAGGTCTTGAACATTGTGATTTTTATACGGTACTAACATTTCAGAAATATAATGTCAAAAATTTTTATTTTGATTTGCAAAGATGTATTAGGTTTAATTAACAGTAATATGCTCTCTGGATTGAAATACAATGCTAATTATTAGTGCCAAGATTTCAGATATTGTGGAAGGTTAATTAGATGGAAGTTCAATATAATTTTGAACTCGAACTTAGAAAATAATCAAATCTTTTGGCTCTAAAACCATCTGGATATATGGCTCATCTCTACTGCATATTCTGGTAGAGATTTTGCTTTGGGCATTATGGCTGGTTCTGGTTCAATTTCCACTCAAGTGAAAAGAGTATTCCTTTCCTGAGTCTCTGTTTAAAATTGCTATTAATTCACAAAATACAAAGCATGACAAAACACATATCTGTCTCCTAATGGATGTGGTACTTAGGTTATGAAAGACAGAGTTTAATGCTTTTCACTCGAGACATTCTTGTTTTCCTCTGACTTTCTGACTCCATACCATTATTGTGTGGTCTTTTGGCTGTTTGGGAAGGACCAGAATGCCAAAAGAACGCACATTTGTTCTGAGATCACCATTGTGGCAAACAGAGGAAGTTTGAATGTCCTTCCCAGCACTATTGGGTGGCATGGTGGCTCAATGATTAGTACTGTTGCCTCACAGCACCATAGACATGGGTTTGATTCCAGTCTTGGGTGACTGTCTGCATGGTTTTCCTCCCAGAGTACAAAAATGTGCAGGCTATGTGGATTGGCCATGTTAATTTGACCCATAGCATACAGGGATTTGTAGGTTAGGAACATAAACAGAAGTTGCTGGAAAATCTCAGCAGGTCTCGCAGCATCTGTGAAGAAAAAAATCAGAGCTAACATAATGGGTCTGATGGCCCTTTCAGAGTCCTGTGGAAAGGTCATGCGATCCCAAAATGTTAACTCTAATTTTTTTCTTCACAGATGCTGCCAAATCTGCTGAGCTTTTCCAGCAACTTCTGTTTTTGTTTCTTATTTACAGCATCCACAGTACTTTCAATTTTTATTTGTAGGTTAAATGGATTAGCCATGGTATAAATGTATGGCCAAGAGAATGGGGCTAGGTGGGATGCTTTTTGGAGGGTTGGTGTAAGTGCAATGGGCTGAATGGCCTCTACCTCCATTGTGGAATTCTATGCTCATGTTTAGAAGCACTTTGCTTGAAGTTTCCACTGATCTCTGAGGAAAGCTTGCTGAAACTTCTGGAACATTCAAATAGGTAAACGTCAAACGGTTCATCACTGATAGGTGCTGTATGATAACATTAATATGTTTTTGAAACAGAGACTGTTTCAGGGCCTGCTTGGCAAAAATAATTTCACTTTGATCAATATCATGCAATTGTGATGTGCTTTATAATACTTACCCTGCAGATAAGTGTTAAAACACACTCCAAACTGCAGAGTTTTTTTTCTGAAGAAGGGTCTCAAACCGAAACGTCAGCCTTCCTGCGCCTCTGATGCTGCTTGGCCTGCTGTGTTCATCCAGGGCTACACCTTGTTACTCAGATTCTCCACCATCTGCAGTTCCTACTACCTCTCCCAAACTACAGAGCAGTGTGTTGGATATGGAAGGTCATGGATATGGTGTGGACGACTAGGTGGGGTTGAGCAGAGAAGTTCAGAGGGCGTAAGAATGATGTTAGGAGTTTAGAAAAAAAGTAGAAAATGCCTGAAAAAGTCAATGATACATCGGGTATGTGTTAATAAGAGGATTGGGCTTGTACTTCACCAGCCAGAGAAGTCAAATGCACCAAAATGTGTCACTAACCGGCATACTTGGGAATGTAACATAAGCATTTTAAAATCTTGCTTTAAAATTACTTGTTCACATATTTCAAAGTGCTAACCTGGTGAAGTAGTATTAGACAATAGAAAATAAAGTCAGAACGAAAACCAGCATTTTTAAGATTTGGGTTTTTCCTCCTGAGACGATTGCATAGTCAGGAAATTAACCAGATGTGACAAACCAACCTTGGAAAAGCAGCCCACTGGATTTTCACTCTATGGTAGTTTGTGTGTATGTGGAAGGGGAGTGATTGGGTGCTGAGGTGGGAAGGAGTCACTTGGAAGCAGTAGTGATATGGAGGAGGTGTAGGTGACATATCTCAGGCTTCATATTAAAGGAGACACTGGAAGGAGTCCCTGCTGTGAGTATGAAGTAGCTCAAAGTGTTGCTGCTCCTGGCAGTTGGAGTTAGTGAGCGCTAACTGCAATTTCTTTCCAACAGTACTAACACTGGAGAAATGGCCCATCGAGATTTTTGTGGCCTATTCACTTGCAATGAAGGAGGACACTCGACAAGTTTAAAGCTGGAGGAATGTCACAAGACACGGCCATGAAAATGGCATCATTTTGGCAGCAGTTGCTCAATATATATCCGGGTAACATTATTAATCAAGAATGACTGATAGAAACCACATGCAAACCTTCTGTTTTCCACCCACTCTCTTTCCTCCCATTTCTCAAGGTATAGCCACACCATTGAAGTTTGCGCAGGACCCTCACAGCTGCGCACTTTCACGACAGAACACTGTGCTCCAGATGGATCAGGTGACAGGATAATTTATGTTCAGGAGCACAAGTTGCCATCTGGGACTGTCAGGAAGCAGGACGTCCTATATTTCCCTGCTCCCTCCACCAACTACCCTTCACTTCTCCCCTGACCCAACATTAGGTGTTGCTGAAATAAAAACTTGGTTGATGTATGTGCAAGGCAGATCCATGTGAGGCTATCGATGAGATATAAACTTCCGCATGCAGCCTTCAGTGGTAATGTGCAGAACTTTATTCATTCTGTAAATGCTTTCATCGAAGGGATTCATGTAAAAAGCAGACCACCACTATTTTGGTAATAGTGATATATTTACAAGGTGTTTAATTGTTATATTAACAAAGCACTAATGAAATACTAATGCAGTCAACTAAACAACGATTGAGATAATGGGTGCCTTGCAGTAATGAACCTACTTACACAGCACTCCTTATGTTGCCTCAAAGGGGATAGATCAGTCCACTTGCTACATGAGGAATGCGGTGACTGGGCTTGTCAGGCACGCACCCTCAGGGGCTGACTTTAAACTGCATTTCTGCAATGGCAGCCATTATCACTGAGATAAATAATGTTGACATTGACAATTGAGAAGTCAAATTTGAGATTCTTGTTTTGCATGTCGATTCCAATTACTTTGTCCTGATTCCTTTGGAACTGGCTGATAGCATCCAAGAGAGAGAATCCACCTTCTTGTGTTTTAACCTGCAGCACAGGGGTATTTAAATGGTTGCTCAAAGCCATGACCCTCCCAGTACTCTAGATTACAAATTGGGCTTTCTGGCCAAAATTACAGAAAGACTATTGTTGTAGCCAGTTTAAACCCCTTTTTGTATCTCCCTGGAGAAGTTAAACAGACATTTCTGAAACAGGTGCTAAGATGGGGAATAGTTAACTTCCTACTTCTTTTGGTGAAGTGTTACTCTGTTTGTAGTTCCCTAAACTGTACAGTTGTAACATTCCATGGGTTTCACACAGGACATTGCCTGACAGTCACTGAAATAACACCCACAGTTTATTTTTTTACTATAGCAGTCATTTACTTTAAAAGAACGCACATTTTGGAATTAAAAGGAAAAAAATGTCTAAATATATTTCAGTGCTCCGATCAATTGTCATAACACAGCTCATCAGGGAAGAGAGGGAGATGAGGGAAGAGGAGATGAAGAGATTGAATGCTGAACAAAGAGGGGCACTGCTGGATGATGGGGTGACCTCTTCCTGGCCAACTCTGGGTAGGGGACCTCCCTCCTGTCCACAGGCAGCCTCCAAGATTAGATGCCAGATCAACATTAAAGAAGCTAGGGCTTGTCCCACCCTGGATGCCAGAGGTTTGGCTCTCCCAAAACACCTTTCTTCTCTCTGGTGCAGTGGAAGGCTGTGAAACAATCAGCAGTTCGCTCCTTGGGACAAACCGTAGCCTCGATGTTGGCAGGTGTGGAGAGTTTATATCAGCCCCAGACATGTATCTGACTTGCCTCTGTTCCCACACGCTACCGGCTGTAATTGATGTGGAGGTGCCGGTGGACAAGGTCAGAAATCACACGACACCTGGTTATAGCCCAATACGTTTATTTGAAATCACAAGCTTTTAGAGCATAGCCCCTTCATCAGGCAGAGGTGCTACTCTCTGGAAGCTTGTGTTTTCAAATAAACTTGCTGGACTATAACCCTGTGTCATGTGATTGCTGACTTTGACTTTAAGTGGATATGAAACCCATCTCCATACTAGTTTAGGGTTCCCCAGAATAAAATCTGAATTTTAATCAGCTTGCCCTATGGGGGAAGGCTTCTGACTGCAAAACAAACATGATTACTGCTCCCACCTCCGGGTGGATGCTCAGCCTACAAGACTACAAAAGGACAAAACTTACGATAAGGTTTGATAAAATTCTGTTTGGCCTCAATTGGAGCATTGTTTGCAATTCTGGAGACTACACTTTAGGAAGACTTTAGTGAAGCTGCAGAAACGGTTTCTGGTATGAGGGGCTTCGGTTATTCAGACAGTTTGGAGAAATTGGTCTCATCTTTCGTCTAGAATGAAAGGTTGGAAGGAGATCACAAAGTGGCATTCACTATCATAAGGGGTCTTGACAAAGAAGATAGGGAAAACATATCATTGTGAGAATGGTAGAAAATAAGAAATACCAATTTTAGATGAAGTGCAATTGAAACAATGGTGATGTGAGGAAAATGTATTTTATTCAGCAAGCACTTAAGATCTGAGATGCACTATCTGAGAGGCAGTTGGAGGCGCATTCAATCTATATGGCGATAGGAAAAGGGTAGGGTAATAGAACTAGCAATTTTGTTCTTTCAGAGAGCAAGCTCATTCTCAGTGGGCCAAATTGTCTCTTTCTATGAACAATCATTCTACGATTCCATTCTAACATTTTTGAAAACTTGACTTTAAATGACTGAAATTCACTTTAACAGACATATATAAAATATTTCCTATTTATTTTGGAGTATTTTAGTTACTTTCCAAACCCATGACCACTGCTCGTTAGAAGGAAACAGGCAGCAGATACATGGGAACATCATCACACACAAGTTGTCCACCAAACACATCACTATCCCAATGCATCATCATTCCTTTACTAATTCTTGGTCAAGGTGCAGGAACTCATTATCTGATAGTGATGTGGGTGTTCCTATGCCAGATGCACTGCAGCAATTCAAAAGGCAGCTTAATACAACCTTTCTCAGGGCACATATGCTTGGACAATATTGTTGGTACATTCAGTATGACGGTAGCATCCCATAAATGAGTAAGAAGAAGTTCCTGAATTGGTGAGGAAAAATAATTCACCGCCAGGCATGCACGCTTCGTTATTTCTCATTGTGTTTGCACATCTGGCAACTGTAGCTTCAATGCTTCCTCACTGACTTCCTGTAAACATTTTACTTTTCTCCAGGCACAGGCAGGGTCATGGTCGTGGGCTGCCAGCTCTGAGGCATTCTCTTCAAAACGAGGGAGAATTCGAATATCCTACATCCCTGGTTGTTCCGAACTTGCAAGCAAAGAGATGGATTGGGCATCATTGCTTTGGGTGCATGTGTTTTTGTGGGCTTGAATAGCCAGACCAGGTCATGAATACTCAACAGTAAGTGAAGATAAAAGGCACCATATGATACCTGATATTATGCCTACAGCATAAAATGGCTGTCTCCCAATCAGTGCACATGTCCATCTGGTGTTGAGCCTTGCATGAGATCATGTGGTATCCTTCTGCATAGGCACAGCCAAAAGGGAGGAACTCCCTTTTGTGAGTAGACAATACCTCCTACATTTAAACACAGTGCAGGCAAATGTTCATTTGGCTTGGACTGGTTCCAGGTTATTTTGCCAAGGTACGTGAGCACTGAGTTGCACTGCTACCTCAGTCTGGGCAGCATTGGTCAAATAGGAAGCCCTGCTGCAGTTGTCACTGGGAAAGAAGATCTCCCACCATTCCTGGTCAGCCTGGAACACAATATCTAGCAAAGTTCATCTCTCACCCTCGGAATTGAGCGTTTTGCTTCAAGTTAGATATCTTCATGAGGCTGTAGGTTACCAATTCAGCATCCTCCTGACTTGAACTGATTGGAAGGGCTGCCCAGATAGTCCTGACATATCATGCCAGGACTTTTAAACTTGGAAGATCCTGGTAAAAGTGTGAACCTCATTCTCATCACTGCCCTATCAGATTTGTCATTGCACTCACCAAGAACCCATGTAGACATGCCATGATCTAAGAGCAGTGTGGCTATGTGAGAAAACCCACACCTGAGAAAAAGTGACTCTCACTGCCAGGCCATTCTCTTATTTAGATTCTATGAATCCATAATGGAAGGTCTGCCCAGAATGTCTGACCAGATTGAAAGTTGCCGAAGTGTTGTAAAGAATAGAGGAATGAAGGTTAATTGGTTAGGAGGGAGACCATTCAGGTGTAAGCACAATTGCAGATGGGAGTACATTTCTGGAAGTGTACCCCATTAGGTGGTATAAGTGCATGGGAATCAATCCTAAACTGAAATTTGTGAAATAAGGTGTTAGTGCATGAACTGAGAAATTGCTTTTAGGATTGGAAAAGATGTTGAATCTGTTGGCAATCACTCTTGAATCTGACTTTGTTGTATTTAAGGGAGTGTAAAGCCACTTCATTTAGTCCTTAGGTAGCAGGTGGGGAAAAGTTGACCACTGCTTTGCTTTTCTGCATAAACTCTGGCTTGCAACTCCAAAGAGTGGATTCCTGTTCCACTTAAAATTACGTTGCAAATAAGAGACGGCCTATAAAGTGGGCAAGAGCACTGGGAAAAGAGAAGATGGGGAAGGCTACAAAAACAAACGGAGGATAACAAAGAGAGAAATAAGGAAGGAGAGGATCATATATGAAGGTAGGCTAGCTAGTAATATTAGAAATGATAGTAAAAGCTTCTTTCAATACATAAGAAACAAACGAGAGGCAAAAGTAGATATTGGGCCGCTCCAAATTGATGCTGGAAGCCTAGTGATGGGAGATAAGGAAATAGCTAAAGAACTTAATATGTACTTTGTGTCAGTCTTCACAGTGGAAGACATGAGTAGTATGCCAACAATTAGGGAGAGCCAGGGGGCGGAGTTGAGTACGGTAGGCATTACAAAAGAGAAAGCGTTAGAAAAGCTAAAAGGTCAAAAAATTGATAAATCTTCTGGCCCCAATGGGCTACATCCTAGAGTTCAGAGGGAGGTGGCTGAGGAAATAGTGGAGGCTTTGGTTATGATCTTTCAAAAGTCACTGGAGTCAGGGAAAGTCGCAGATGATTGGAAAATTGCTGTTGTAACCCGCTTGTTTAAGAAAGGATCAAGGCAAAAGATGGAAAATTATAGGCCGATTAGCCTAACCTCGGTAGTTGGTAAAATTCTTGAATCCATTGTCAAGGATGAGATTTCTAAATTCCTGGAAGTGCAAGATCAGATTAGAACAAAACAGCATGGATTTAGGGGAGGTCGGGCCTGACAAACCTGTTAGAATTCTTTGAAGAGGTAACAAGTAGGCTGGACCAGGGAAACCCAGTAGATGTCATCTATTTAGACTTCCAACAGGCCTTTGATAGGGTGCCTCAGGGGAGGCTGCAGAGCAAGGTGAGGGACCATTGTGTTCGAGGTGAGCTACTGGCTTGGATTGAGGATTGGCTGTCTGACAGAAGGCAGAGAGTTGGGATAAAAGGTTCTTTTTCAGAATGGCAGCTGGTGACGAGTGGTGTCCCGCAGGGTTCAGTGTTGGCGCCACAGCTGTTCACCTTGTATATTAATGATCTGGATGAAGGGACTGGGGGCATTCTGGTGAATTTTCCCGATGATACAAAGATAGGTGGACAGGCAGGTAGTACTGAGGAGGTGGGGAAGCTGCAGAAAGATTTAGACAGTTTAGGAGAGTGGTCCAGGAAATGACTGATGAAATTCAATGTGAGTAAATGTGAGGTTTGGCACTTTGGTAAAAAGAATACAGGCATGGACTATTTTCTAAATGGTGAGAAAGGTCGTAAAGCAGAATTACAAAGGGATCGAGGAGTGTTGGTCCAGGATTCTCTAAAGGTTAACTTGCAGGTAGAGTCCGTAATTAAGAAAGCAAATGTAATGTTGTCGTTTATCTCAAGAGGGTTGGACTATAAAAGCAGTGATGTGCTTCTGAGGCTTTATAAAGCTCTAGTTAGGCCCCATTTAGAATAATGTGTCCAATTTTGGGCCCCACACCTCAGGAAGGACATACTGGCGCTGGAGCGTGTCCAGCGGAGATTCACATGGATGATCCCTGGAATCGTAGGTTTAATGTATGATGAACGGCTAAGGGTCCTGGGATTGTACTCATTAGAGTTTAGAAGTTTGAGGGGAGATCTAATAGAAACTTACCAGATAATGTATGGCTTAGAAGGGGTGGACGCTAGGAAGTTGTTTCCGTTAGGCGGGGAGACTAGGACCCGTGGGCACAGCCTTAAAATTAGAGGGGGTACATTTAAAATTAGAGGGGGTAAGTTTAAAACTGAAATGAGACTACATTTCTTCAGCCAGAGAGTGGCGGGCTTGTGGAATTCATTGCCACGGAGTGCAGTGGAGGCCGGGAAGTTGGATGCCTTCAAGGCAGAGATCGACAAATTCTTGATCTCAGAAGGAATCGAGGGCTATGGGGAGAGTGCAGGGAACTGGAGTTGAAATGAACATCAGCCATGATTTAAATGGCGGAGTGGACTTGATGGGCAGAATGGCCTTACTTCCACTCCTAGGTCTTATGGTCTTATGGTCTCATGGTAATACTCAGGCCCTATTTATGTGAGGTAACAACCATATATTCAGTCTTTGACATTCAAACAGAAACCATTTTTAAAGTTATTTCAATATCATAAAGAGGTAAAATTAATTCACTGATACTTTGTCCTTTAATAGTTCAGTTGTTTAATAAGCACTTTTGAAATAGTAAATCTGCTGAAGGAGAATGCAGCTTTACACCAAATTCTGTGCCAAGGTCTTTGTGCACAGATATCTTTACATGCATTTGTCGACAAAGCACTTGATTTTCTTTTTAATTATTACCTCCTGAGGGTGAAAACAATCATATGCTTTCAATCTGCACATACTCCTGAATCACATGAAATGTTAGCTGTATAGTTAATGACATCATAAAATGTTGTTTTGCAGAGGAAATGCTTGCAGGCTTTGTGTTTCAACAATAAAATCTGATGATTGCTTTCCCCGAAGTACAGGACAGAACAAAAAATAGCTCAAGGACAATGTACCTCCAGCTTACAGTTAACGTGTCCAGGTTAAAGGCTTCTAGTCTAAGATTCATCAATTGACTGAAGAAGTCAAATGAATTTTACTGAAAATATGAAATGCAATAATTTTCCTCTGTCCAAACTAAAATAAGGATGTGTTTTTCAAAAGAATTATACCAATGAGAAATGGGCTTTTCAGGTTCTGTATACTTTAGGTGTTCAAAATGTCACAGAATGGCATGAGAAAAGGTACCATAGATTACTGTGTATAAGTTGATTGTGTGTACAAGAAAACTTCACTTATTTTTTATCTCTAAAGTGAAATGAAGGCTTATATACAGCATAAAGATCACCGCTACCTCCAGGCCAGTTTTCTTCTAAGGAATGCTACACATATATTAAGATTCAGCCTCAATTTGATCCACAGCAGTGCATGTTTTACTCACCTTTTAAATTGAAGCATGGGATCAAGATAATATGAGCCATGTTTTCAAAAAGCTGCACAGCACTTTAAAACACACTGACACAGTAAAGGCTAGCCATGACACTTACAAACAAAAATGTATCATCTGGTCAAAATATTGAAATACAAAAAGATTCAGTGCAAAGTGTATTGCAGGAGACGATGAAGATCTCAATGTTATCAGTGATTCATCTTCAGGCAATGGCAAAAACACAACTATCTATTATGCTAGATAACAAAGCGTGAAGCTGGATGAACACAGCAGGTCAAGCAGCATCTCAGGAGCACAAAAGCTGATGTGTTGGGCCTAGACCCGTCATCTGGATGAAGGGTCTAGGCCCGAAATGTCAGCTTTTTGCTCCTGAGATGCTGCTTGGCCTGCTGTGTTCATCCAGCTCCACACTTTGTTATCTTGGATTCTCCAAAATCTGCAGTTCCCATTATCACCTATTATGCTACATTGGCAATAGATCAAATGCCCATGGGTTTCAGGCTTTCCAGCTGCCCAAACTGTTGAGTAGAAAATTTCAAGAAAACGTTCAGGGGTAAATGCACTTGTAGGTACCTTTCCCACACAGAGGCCAAGTGAGGACCTTAAGTGGCCTTAACTTGCTACTTAACCGGGGCGGGCTGAGAGCTTTTTTCTGAGGAGGCTGTCCATCAAATCCTATCAGCCACTGGCCCTCTGGATGGGTCCCATGTATAGCAGCAGTTTGAGCCTGAATGAGGGACCTGACATCCGGAAGAGGTTCTACTATCTGGCCACTTCCTATAGATTCCAAGTCAACTACGCTCACCTCTGGGTGAAGACGTGGCACAGTGAACTGGCTTCTAAGTCAGAAGTGGCAATCTGTCTTCAGTGATTAAAGTTGGAAATGTTTACTTCCTGCCACAAAGTGTATTATTTTCAATTAAAATTTTTCTAAAGCATGTTATTCATTTGTATGGAATAAAGCATGTTCCGAGCCTCATAGAAACCAATAAATTGACAGAATTGAACTTTCCAAAGTCCTCAAACAGAAAATGATGGACAAAATGTAATTTTAAAAAATATTTCCACTCAATCCACAGAAATAATCAAGTTAAAATTAGTTTGTATTTACAATAAATTAACAGGCAAATGGTATTTCATGGAAAATTATAAAAATACGCTTTAACTAACAGAAATAGTTCCCAAAGACATCTTCAGCAGTCCCTTCACCATATATAGCATCAGTCTGAGCTGCTGAGTTCAACAAAACTTTTCTTTCCAGTTAGAGTTTAAGTTCCCTACTGTACGCATGGTTATATCCAGAGGGCCTTCCACAACAGCTTCACCATGCTAAAGATCCACTAATACACTTCTCCCAACAATAGAGCTCCCACATGCACATGACATTCAAACCCTGACAGTTCTGTCCCCAGAATCAACCTTTTTGGCTTTTTTGCTCATTAGCTGTACCCTTGACTTCCCAGCTTGCATGCCTCATTTTCACAGTAACTCTCCTGTTCTCTTCTAAATGAAATGAAAATCATTGTCTCACTCTCATTTCACAGCCAGTCTGATCTTTCTGACTTCTGCTCAAGCATTGAACATCACAAGGTCCCTGACTGTTTTACCCTCGTCTATTTTGATCTTCTTCTGAAGCTCACCTCCTTCTGCTGTGAAACCTGAATACTAAGGACCCTGTGTCAGTTCTGAAAGTATGAACCCGAAATTCAATCTACCATCAGCAGCCAGAGGCCCAGATTCATTTTTCAAAATTGATGTTACATCCAGTGATCCAGGTTACTTCCCTTCCCTGAAAATTAAAGCGTATTTTCTTTATAGTTGTACATGTAAAGTCACAAAAATAAAGGCTTTAAAACGTGCACATCAAAAATAATATTCATACGTTACAAGTGTTAAGCAATGCCCATCTCCAACAGGTGATAATCTAGCCATCTGCCCTTGACATTCAATAGCATTATCATTGCTGAATCTCCATCATCAACCTCCTAAGGGTCATCATTGACCAGGAATTGACTGAATTAAGAGGATAAAAGTGGCTAGAAATTCTGCAGCAGGGTTTTGGTGAGACCTGACCGATAGTGTCTTATGCACAACTTTGGTCCTATTGTTTAATAAAGAAGACATGATGCATTAAAGGCTATTCAAAAGAAATTCGTTGGGTTTATTCCTGGGAATGAAGAGGTTAACTTCTCAATAGCTGAACAGGCTTGGCCTTTATAGTTTAGAAGTGTGAAGGGTGATTTTATTGAAGCATACATAATTCTGAAGTAGGCTTGACAGGGTAGATGTTCTATTTTTGGGGAATCTCACAATGAAGGGAATATACGTATAGGATAAGGGAATACACTTTTAAGACTAAGATGCAAAGGGATTTCTTCTCTCCGGGGGTAATGAATGTCTGCAATTCTCTACCCAGAGAATTGTGGAGGAGAGATCACTGAAAGTATTTAAAGAGGAGAGAGATGGAATTTTGAAAGATCAAGCAGTTGAGGGCTATGCTGAGCTGGCAAGAAAGAGCAGTTGAGAACTGTGACAGATTAGCTATAATTTTATTGACTGGCAAGATTGGCTTGAGGAGCTAAATGGTCAGCTCCTGCTCCTAGTTCTTACATTTTGATCCTAACTCCTGTCTCCCGTCCACAAATCAAGATTCTGATGGAACACTCCTCATTTTCCTGGATGAACATGCCTTCATAAACACACAACAAGCTTTTAAACTATCCAGTTAAATGCAGCACAATTGATTAACGCCCCATCCACCCCATCCCACTTAAACATAAACTCCAATGCATTATCTTTATCATTTTCGTGAACCCATGGTTCAATTTAAAAGGTGAGTAAAACATGCACTGCTGTGGATCAAATTGAGGCTGAATCTTAATATATGTGTAGCATTCCTTAGAAGAAAACTGGCCTGGTGGTGGTGGTGATTTTTATGCTGCATAGAAGCCTTCATATCACTTCATATTACAGCAATGTACCAAATTACAAGATGAGTCGCAACAACTTACCAAACATCCTTTGACATCTCCTCCTAAACCTATGACTTCTATCACATAAAAAAGGACAAGTGCAACACATATAAAGGGCCACCACCACCCACAAGATCCTCCGCAAGCCACACAGCATCCTGACCTGTAAATATATCGCAATTCCTCCGTTGTTACTGGCTCAACATGCTGGAATCCTTCCATATAACATCATGGGGTTACCTGCAGCACAGGGGCTGCAGTAGTTCAAGAAGGTAGTTCATAACTACAGTCTCAGAGACAATTAGGGATGAAGAACATATGCTTACCTGGTCAGTATGGCTCATGTTCATGAAAGAATAATTAAAATCAACCAGGCACATATTTGTGAAAACTAAACTGCTAAACCGTGCTGATCTGTATAATACTGGAGGAGGAAGAGAACCAACAGGAGCAAGAGACTTACAGAGAGGGGTTGCTTGACTGAAGACACAGTCCCAATATATTTTACTGTTGCCTGTGCTTGTTTTATGCTGATTTTTACACTTTGGCTTTGATAAATGAGATTTGCAGGAAATTTCGGGATAGATTTCCATTGGCAAGATTGATACAGAAACCAGTGTAAATTCTGGAATAAATCCTGCATCAGTGTGATCCAGGAAATTCCAATCAAATGTCAGAAACAAGACATACTATACCAGATGTTCTCTTGGTCACGGATAAGTAAACCCACACATCTTATTCTGGAATCTGGCCTCAAACTCGTAATTTGCAAGCAATTTACTGAACCCTCCCCCCATCACCGACCCCAATCCACCTAGTTAGAGTCAACCCTGATTTACACAGGAAGTGTCTTAACAGTGACCTTAAAGGTATATATTCAATGAACCAGGCTTCATTGTTCTCTGGGGTAGATGAATAGTAAGTAACAACTCCTCGGACGTGAAATTTCTCCTCATCGCTAATTTTAATGCACTTGTTATGAATTTGTGCTCCCAGTTCTAGGTTTCACCCAGAACAGGAAGCATCCATTCAGCGTTTATTTTTTCAAGCCCCACCTTTCCTCATCAGCCAATGCCAGGAATAGATCTAATGACAATTCCCTGAACTGCTTCCAATGCCAATATATTCCTTCTTGAATAAGAAGACCAAAACTGCATGGAGTAATTTAGGTGTGGTCTCAAATGCTCGGTCACACTGGTGGCTTTGGGATTCCCCAGTGCATGGATCCTGTCCTGAGTTTAAATCCTGAATTTTGGAAATAAAAAGAAGGGATCTGTAACATATTTTGTATTCACATGATCTCATCCCTGAGTCAATATGAGCTAGGCCCTGGTGCTTACAAATGTTGACAGACAGGAGATTGACTTGGTCCATGTTCCCAGCTTTGAATTTTTAACCATGTCGACTCTTTCAGAAAGGTAACGATGGAGTGACAATGCCAATGGAACAGAAGTCAAGAATAAAATAGAATCATACAGTCATAGAGCTGTACAGCATCGAAACAGAACCTTTGGTCCAACTCATCTATGCCATCCAGATATCCTAAATAAATCTGACCATTTGCCAGCATTTAACCCATAATACCTCTAAATCGTTCCTATTCATTTACACATCCAGACACCTTTAGAATGTTGTAATTGTACCAGCCTCCACCACTGCCCCTGGCAGCTCATTCCATACAATCAATATGCTCTACATGAAAAAGTTGCCCTTTAGGCCCCTATTAAATCTTTCCTCTCTCAATTTAAACCAATGCCCTCTCATTCTGGACTCCCCCACACTGGTGAAAATACCTTGGCTATTCACCCTATCCATACCCCTCAAGATCTTATAAAATTTTGTAAGGTCATCCCTCAGACTCTTACACTCCAAAGAAATCAGCCCCAGCCTATTCAGCCTTTCCCTACAGCACAAATGCTCCAACCCTGGTAACATCCTTGTAAATCTTTTCTGAACCCTTTCAAATTTCATAACATCTTTCGTATAGCAGGGAGATCAGAACTGAATGTAGTATTTCAAAAGTGGCTGAACCACCGTCCTGTACAGCCCCAATATGACCTCTCAACTCCTATACTCAACGCACTGACCGATAAAGGCAAGCATACCAAATGCCTTCTTTACTATACTGTCTACCTGTGACTCCACTTTCAAGGAATTAAGAACCTGCACTGCAAGGGCTCTTAGTTCAGCAACACTCCCCAGGACCTTACCATTAAGTTGAAAAGTTCTGCCCTGATTTGCCTTTCCAAAATGCAGCATCTCACATTTATCAAAATTAAACTCCATCTGCTACTCCTCGGCCCCCAGGCCCATCTGATCAAGGTTCCCTTGTACTCTGAGGTAACCTTCATTGTCCACTAGACTTCCAATTTTGGTATCCTCTGCAAACTTACTAACCATTTCTCCTGTGTTCACATCCAAATCATTTATATAATTTTCAGTAAACAGTGGAACCGCCACTGATCCTTGTGACACACTGCTGGTCACAGGCCTCCAGCCTGAAAAGCAACCCTCCACCACCACTCTCTGTCTTCGACCTTCAAGCCAGTTCTGTGTCCAAACAACTAGTTTTCTGAATGTTCTGAGTGCTTTGCAGTCCTGGATTCAAACCCACAGTAAAATTTTGAAATTTCACTCGAATTAAAAATAATTTAATTTGAAAAAGCTAGCCCGATGTTGATCATGCAACTATTACTGATTGTTGTAAAGATCCATTTGATTCACTAATGTCCTTCAGGGAAGGAAATCTGCTCTGTATATCTGTTCTAACCTCTGCGTGACCCCAGACTCTCAGAAAAGTGTGTGTTGACTCTTGATTGTCCTCTGAATTTTTAGAGGTGGGCAATAAAAGCTGTCCTCAACATCTTGTGAATGAATAAAGAAATTCACACTCTGTGCCATTCCACCTTTTCTGGGTAATTAACATTTCCTGTTCAACTCTTGATGGAAAAACTGGACAGAGCAGCATTGTACACTTCAGGACAAATAAACTACAACATAATGATTGTATTACTGACCCCTTCTCCCGCCTCCAATGCAAGCCCTCCACCTGGACACGACCCCAAGGCCTCCTATCCTCCCTTGACCTCTTTATCTCCAACTGTCGTCGAGATATGAATCGCCTCAGCCTCTCTACCCCTCTCACCCACTCCCACCTCATTCCTGCAGAATGTGTAGCCCTCCGCTACCTCGCTCCAATCCCAACAAAATAAAAAACTTTTCTGATGAAGGGTCTAGGCCCGAAATGTCAGTTTTTGTGCTCCTAAGAAGCTGCTAGGCCTGCTGTGTTTATCCAGCTCTACACTGTGTTACAACATGATGATTGCAAAGATTGAGCTGTTGAGGCCTAGTCTGAATGTAAAGGTTGAAGCAAAAGAAACCTGGATGTTGAAAGTAATCAAAATTGTAACAAAACTGAAAGCAGCAATTTTTTCTCTTTGGTTAGTGTTTCTATTGTGTTTTAAGCCAATACAGCTACCTGCATATTGAGATACCAGCTTGGTGTATTCTGGGCCTTGGCTATATACACACACACTGTCTTTGAGGCTGTTGCATTTCTCTTTAGAATGATGAAGGATGAAACGTGACTTGATAGTGGTGTACAAAATGATCAGAGGTATGGATAGAGTGGACAGCCAGATACTTTTCCCTATAGTGGAGGTAGCTCTTATGAGGGGGACATAGTTTTAAAGTGAGTGGAGGTAGATGTAGAGGAGGCATCAGAGGTAGGTTCTTTACTCAGAGAGTGGTAGGGACATGGAATGCATTTTGCCAGAGAGGGTAGTGGAGTCAGCCTCATTAGGGGCATTTAAGCAGCAATTAGATAGGCATATGGATGGTAGTATAGGGTAGCAGTTGAGATTAGATCGACCTTAGGTTTAGGGTAAAAGTTCGGCACAACAACACGGGCCGAAGGGCCTGTACTGTGCTGTACTGTTCTATGCTCTGTGTTCTATGTATCAGCCTGCTACTTCCAGCAGTTCCCAGAAGCTTGGGTATTGAGACCCCAGTGGGAATGTTAGCTTGATTATTATTTGGAGGATGGGCTGGTGAGCACATCACTTCCATGTCTCTGCAGATGCCCAAGGAAGAAATTCTCCAGATCCCTGGCACTCAGAGGGTTGTTGGAGACCAGGGACTTGCTTAGCGCTTAGCAGGAGGGACCACCCTCTGGTGTCAGCAGTGAGGGATTCTGTGCATATGCCCAAGGAATGAATAGCAGCAGGAGGCTGGGTTGTGGGACTCTGCAGGAGGCCGAGGAGGCCATTTCAACATCACCTCACACCCCCCACCTCCACCACAACATATCCGTTCTTAGCCTTCTCTAGTGTCACAGTGACTCAGAATGCAAATTTGAAGAACAACACCTTATCTTCCGCCTGGCCACCCTACAGCCCGGAGGACTCAACATCAAGTTCTCCAATTTCAAATAACCTTCCCTCCCATCCCCCGCCTCCCCTTCTAGCCCCACCTCCTCCCTTCCATTGCACCTTCTGACCCTCCCTTCCAGCCACCAGCCAGATTCATCCCTCCCATCAACCAACCAGGTCATACCTACTACCAGTGTCCACCTGTCACCACCATTCTGCAAACACCCCAACCCCCCAACTTTATCTGCAGCTCCCCCTGTCCCCACATCCAGTCCTGATGAAGGGTAATACATGAAACATTGACTGGTCCTTTCCTCCAGATGCTGTGTTCTTCTAGGATCCTGTTTGTCTACCTTGGCCTTACTGTGCCAGCATCTTCTGTGTGGCAGGTACTACCATGGGCTTCACTGGGGACTATTAGCTTGGAGGCATGGCTCATTACTGGCAGAACATGCAGTGTGCTAGATGTGTAAGCTGCTGGTACATGTGGACATGTGAGCTTGATGTTTCAATGCACCATACGGCGAGGATTGAGTCCTGTGCAAGACCAGCAGACTGTCTCTGTGACTGTGCTAAGAGGCAAGACATGGCAGGGCTGCTGTTACCACATCTTTCTGCTGGCCCATGTTACCTCTAAGCTGTGTGGCTGTGCATGTGTATAGCTGCTCCAATGTTCCACACATGGAGATTGACATCAGCATAGCAATCACAGTATTGGTTTCTGATTGCAGAAGTCACTGCCACACACCAGCATCAGAGCTCCACACAGCCAGAAAGAAATTTGAGGAATTGCTGTTTAAGGTACTAAGTGACTGAGAGTTAAGACAGTAAGGAAGAAGCCCTGAGATACAGCCTGGTACAATGTGGGAATCTGGTATGTAATCCTACATGTAACGTGTCACTGCAACAACATTTCAATGTTAATTGTTGGTGTGCCCCAAGTACAACTTTAAACTGCAGAGGTGCCTTGCAGGTTAATTGGAGAGGTATCGTGAGTGTCCTGAGAGGCTGGCAGGTTTCAGATAACAACATCTGCGGAGTTAAGATTTATGCGCTGGCGCCCTGGAAAGTGCCCTGAGATGTTGTTTTTGGGTGTCCAAGCTTAAGGCCCAGATAATTCAACAACAACTAAAGTCACCAGCTCAGAGTTCCCTGCTAGGAATTGCTTGTGTCTAGTTTCCACACAACCATTGGTAGAGTAGGAAGCTGTATAATAGTGAGGCTAGATTCATTGTTAATGAGGCTGTTAATGTGTAATAATCCCTGTTAATAGGCAGCTCTCTGCTCCCTAGCAAAAAAAAATCTCATTTTGATGTCCAGAACTCTGTTTGAAAATTCTAGTTGTTTCCAACATGAAGAAAATTTTCACTTACCTTCTTATATCTCTCTCCCAGACTTCTCACCACAGCTCACTTCATTTAGACCCCTATAATGTTATTCCCATTGTCCTTTTAATGAACATTGTTAAGCATATAACTTTCGCCATTATCACTATAGTTGCAGCTATTACCATCTCCATCTCCTAAACTGCCCCATGAAAGCCCAATACCTACACATCAAGGCAATTGGGAACTCAGGCTGGATAATCTGATCTGGTTCTCCAACAGGATGATGGCCTTACAACACATGTTGCATAATAATTGCACTACTTTGTACCTTATCTCAATAAGTGTAGACATGACTGTCTTTTATTTTGTGATAATCGTACTTGGCCTCATTTCTTGGCTCAAATAAGGTAAGTGTTTTTCTGTTCCCCATGGGCATCCCTTCAGATATTCTTACAATGTAAGAAGATATTTGTTCTGTTTCTCTGAAGACTGAGGCTTCTGATTTCCTGCTACTTAACTAGACTTTCTGCCTGACTTTATAGTTGCTAGTTTTGTTTCCATATGGTACAATCTCAGCTGCTTTTTGCTTGCGATTTTCTCTTGTTTTTTTGCTTTCTCGTGGTTTTCAGAGGTTATGTTTGATCAGTATTGTGCTATAAGAATTAACCTTCTCCTTATAACAATTCTGAGTACCATTTATTCAATGGCGCTGCTCTGTAGCTGAGCAGAGCCAAACCCCTGCCTGGATTCTTATATATCAATGACATTACCATCTAGACTACTCTTTCCACTTCTCTGTCTGACTGAGAATGGAGTAGAGAACTTGTCATCTGGTTGATGTCAACTTCCAAAGTGAACTTACTGAAATCTTTTAGAGATAGTAGGAACTGCAGATGCTGGAGAATCTGAGATAACAAGGTAGAGGGCTGGATGAACGCAGCAGGCCAAGCAGCATCAGAGGAGCAGGAAGGCTGGCTTCACAGTGGGGTTAAAATTGTTTCAGAGAAGAGATCTCTCTGTACAGTTGCTGCCAGAAGTGCTGAGTTTCTCTCGCACTTTGTGTTTTCATTTTAGAGTTCCAACATGTGCAGAATTTTGCTGTTATTCCATTGCCCTATATTAATTCTGCTGTGAAAATGTGAATCACCAAGACCTTTCCAGTGCTCTAACTACTGAGTCATTGTCATTGAATGAAGTCTTACCACTTCAATTCGTCTTGAATAATAGTCAAATAAGATTGAATACATCATCCTTCTAAAATTAAAGGAACCTGTTGCTAGCCTTTTCCATTGTCCTTCTGGAAATCTGAATGAAATCAATGGTTCTACAGGCACTTGGCTGTGTGTGGCATATGTTTCGTATAAGAATGGTGAACAATGGAGTGTTATATTCTTTCTTGTTGAAGATGATCACTGCCTGGCACTTGTGTGGCGTGAATATTATTTGTTCAGTGTAAGCCAGGAGGAAGCAAACAGATTACAAAAACAAGCCAGCCAGATAGCAAGAGTTTCTAAAAAGGAAAAGAGAAAGTAAAGTTAATGTTGGTCCTCCAGAAAGTTAGAGTAGGGATTTAATTGTAGATAATATGAAATGACAGATTTTTTCTTGAAAGAGACCATACAGCCTATTGAGTCAGCACTAACCCTCCAAAAGCATTCCACTGAGATCCATCTTTCCACACTACCCCCATTATCCCACATTTACCATGGCTAACCCACCTAGTCTGCACATTCCTAGGCATTATGGACAATTTAGCCTGGCCAATTCTCCCGATCTGCATATCATTGGACTGTGGGAGGAAACTGGAGCACCCAACGAAAACTCACATGGACGCAGGGAGAATGTGCAAACTCCACACAGTCACCCAAGGCTGGACTCAAACCCGGGTGAGGCAGCTGTGCTAATCACTGTGCAACCATACTGTCATATGCTGAGAGGATGAAATAATTTGCTCCTGTCTTCACAGCAGAGAAGTCAAACAAACATTCCAAGAGTAGATGTAAATCAATATCTGGAATAGAAAAAAGAACTGAATGACATTACAACCACAAAGGACATGATACCTATTAAACTTTTGGAGCTGAGGCTAATGAAGTCCCCAGTTCCTGACACACCTCATTTGGGGTCTTAGAAGAGTGGTTAATGAAAAATACTCTGGTGTTAAGTTTCCAAATTCACTAGATTGAGGGAAGGTTCCATTTGACTGGAAAATAACAAATATAATCCCTCAATTCAAGAAGGGAAAGAGGCAGGAAATAGGCAACTATAAACCAGCTAACTTGACATTTGTGAAGGAAAAGGTGTTAGAATTGATCATTAAAGAGATTTTAGTAATTGGGAAGTGTCAGCATAGTTCTGCCAAAGGGAAATCAAATTTAACTAACTTTTTGAAGTGCCTTTGAAGAAATAACATGCCCTTAAATAAAAGGGAGACTGTAAGATGAACTACACTGGGATTTCCAGAAAACACTTGATAAGGTACCATACATCAAAGCTTATTACAGAAATGAAAGTGAATGACATAGGCAGAAGCACACTAACACAGATAGATGATTTGCTGGATGTCAGAAAACAGAGAGGATGCATAAATGGGTCTTTGTCTGATTAGCAGAATGTGATGTGTGGAATCCCACATGAGTCCATGATATAGCATCTTCTTTTTTACTATTTACATCAATGTCTAGATGAAGAGAGAGATAACATGGTAATTATATTCACCAACACCAAGACAACGAGGAAAGTATGTTGTGACAAAGATATAGGATGGTAACTACTGCAGAATTCCAAGGTGCAGAGTGATTTAGGTGTTCTGGTGCATGAGGCAGGAAACGTTTCTTTGTAGGTACAGCTTATAATCAGGAAGACTAATGGTATGTTGTCCTTTATTACAAGAAGAATTAAACATAAAAGTAAGAATATTATACAAGAGTTAGACATGTGAGGCCACTTGTTCAATACTGGGTGTAGTTTGAGTCTCGGCTTACTGACTTCTTACTGTTAACGTATTCTGATTCAGACCTGTTCCTTTTCAGATACCAGACTTTGAATTCTTTCAAGGTTTATTTTCCCTTCCTTTGGAATCTTGCTACTCTGTAACTTTTGTACCAAAGTCTTCTCAGGTCTTTTCCCAGCCTTTTCCCATCTTCTCCTTTTACAGCGTTTTATTCTGAAAATTTAACAAGGTTGGGTCGTATCTTTACAGTCTTCCCTCATCAGCATCCCTTGGATTCTCTTTTACCATTAGATATTGGCTCTTGACCTTTCTTCCTTCATTGCCACCTTGCTTGATTGTATGCTTTAAGCCAATATTGCTGCGTACACATTGAGGTCTGAATTATCTCGACAGTGGGTGTCTGAGTACACACTGTCGTCAAGGTTGCTTGCTCCTTATCACTAATTAAAACTCTTCAGTTCTTTATGTACTGTGTCTCTTCCTTCATTGCAACAGAGATCTGTATTTTATAATGAAGTTTCTCTCTCTCCACATGCTCATTCTAGATTAGGGTCTTTTCTCTTGGCGATGTGCCAACTGAAACTCCCGTTGTACATAACAGCCCCTGAGTCTAGCTCATCAGTGGTAGCAAAACCAAAAGTTGCTGGAAAAGCTCAGCAGGTTCGGCAGCATCTGTGAAGACAGTTCAAGTTTTGGGTCTGTTGACCCTTGCTCAGATTTGGGTCACCGGACCCGAAACGTTTAACTCTGATTTCTCTTCACAGATGCTGCCAGACCTGCTGAGCTTTTCCAGTGATCTCTGCTCTCGTTTCTGATTTACAGCATCCACGTTTCTTTTGGTTTTCATCAGCATTAACCTCCTCTACTGCTCGCACGATCAGAAATGTGAACATCAGTTGTACCAAGTGTCAGGTAACTTGCTTTTATTCAGCAATCCTTCTAACTATCACTGTTTTTAAAACTGTCCTTTTCGAATTTCCAAGCACAATAAAAAATACAGAAAAATAAAAAGATAAGGCCTCTACAGATATCAGTCATGTGATAAGTTTGCATGAATCTCATCATACCACAGTTAGCTGGGTATCTGTGTCGCCTAGAGAAACATCACAAGATTTTCCAAGCTTCCACATAATACATAGAGGATTGATTTTCCCTTTAATGCACTCATGGCCAAGGAATGACAGAAGCTCAGTGCCTAAAGTGAATTCAGTTGGGGAAATCTCACAAGTGTATCACAGACCACATGATATTCTATTCAGACATGTTAGTGAGCAGAGAAAGGATAGGACCATTCCAATAATCTGATCCTTCTTGTCAGATTTACTTCTGTGTTGCACCCAAAACGCCCTTGATTTCCCAGAGCAAAAGATAGAAATCCTTCCATCTGATGTTTCTGTTCACTTGATCCAGAATCAAGCGACTCCCTCTCCCTAAAGGGAAAGTTCCAATCAATCTAATGCACAATCAATAGAGCCAAGGTTCAGGGATTTCTAAGTGAGCTCAGAGGTCCTTGTAATCTTTACTAAGTTAAATCACAGAGCATTGGGGAGTGTTCCATTGCCTGCACAGCACAGATGAACCTATTCATTAGGGCAAAGACTTACAATGATTTAGTAACATAGAACCTACAATCAGGAGTAGGCCTTTGAACTTGCCCCACCATTCAGTAGGACCATGGCTGATAATTATATGAAGCTGAGTATGTCAATCCCAGCCCCGTGTAGTTGGTTTATTTGTCCATCTTGCTTTAGCAAGCCAGTGTGTTTGATCAAGCATCAGCACTGGAATAGTATGGGCCAGCTTTCAGGCTCAGGCAACAGATTACTGAAGGTGTTAAAGTGACATTTCTTGGTTCGGAATGTTAATCACCCAGTTTGTCATCCTCAAGCTAACTCAACTCCACATACATCTCCTCATCTACCATCTCTCTGCCAGCATCCACATGCACCTGTATACTGGGCATGCATATAGGCGCACGGGATAGCTATGATATGCCATCAAACAGCTCACCAACATGCATTTCAATCAATTCTAGAACTTCTCACAAGTCACACATTGAGCAACATTCAGTATGTTAAGTGCATGATTGCTGTCTTCTTGGCCACCATATGGACATAAATCATAACGCTTTGAAAGATTAGTCCACCAAGTAAAAAGCAGTTAGCTGCAATGATACAATACTATTAAGTACCAGAGTGTGGAACAAATAGTACGGATGTTCTTCTCTATCCTAATAATTTCTCCAACTGTTCAAGCTATTTCATCAGTTATAACATGCATCTGCCTTCAGTATGGTGAAAGAGCTGCAGTAGACAGCCTAAATCATATGAGTTAACCTTTATGTTTCAGATTGCTCACCCGCAACTTCTTATTCCTTGCCCTTCTGGAAGCAGGATGCCTACCAAAGGTTGATGTTTTCTGTGAATTATTGAATGTCTGGTCAAAAAAGAACAGGTTTCTCATCCCTCCAGTTAGCTTCATTTTTTGCTACTAGCCTACTTCACCTCTTAACTCCTTGGGACTCGAGGAGAAATGAAAATGAAAGACATGGCATTTGAAGGGCAATTGTTCCACAAACAAAACGTGCTTTGGAAATTTACTGGCACAGAAGAAAAGGTGGCTTTCATTCCTTGCCACTAAGTTCCCAAAGAGCTGTGTCAGACCTACAGTCAGCATCTTCCAAGACTATCAAGCATTTGTACGAACCTAGCTTTAGAACACTGGCATCAAGTGTTCCTCCGAGAAAAAGGCTAGAAATGTAAAGCTTCATGTATGACTAATACATGATTTTATTTGGGTTATTTGATTATGGAAGAAGATCCGTGAAAAAGGAAATAATCTCAGGCTATTAATTAATGGACCCCATCAAGTAATACAATTCTCTTTTTTTTAGTATTTTTCTGAAAAGCTATAAAAGTTAAAGCTTAACTCTAAACAAAAACAAAAATTGATAGGACTGTGGGTACTGGAAATCAGAAACAAAAACAGATGTTGCAGGAAAATTTCAGCAGGTCTGGCAGCACCTATGGAGAGAAAGAAAACCCCATTAACTCCATTTTCTCTCCATAGATGTTGCCAAACCTGCTGAGTTTTTCCAGTAATTGCTGTTTTTGTTTCCAAAGTTCAAGCTTGCTCTGAATGAGACAATTCCAGATAATGCTGTATCTTGTCTGTAAATTACCTACTTTTCTTAGAATATTAATTATGTTTAATGAGGCGTGTAAGAAACAGTTAGCTTCCTCTGTATATTTGCATGAACAGAAGACCAATTTGTGTAGAACGTGGTGCCAGAAATGTTAATTTTTTTAGCTTAAATACTACCCTCTGGGTAATTACGAGTTTTAGCAAGTCATATTTTTGGCAGGAAGTAGCTGATGCCATATTAAATAGATCTTTCCAATTAAATAACAGTTTTCAACAAAGTTACTGAAATTCACTGTAAAATTACCTTGAATAAAGATATTAGCAGGATAATGTTTCCCTTTGTATTAATGTCATATGCGACAAATCCTTCAAATGTTGTTAAACAAAATGGTGGCTTTGTCTTGTCCAAATGTTGGCTTTATTATGACCTAATTTAAATGCAATTTAATGCTGATATATATCAAAAGGATCTTCAAAGGAGATAATTGTGATCTTCACATTTTAGTGTTGACAATGGGTACTACTTTCCCATTATTGAATCTGGCCAACTTTCAACTACATTAACTTTAGCAGGATTAGAAGTATTGTCTGCTGTATAATGGGAAGGCAATCCACTGCCAATTCACCTCTTGTGTTCTGACGGTGAAAATTGCTACAGGAAAAAAATTATACACATCCAACCAACTCAACATGTGTGAAATATATTATTAAAATTATAAAAAAAAACAGCTTTTCTAATGCACTAATACTCCCTAATCAATTAGGATACTATAATACACTGCATCGTATGACAGGGCATAAAAGCCCAACATCTGCTTTGTCATTTTTAACTGAACCATAAACATCATCCACACATTTCTAACATGTAAAATGTTGAAGGATGACTGCACAACTCATTTGTGACTTTTTTTAGGAGAATAAACATATGCATAAGAATAATATACACTGTGTATTTTTTTAGAAACTTGGCCTGTATGGTATGAAATTTGTCTGCTATATATATGTAATATTTTAAATGGCAAACTGTGTATATAGTAGACAGTGAAAAACAATTGTGTATATGTTACGGGGAAATAACATTACTTCTAAGTTATGAGTCAAAGGAGATACTTTATTTATATTAGCAGAAATAACATATTAAAGGAGAATTCAATACTTTATATGATTGCAGGGTAATCTTACAACTTTGGTATATGAAAGGGAATCAAGAGGTTTGTTCCTATTAAAGGAAAATGATTCCAATTATTGACCAGGTTAGAGTTGACGCTAGTATGCCTGTAATTCTCAGCACACTCAATTTATACTTATGCAGCAAATTTAAGTTTGCTTTATAAAGCAGTGCTAGTAATTACTGGCAGGTTAAATAGCAGGGAGTCAATGCAACACTTGGCTTGTAGATCGTAAATTTCCAGATCTTCACTTTGCATGTGTTCAAGTGTGAGCTTTGTATCAACTTTTTAGAACAGACCTCATGTCAATGCCCCAGGGTTTAATCTTGAAGTTAAACTTAGGTGAATGTTTTTGTTAGATAATTTCACTGAGTATTGTGCTATGTGGCATGTGAATTAACACAGAGCAGACCTGCCTGCAAATTTGATCCTGGCTATGACAAAGAATGTCACCTTGATTTTGGGTCAACAATCTAGATATGCCATCAAGGGGTTTGAAAGTAAAATAGCCACTCAATAAATAGCAGAGATATTAGGTACTGCAGATGCTGGAGAATCTGAGATAACACAGTGTAGAGCTAGATGAACACAGCAGCCAAAGCAGCATCATAGGACCAGGAAAGCTGACATTTTGGGCCTAGACCCTTCTTCAGAAAAAGATAAAGAAAAAGAAGAAGAACTGTCCAGGCCTGAAACGTCAGCTTTCTTGCTCCTATGATGCTGCTGGGCCTGCTGTGTTCATCCAGCTCTACACTGTGTTATCACTGTATAAATAGCAATTGGATTCTATACTTTTTACCTACAACTGTTTAAATATTATCAATTTTGATCAATGATTCTAAATTAAGCATGTCTGGTCATACACCTCCCCCTGCACTTCAAATCAATTGAGGTTAACTGGAATCAATCCATCACAAGGCAAATTAAGTTTGATGTAATGTAGTGCGATGCTTTGGCCAGTCAAGAACTCTTGAAACTTTTCATTTTTCCCTTAAACATTTTAGAATAAGCATAAGTAGCTCAACGAAGAATACTAAACTCACCATAATCTGATATTTTTTGAATTACAGATGTGAGATAAGGACAAGTTTGAAATATTTAGAAGAGGAAGATAGAGTTTTTACGCAGTTGGAGAGGCTTTCTGCCTTAGTGAAAATGATACCGGAGCTCAAATGTTGAAGTCCCACCCATTACACCTGCACCCGCCCCACCACCATTTTCATTGAGGGGAGGTGTGGTCGAGAGCCAGGTTATAATTTTCACAAGCATAGATCACAGAGGCACCTGCACGTGTTAAAGTGCAGCTACCGTCAGTCAGATTTGACCCTTAGTAATTGGATGCCCAAAGCACAACTTGTCTGTTTTAAACCTGATAGTAAATGGTCTAAACCTACTGGAGTTTCTTCTGAGACACAGTGGTCCCTGTTGATATGATCCAGGTATACATTTGGGAAAGGTCAGTTGTCCTTTGTGATAGGGAAGATGTCCTTTGATATTTTAATATGGTTTTTCTGTTATTCACATAAGCTTAGTTCAGACTTCAAGGATTCTGCAAAGATATCGACTAATAATGTGTACATGATGATGTGACAGTAGACGCCCTCGACCATGTTGAGCTACTTTAGCACCAACCCTCTAGAAAGTCTCCAACCTGCAATTCATGATGTCAAAGATACCTCAGAGATCAATCTGCATATTCATTAAACCCAAGTCTATATTATCCCATAAATTCATTCTCAGATTTTGACTTTAATTGAAGCAATTTTCTCATTAATAGTGACAGAAATTATTAAACTAAAGATGCTCTGATTTAACTCAATGTATTTACAATTTCATCATCGCTCACTAAAGCTGTTGCTCATGGAGTCAGAGCCATAAAGTCATACAGCATGGAAAAAGACTCTTTGGCCCAACTCATTAATGCTGACCACGTTTCCTAAATTGAATTGTCCCATTTGTCTGTGTTTGACCCATATACCTCTAAACCTTTCCTATCCATGTACCTGTCCAGATCTCTTTTAAATGTTGTAATTTCACTCACCTCTACAGCTTCCTCTGGTAGCTTATTCCATATATGCACAAGCCTCTATATAAACCTATGCTATTTTGGTTTGGGCTTCGTCACCATTGGGAAGAGACCTTGGCATAGATTCAAATGTTGCAGGGATCTCATATTTCTTCCTAATCTGGTCATTTGGAATGGGATTGGAGGACAATTGCGCATAGGCTGACTCCAAATCATGCTTTCAACAGTTAAAGTTAGACATACAGGATTAATAACATAACTTAACTGAAATCCCCCAAACCGTCATATCAGAGGGTGCTTATTGAGAGGGTATTACCTCCTCTAGATTGCCCATTGCTTAGTCTCAGCTTGTAGCAATATTTGGGAATGTTTCCCAGTGAAACACTGTTGAAATAGGAAGGTGCATCATCAAACAAGAGCTGATAAGTATCATCATTCCACTCATCAGAATGACATCTTGTGTATCTTATGACACAGTCTTGAGTTTGGAATGGAGGAAATGCTTGTCACAAGACTGCAGAACATTGATTCGCTTCTTCCACAGACTCGCACAGGGTGATAAATTACTGTTGAGAATCTTTTCAGCGATTGCTCCGTACATACAGGTTTGCTTCAAAGCTGTCAGATTCATGTCTGCAGTTGCTGTAAACCATTCAGGATGAAAAAGTTAAATAAAAGGGGAATTTTTTCATCGATTGCCATTGCACCTGATAACATATTTTGAATTCTAGATGAGGTTAAAGAAGTTTCTAGCCTCTCATGCTGAAACAGAATATCATTCTCGTCTTCAGCACGGCTGATAAACTTTCTTACATTTTGTTGTTGGTTATTCAAGATGATCTTGTACAATCTTATCAGAGTCAATCTGCTTGTTGAAAGTTCATTGGGACCACCTTGTACAGCTGATGGTATTGGTATTTGCATCGGGTCATCAATCTCTACACGTAGTACTTCTGCATTAGTACAACTTGGCACATAAAACAGCACTATCCAGAGAGGTTAGTGAACAATTCAGCTCAGTCTTAACTGAAAAATGTCAGAGGGGCCTTGATATATTTCACCAATGATTGGAAAATCAGGTTAGCAGATTGTACTCCTGAAATTCCAAAATTATGTCTGAGAATGGCATAAAAATCGAAAGAACTGCGGGTGCCCTAAATCAAGAACAAAAACAAAGTTGCTGGAAAAGCTCCACAGGTCTGGCAGCATCGGTGAAGAAAAAAAACACACCTTCACAGATGTTGCCAGACCCGATAGTGGCATGTTCTCTGATTCATTCTTTGGGTGTGGCTTCTGGCCAGGAACTTGTAAAGAATTTGGTTCATCCTCTTCAAGCATGGCTAGAGGAGGAGCATAATAAGAAAGCGGTCGGTTCGCTCAGTTAGCTAACAGCAGCAGGTTCAATTCCCACACTGGCTGTGGTTAATCCACAGGGCTCACCTTCTTAACCTCTTGTCCCCTTGCCTGAGGTATGGCAACCCTCAGTTTAAGGAGACAGCAGTCCTCTGGGACTAGGGAAACTTACCTTTATCATAAGGCTGTTCAAACACTGAGAAGAAGCTTCACACAACATTGTCTGCAGGGTTACTTTGTATTATTGGCTTTGGCTGGGAATAGAGAGAGATCTGGTATAGTTTCAAATGGCTTTTGAAGTGGATTATTAGTTGAGTGAGGCATTGAAACTTGAGCGAAAAGTCTCAAAACAAAATCAAAGCATCCTGGCTATCTCAAGCACTCATACATCGCTGTTTGTGGCACATTGTCATTTATTGTCCTCATCTTCACACTTCTTTGAATTCACTTTCATTCTGTAGACATCTTATAGATTCAAAACTGTGCTCCTGTGCAATGTTGTGCAGAGTGCGTCACACCATGACTCTTTTGGACAGTAGACCACAGGAAGCAGAGCTTCACTAAATGATAGCTTGTTCTTGACACAGTTGTGCTCAGATCAGTCGGCATACCACTCTGGCCACAATCGGATAGGCTTTTCATGGGGCTATAAGTGGTGGCAAAATGATCTGTGCATTGATAGAATGGAGACTCTTCTTGACTCGCTGAGTTCCTGGACCTGTGGGGAACCAGTCATGCTCATATATCTGAGCTTGCATTCATTCTGAGTGACCTTATCAGTAGAAAGGCTTATTTAAATGCTTGCCTTACAAAAATGTCAGGAACCTCTCGCAAGTATATTTGGACCATTAGCTATAATACCTTGCACAAAAACAGAAATTGCTGGAAAAGCTCGGCAGGTGTGCTGGTATCTGTGGAGACAAATCATAGTCAACGTTTTGGTCAAGAGACCCTTCCTCAGAACTGAAGAATCATACAGCTATAATAAGCTGCAAATGCTTCCAGCAAACTCCTGGAAAGATCCAGGCAAATGAGGAAAGACCGCTGCAGACCTGAGCCTTCTTAAACACTGCTATTCTGAAATATCAGAGGATGTTGTAGAGCCTATGAGCTGAGTCTGACCCTGGTACTGAACCATTCTGGCCACCGTCTCCCTCCCGTAGAGCTACAAATCTCTGAGCTGCAAGTTCTTCTCCTGTACCTGCTTCAGGCGCAGTTTCTGTTCCTACAGGCCTGCTGCTGGTGTTGATTATCTTGTTCCTTGTTCAATTCAAGCTATTTGCAAAAAACACGAATACTGATCTAAAACATCAGAGTTCCAGAGTACCTATAAGATCTCCAAGTCTTAAAAGTGTGTAAAATCTCAGCATAATGATTGCAGACGTACACTTTGCTGTAAGCTGATAAGAAAGCAGCTGTGAGTGCGGATTACTTATTGATGTATTCCATTACATGATTACAGCTCCCTCAGTTGCTATCGTTCACTTGCTTTGTCTTCGCAGCTGACTTGTAGGAAGCTTGGGAGACCCATAGGGCCAATGTTAAAGTATCTATATTACATTTACCATATCTAACGTTAGCAGTCAGCCTCTCCTGAAGGGATTGCTGCAGCTCGTGGTCAGAATGTCCCAGGACAGAAATAATCAGAAAGGAATTGCAAAGAGTAATTAATTATAGTAGTTCACATATTATGTAAAACCCTAACAGCAAATTTCTGTGGGCTGTGAGATTACAATGGTAAATTTTATTTCCTCCCTGCTGAATCCAATATTACTTAAATATTACACAGTTATTTTACTTCATTTTACTAGTTGTTTTAAAGATGAAGTGTATTGCTTTTCTTAGGTACTTACTGGTTGTTGATTTTCCTTTTCCATATCTAAAATGTCAGCAACAAAGTGGTTGATGAGCCCAGATGGTGGTTGGTAGCAAAGTGAATAGTGAGACCGGAAGGCAGTGAGGGACTGAGCCCAGTGTAAGGGATAGCAAGGCCTCATGGGGAGTGCATGCCCAGCACGAAGAAGAGCGAGGCCTCATTGCGAGTGCAGGCCCGGCAGGAGGGAGATCAAGCTTTCATGGGGAGTGAGGGCAGCGCAAGCAAGAGCGATGCCTCATCGAGAGTGCAGGCTCAGCCTGAGGGAGAGTGAGCTTTCATGGGGAGTGCAGGCAGCGTGAGGGAGAGCGAACCCTCAGAGGGAGTGTAGACCCATGGCTATAGAAGGACTGTCATGTTGAAGATTAAACTGTATTTCTTTAGTTTTCTACTTCATAGTGAGTATAATTGTAATGTTGAACTTTTAGCTTTTTTCTTTATTTTTCCATTTTGTACCTAAGGCTTTGCACCCAGGTACCTCTGTGATTAAGCTGGCACCGGGAATGGTGACTCCGTACACTTTTCAGTGTACTCCCATACTTCTGTACCTGAGTACATGTGACAATAAACCTAATTCTATTTCTAAAGTATTCAGTCTTAGTATAATTTTATCTTGTCAGCTTTAAGGCTTTTTTTAAAAGTTTGCATTTGTTGATTTAGAGCTAATGCTGTTTCAATGCTGGACCATACTGCACCTCAGACCTCTCTGAGCCCTCAATACGCAGACCTGTTTAACTGATCTGGGGCTTCCCTGAGCTCTGATTATGGCTTGTGCTCCAGCAGGTAGTATGACTAGTATTTGGGCATGGGTTAAAACCAGGGTGGCAGGGCTGTGAAAATCTGAGTAGAGAGGCACCAGAAAATGGGGGGAGAAAAATTTAGAAAGGAAAGGCAACATACCAAGAAGGAAAAGCAAAAGGTAGAGGAAACAAAGGCTAGAAGTAAATAGGGCCATAGAGTAAAAATAAGTGTGAAATTGCTAAAAGGACAATCTAAAGACAAAAACTAAACTATGTTCACCACCTCTTTGGATTCCTGCCCCAGCGAACTCATCTCTTCCTACCTCAACTCCATTCTCTCCCCTTCGGCCCAGGAACTCCCCACCTACATCCGGGACACAAACCACACCACCCATCTCTTTGAAAACTTCCAGTTCCCTGGCCCTCAGTGCTTCATCTTCACTATAGATATTCAACAAACATACACATCCATACACCACAAGGATGGCCGACAGGCCCTCAATGTTTTCATCTCCAACAGACTGATCCAGACCCCGCCCCCACCAATACCCTCCTAAACTTTGCCAAACCAGCCCTAACCATCAATAACTTTTCCTTCAATTTTTTCCACTTTCTCCATGTCCAGGCAGTTGCCATGGGCACTCACATGGGCCCCAGCTATGCCTGCCTGTCTTTTTAAGTGAAGTCGGACAGTCCCTCTTCAGTACGTACGCCGGTACAGTTCCCTAAATCTTCCTCTATAACGTTGATGACTGCATTGGTGCTGCATCCTGCACCCAGGCCAAACCAGAACAGTTCATCGATTTCACTAACAACACCCACCCCACCCTCAAATTCACTTGTTTTACCTCAGGCACCTCCCTCCCCTTTCACAACCTCTCTGTTTCCATTTTACAACAGTTTATTGGCCGACATTTACCATAAACCCACAGACTCCCACAGGTACCTAGACTACACCTCCTCCCACTCTGTATCCTGCAAAAACTCTATCCTGTTTTCCCAGATCCTCTGTTTCTGTCACATCTGCTCTGATGAGGAGACATTTCATTCCCAAGCATCCCAGATGTTTGTCTTTTTCAAAAACACTCTTTTCCCTCCTGTGTCATCCAGAGAGCCCTCCACCGTGGCTCCTCCATTCCCCATTTCACAGCCCTTAACCACCACCCCCCTCCAAACATAATAAAGATAGTGCCCCCCTTGTCTTCACTTCCCACCTCACCAGCCTCCGCATCCAATGTATCATCCTCAAACACTTCCACCAACTCCAATTAGACCCCACCACCTGGAACATCTTCCACTCCCTTCCCCTCTCTGCCTTCCGCATGTGCCATTCCCTTCACCACTCCTTAGTTTGCACCACACTCCCCACCCACCGTTCCAACTCACCCAGTACCTTCTCCTGTAAACAACACCTGCCCACACACCACCTCCCTCACCTCCATCCAGGGCCCTAAACAGCCCTTCCATGTGAGACAGAGCTTCACCTGCATCTCCTCCAACCTTGTCTATTGTATACCATGTCCCTCATGTGATCTTCTCTATGTGACACCAAAGGTAGGCCAGGTGGCCATTTTGTCGAGCATCACTGCCTGGTCTGTAACAGCCAACCTAACCTCCCAGTCCCACTCTCCCCCCAACATGTCCATTCTCAGCTTCCTCCAGTGTCACAGCAACTTTGAAAGCAAATTTGAAGACAACACTTTATCTTCCGTTTGGGCACTCTGAAGCCTGGAGGACTCAACATTGAGTTCTCTGATTTCAAATAACCTTCCCATCCTTTCCCCGGCTCCCTTTCAATACCCACTTCCTCACTTCCATTCCACCTTCTGACCCTCCCTTCCTGCCACCAACAAGATTCATCTCTCCCATCGACGAACCAGCTCATACCTACTACCAGTGTCCACCTATCACCACTATTCTGCTCCCCCCCAACTCCACTCTCTTTATCTGTAGCTCCCCCTACGCCCACAACCAGGCCTGAAGAAAGGTAATACCTGAAACATTGACTGCTCCTTTCCTCCAAATGCTGCCTGGCTCGCTGTGTTCTTCCAATCTCTTCTTTGTCAACATAACTACGACTAACTTTGAGGTGAAGCAATGATGAGTGACGAATCTGGGTCATCATAAAAAAAGTACAATTTTCACACAGAATAACAAATTTCAGTTTGCAGTTTTAGAAGCCAAGAGCATTTGCCTCCCTTACCACCAAAGTACATTGGTAAGTCGGGTGGCACCACACATTGATGCACAATAAATTCCAGGATAGTTTTTCCTTGAATAGTGTGCTTCAGATAAAGAAAGTTGATGAGTTGAAGGCCGTTTTGCAAGTTCAACAGCCATGCTTTTTCTCTAAAACGAGCAGCTAGAGATAAGGCCTGGACTGAAGCATTATTTCACATATGTTAACTCCTGGTAAAACACAGCGTACCATTTAGATGGTGAAGAAATGAAAAAAAGCAATAACTGCAGCCATTGACACTTTATTCAAAGACTTTAAAAGCCATGAAGAAATATTAACAGCAATCCAGTACATGTCACTTGGCGTTTCTGCAAGGTGAACAGAATATGAAAGACATCTTTCAGCAAGTACAACCTGAAAGACAATGAATGTTTCTTGTTGCAATTCAGTGAATCCATCGATATGACCAACAAATCCAGCTGATTGTTTTTGCATACATTGTTTTTAAAGAGAGAAGCCTCATGCCCTTTTGAGCCTAAAAAGAGATAACAAGAGGTGATGATAGCTACAATATTCCCAAAGGAATATGCTGAGAAAAACAATCAAGCAACTGGTTTCCATCATACACCACCCCTGCTTGGCACAACTATGGGCTTATTACATTCTACGGAATGATTCTGCTTTCCTACCTTTTGTTGGTTATCACTTCTATTAGTTCCACCAGTAAACGTGAGCTATTCTCATATATTAGAAGTTGTTGTTAAGGCTGTAAACACGACTTGAGCAAATACTTTTCAATACAACTGGTTTTAAAGCCTTATTTGTGGCACTCAATGCTGCCTATGGTGAACTAATCTACCATGGTGATGAGAGGTGATTAGGTCAAAGGAGGAGCTGGAGGAACACAGCAGATCAGGCAGCATCAGAGGAGCAGGAGATTTGACATTTTGGGTTGGGACCCTTCATCAGGTCTTGGTGAAGGGTCCCAACCCAAAACATCAGCTGTCTTGCCCCTCTGATGCTGTCTGACCTGCTGTGTTTCTCCAACTCCACACTGTATTGACTCTGAATCCAGCATCTACAGATCTTAGAATCTCCGAGGTTGAGGTCTTGCAAAGATTTTCAGATTTGATTCTGAAATTGGCACTTTTCTTAAACCAAAGAATAAAGTGTGCAGTGAGCTGTCAGAGAATATGCGGTTATCCAACTTCTGGTTCCTTACAAACATTTGTATGTATGTATAGGCTGAACTGTAAATGGCAGGGAAAAGGACAGAGATGTAGCATGAATGATCAGTGTTGTGAATGCTTTTAAATTGAAACTGGGCCTCAGTACTCCCAATTAAAAAAAAGCAGGAGAAAATACAAGAAAAAAAGACAAACCATGAGAAATGGTTCTACCTAGACAACCTCTGAGCATGTACTGAAAACAGAAAATGCTGGAAACCACAGTCAGATGGAAATCAGTCATCTAGACTCGTAACGTTAGCTTGCTCTCTCTCCATGGATGCTGCTTCACTCGCTGTGATCTCCAGCATTTCTTGTTTTCAGTGCAGATTCCAGCATTTGTGGTAATTTGCTCCTAAACCTCTGAGAATATCTGAGGAAATTAGCAGTGAAATTCAGCAGCTGGTAACAGGGATTAGGTGTGATGAAACAAATCATCATGTTTGTCTCAAATCCATTCCCTCAAGTAGACATTGTTGGTCGGCTACAAAGTTGTATCAGGTGTTCGATTTACAGAGAAGTGGAGTTAATATGGAGATAATTAATAGGCAAAATGGTATTGAACTGAAAGTCAGATCAAAAGACAGTGTAGGGGAAATATTGCTAATTGTGGCTTTCAATCAGTTGGTACTCTCATAAATTTGCCGTGTTATATATGTGTAAAACAGTCAAGCATAACGTGTTGCAATGATCATGTGGTATTGATCTAATAGTGATCAGTATTGAAATCCTTGACCTCAGTTGACCTTTCTTGTAACATCATATTTCTGGGCATCTTGCCTTGGTTATCAATCCTTACTTAATCAATAGGATGTCATTTGTTTTCCACATATCACTGATTTTGCGTTTTCAACACTCTCCATTATATTCATGAACCTCGTATATAATCCAAAAGGGTGCACTTTAAATGAATTATTTCCTTTCAGGACCATTTTAAAATTCACAAGTTGTTTCTTTAATATTTAGTTCTGCCACAGTAGTAGAACAGCAAACTGTATTACAAACAGGTTAATGGCAACAATGATTTTCATTTCAACTTTATCAGTTAGAATACTTAAACAAGATATATGTTATCTACATATTTGTGTATATGCAATATGGCAGCCATGTCTTTAGCTGGAGGCCAGTCATTCATCATTACAGTTCTTATTATACATATTCATTGTACTTAAAGGCTTTAGACTTAATTGTGTTTATGAGTTCTACTGGATAGTAAATTATTACATAATATATGTTGTATTGGAAGGATTTTGTATTGTATTTCATCAGGTGTTTTATACCATCATGACAGTTAATCCCAGTAGGGCTTTTCAGTTGTGATGTAGTTAGCATTTTGTGCCATTTTTATGATTTCAACAATTTAACTAGTAGTGTTCATGCAAACAATCCCATCAATACCCACTTAACCTTTGCCAACTATATTACAAAATAGATAATAATATATGGAATAACACAAATGAATTTACATTATACCTAGACAGAAGATCAACAATTGTAACTAATTGTTCTATCTAATTATAATGTTATCCATCTTCAAAGTGAAGATAATTTCAGAAACAAGGTGACAAACAAATTTTCAAAGAGGCTAGTCCTCTACCTTTGCTGAAAAGGGGTCCTGGCCCAAAACTTCAAATTTCCTGGTCTTCTATACTGCCTGACTTGCTGTGTTCCTCTAGCTTCATTATCTCCATTCCTCTACCATCCATCATTAGCTTTCATTACTGGCTATTTGCATATTTCCTATGAGTTATGCTGTCATATTGGTCATTAAACATCAAAAATTGTATATCTAAGTGGCATATTAGCATGAGTAGACATGATTACAGACAGATGGTTCAGAGATGGCCACAGCATAAATAATAAGGTTGTGCTCTTCAAGAACTGGGATTTTGGGATTGTATTGAGAATACTACCTGGAGCTTCAATTCAGGCACAAATCTGAGCTCCCACATTTGATACTGTTTGAACCTCTCAAAGTTTATCAATTCCACTCTCTTCTTCCCACCATCCTAACACTCATCTAATTGAGCTATTAGCAAGGATGCATGTTCTGCTGCATTTTGGAATTTAACAATAGCTTACACTCTTTTTGAGATGCCCATATGATTTCTTTTGTTGGCCAATATGTATGAAGGTACTAAGGGCATCCATATAATACTGGGCCAATCCTGTTCAGGTGACCAGCTCACACCTTCCATTTGTGTCACAAGATTTGGATAAAATTTCCAACCCTAATACACCACTAAAGAAATCCCAGAGATAGTGGACACCTGGTTCAATTAATTTTCTGCTGGAGTCACACTGTGAAACCAAACAAACTCTAATGAACTTCCAGGCTTAGTGCTTTTTGTTTGCTTTTTCTTTTAGATTTTGAACAAGCTGGAATGAATTAAAATGGTTACTCTGAGCTCATTGGTAGTAGCAAAGATGTATGAAATCAATGCTTTATGTCTGACATGCTCTAGTTATTAACATTGTGGAAATGTCTCAGTTTCATGATGAATTGCTACATCCCAAATATGGAGAGGTGTACAACAGCACTTTAGCCTATTAACAATATCCCAAGTGGATATGACAAAGATAAACTCCCTTCATCTTTCTCAACCTGTTTGCCTTCCCCATCCAATGGCCCATTTCCATTCTTCAGCTGGATGTCACTGTTCTCACATAGTTCCACTCTTGGAAGTAAATGGCTGTGAATAATCACTTCTTTTTCTGCTCCTGTGTCATTGCCTCTGATATTCCCCTCGATGATTTACCCTGGTCTGTATCACTCTTTCTATTTCTCATTCATATGCTGCCACTTGCTGCATTCGTTTGAAAGCACTGCAATAGTTTTCACAAATATTCTGATGATACCCAATCAACAAATCTTGTGGCTCATCTGCTGTCATCAGTTATCAAACTGTTTATCTGACATCCGTAATTGAATGAGTGGAAATTTCCTCAAATTAAGTATCAGGAAGCTTGTAACCTTTGGTTTTTGTTTTGATCCATGACCAAGTTTCATTCCCTTTTTAGGGACTTCATTCTTATCCTTGGCAATTATCCAAGACTAACTTAGAGAATGCGTAACCTTGTTTGATCCTGAGATGAGATTCCTCATATTCATGCAATTGAAACCCACGACAGGGGTAACCATTGATCAGAGGGTGGAATCTCCCCAGAATGTGAACAACATGCAAAGTTAAGTGTAGCAAGATTGGAAAAGTGTCTTATCTTTGTAAAAATGTTCAATTTTCCACACAAGATTTTAATAGCAAGATGTGAATCTGGCCAGTAAGTGGTGAGAGGCCCAATTACATGCATCAGCATCTCAGTATTGCTTTATCTTATATCATTTATATGCTGTTTGCTATTTCCTCGGGCAGTAGAGAAAAATTAGATGGCAACAATTGCCAATGTGAAAGTCTGAGCTGGTAGGTTTGTGGATCCAGCTGACAGCCTGCTCCTGTGGGCCATCGTCTTGCGCAGCATTCCCCACCAGCTCAGTGCAAGCTCCACAAGCAGTGGTTTTCTGTGCTTTTCATTCAAGAAGGTTGGCATCAGCAAAGTGTCAGGCTCACCATCACATATCTCTGACTTGTTTATAGAATAGTTCACCATGTCTACACTACACTTTGAAGTTCACCAACACCTTTCATCATAATGGTGCAGTCAGGCTGCTTTTCATACAGGGCAAGAACCAGATGCATTGAAACAGGATGCACCTCAGGGCTCTTAGCTTGCTCATTTAGCATTCGTTCACTTTATGCTTACTAAGATCATTACAAATTCTTTGTCTTGCCTTGCCTTTTGGCACATTGCTGCATCATTCAGATCCGGGCAGCCCATGTTTGCCAAAAATAACCAATCAAATGGACAGGCATGTTGCTGTACGACGAGATGCTACATCAATGTCATGACTGCAGCATGTGCCAGCAGCTTACATGGCAAACACACTGACTGTGCATCAAACAACTGGCCACGCGTCATAGTCTCATAGTTCTCCACCAAGTCATGGAGGATTACCATCAGTCATGTAGCGTTGCTACGGTCATTCACAAGCAATCCTATTCCATGGGCTTAGATATGGTCTGTTGACCATAATGTGATTGAGCTTAGGGTTCCCTCAAAGATCTGCGCACTTAGTTGCCCTGAGGGTTCGTGTATGGTGATTGATGATTCCAGAACTCTCCTCCACGAGGAGGTCCACATAGAAGCAAAATCACTGTTTAGGGGTCATGTATCAATATAGTCCAGGGTATAGGCCAGGGTGAATCATGCAGCTCCAGTGTAACCTGTCTGGGGAATTAGTGATAAGTCAGTCAGGGATCTGCGCAGCGGCCTGTCTGTGCTCTAATCAGGAGCTGTTGTTTCAAATCAGACAGGCTTGATGGGGGCACAATGAGGCCTAGATGTCTGGTCAGTGAGCATCTAATGATGGCAATCAGAGGCCATTGCTGTGGTGAGGAAGTTGGGAATTGGAGGCAGCTTGCTGTGATGCAGAGAAGACAATAATTGTGAAGGGGGTGGGCCAAATCAACATCCTGCAGGCAGTAACAAGAGTGTATAAGTGAACAAAAACAAAAGTTACTGGAAAAGCTCATCAGGTCTGGCAACATCTGTGAAGAAAAATCAGAGTTACTATTTTGGGTCTGGTTACCCTTCCTCGAAACTGGACCTGAAATGTTAGGTCTGCTTTTTGTTCACAGATGCTGCTAGACTTGCTGAGCTTTTCCAGCAACTTTTGTTTCGTTCCTGATTTACAGCATCCACAGTTCTTTCAATTTTTATTTAGTGCATGAGTGGGCATTGGTTACTACAGGAGGGGAGTCATCTACGGTCAGTGCCAGACAGTTTTCACAGGGGAGGCAGTGCATCTCAATTTAGGCCTGGGTGGGTAAAGTCTTGCTAGAGTAGGACGTGTTACCTATAGGAATGAGTGGCCATCCTGTCCTGATGACCAGCACTAAATTTTTATGCAACTGGTTACTTCCAAGAGCCCACTACGGTCCTGTGCAGGATCTCAGTGGGGAGATGAACACTTTAACTAAAAGGGTTGAGTGGGAATGTGTGGAAATTCAGAACTGATGGGATTGAAAGGAAAGAAATGGACGATTAAGGATCACCTGGATTACCAGGACGAGCCTGTGACTCACTCTGTCAAGCATGATCTGTGTTGCCTTCCATCCTCAGCTGAATTATAAATGCACAAGGGAAATGAAAAATGGCTGCCATCACAGCACAACTGAGTGATAGGAAGGTCATCCAAGGGCAATTGCATTCATCAGACACCTTCACAGCACAGGTTTCAGAAACCTGCAAACATTGCATTCTGCATGTAAAACACACAACATGACCAATTATGAGGAATACAGATCCTAGCCACAAATAATCTTGTGCATGTTGTACGCCATTACAAATTGATCACTGTTGTCATCTCTGTGATACAGAAATAATCACCAGTGGCCTTTAAAGGATCACTAGGAATCCACAATTCACAAAGACAACCTAAAGTCTTGTGGCTACAATTGTGCTCGGAGCCAACTTCCCCTCATCTGAAGTGTAAGTAGTTGGCAACATTTGTAAATAAAGTATTTGTACATAATACTGCCTTTAATGGGCGATATGAAAGGATGAACGAGGGTGATTCCAGATCTCAGTAAAATTATTGCACTAACAATCTCCTATTTTATTTACATGACTATTGGTTAGCGCTATATACAATTAAATTAAGCCCCCTATCATAAAGGTCCATGGACAGACAGTCCAGGCCCTCATTGACAGAGGAGTCCTCCATTCCCACTGTTTGGAGGATTGTGTTGAATTGTCATTTGTGAGTGATGTGAATACAACCTGCTCATATTTCTAAGAACATATTCTGTTCCTGATATTACTTACACAAGCTTATTGGAATCAGATCAATGGATCCAGCCACAGCAGGGGCTATTGTGACTGCAGTGGACGCGCATCAGATGCTCAGAGCACTGAGGAGAAACAATGTATCAGCAAACCCAGGGTCAGCAGCGACCTCCAGCAGCTGCTGAAAAGCATTCAAATGAAAACGTTGTAGCTAAATGTTCCCTCAGATTGTGGTGTCTGTACAGGAGGACCAATGTTTTTCATCCTCGATGCTATTCCCACCAGATGAGCAAGGCACATTGCCACCACACACTGAGGAACTGAGGATGCCCTGGGACTCTGCCATAGAACTGTGCCTCTGCTAGAGTGGGACCTGTAACCTGAAGGAGTGGGTGACCAACTTATCCTGGTGGCTTTGATGGTGACAACTGCAGTGAATTTTTACATATCTGCGTGTTGCCAAGGATGCACTGAGGACCTACGTGGGATCTCTCAATTCCCAACCCACAAATATGCTCAGTCTGTTACTGGTGCAATTTGTGCCAGATCAGATCATTTCATCTCATTTGCCCATTTCAACACAGTGCTGCAGCTTAGGAAATGGACTTTGCTAACATAGATGGCATCTCCCAAGTACGGGGCACTATAGGCTGTACACACAATGAGTTTAGAGCCCCATAGCACAACTCAGGTAACTTCATCCACTGAAACAGATTCCATTTGACCAATCTACAAGTGATCTGTGATTATCAGTACCACTCTTATATATCTGCCCCGACAACACTGAAGCTACAATAATGCCTAGATATTTGATAACTCTGATGTTTCTGCTTCATTTCAAGGGTTAGATATGTTCAAAGGATGGTGCTGGGAGACAAGAACTACCATCTGAACATTGGCTGATAACTCTGTCACATAGCCCCTTGAGTAGAGACATAACGCAGCCTGCTAACCTGATGCTAGGCTCAACCTCCAAGAGCCTTGCAGTGCTGCCTGGACAGGCTGTGCCTCATAAGCGCTGCTTGCTGTGTTCTGCACGACTGGAGCCAACAATGATGGGATGTGATAGACACTGAAGGGCTGGGAAAGTGGCAGCAGGCTACTGAAATGGAAGCTGAAGATACTGAACAGGAGGAACATTACCTACTGCATCACAGAGTGCAGTAGCTTTGGAGCCAACGGACCAGACAGAACTTAATCGACACCTATTTCCAATAAATGTGAGAGGGGGTGAAGCCATCATTCTTATTGAATTCAAGAGTAGGTGGTTCGATTGTCTCTTGTTGAAGATGGTCATTATATGACACTTTTAGAGAATGAATATTGAATACTGCCTATCTTGTACAGTCTGTGTGATATACTTTATAGTTTTTAGCTTTAGGAATCAAAGTTTATGGAAGTGAAAAAGAAGTTAAGTAAAATTGAAGTGCACGGAAATTTATTGCACTTAGCAGTTTCTGGCCAAGGAGTTTTAAGTGGTTAACAGCTAGAAAGGTAAGATCAGAAACAACAAATGTGTTTTCTAAGCCAAATGCATAGCTGTGTACATTTCTCGTAAGTAATGAAAGTCTGGATAAATTGTTTGTTTTGGGAATTACAGCTAAATTACTTAAAAGCATCCAGTGAACTTTGATCAGCCATATAACTCATTTACTTCAGCAGATCAAAGAAGAAATGTTAAACGAGGAATACTTAACCAGGCAAATCAGATCCCAGAATGAAATTTAACCCTAGACTCTAATTTTATACAGTTTTTAGATAAAATGGTGATTATTCAGTATAACATAGTCACACAGGCCTGCAGATTTTCTCAAACAACAGAACATATACTTATAACACAAAAGTCAACACAGATTTAAACAAAAAACTAAAACAAACCAAGCTATCTAAATACAAAACATAGTTAGGAAGAAGCTTAAAACATATAGCAAAATAAAGCCTTACCCTCTTTTCCAATGGTATCTATTACAGAGATTTAAATCAAGAAAAAGGTCCTCTCCATATCAAATCTTTAAATGAGTCTCCCCAGTTGTTTCCTAAGAAATATGAAATCTTCTTTCATGAATATTCACAAATCTGAGTGCTTAGATTTTCTCAGTTATAAATAACCTGCAGATTTCTAACTGACCACTCTTTCTCTGGAAGATCCACATACTAAACCTCTCTACTAAGGTAACCGTACTTTGTCTGAACCATACTATACTCTTTTTTTAGGAGAGAAACAATATACGCTTCTAACTACAGTCAGTTCTCTTCCAAGCCGCTTAAAATATTTCCAATCTCTTTTTTTCCCCCAGGTAAAGATTATCCTGAAACAAAAATGAGTTAATAGTTCTCAATGTTTACCATGTCTGTTATAATCCATTACATCAAAAATAATCTTCAATTAACATACCAATGGATCTATGTTCTCTGACCCATTCTGGATTAGGTCACTGTTTAGGAAAGACTGTTTGACCTGTTTTTTTCATTAGCCCTTCAACAAGGTACCCAGCACCATATGCTGATGTTTTAAAATCCAAATTTTAAAAAATGTGTTTTTATTGGACAGATTTCACTGTCCTGAAAGGTGAATAAAAATGTATCAACAGGTATTTTCATTAATCATTATGAAAATTATTTTTTGCACTACTTCTATGCTAGATTAACAATAATAATATTTTGGCATTCAGTATTTTTGATGGGTTTTATGACAACTGCATTTTACCTGTGTTCATTTCATCATCATCATAGAATCCTTATAATATAGAAACAGGTCCTTCTGCCCAACAAGTCCACATTAACCCTCAGAGCATCCCACCCAGACCGATCTCCCTGTAACCCACCTAATCTATACTTACCTGAAGCATGGCCAATCCATCTGGCCTGCACATCCTTGGAGCGTGGGAGGAAACAGAGTACCTGAAGGAAACCCCCACAGACACGGGGCGAACGTGCAAACTCCACACAGTCGATCGAGGGTGGAATCAAACCCATGTCCTTGGCACTGTGAGGCAGTAATGTTAACCACTGAGCTACCATGCAGTTGGCTTCCTTGATATGCACTCTTGATAAAACTTCAGCTACTGAGATATAAGGTCTATGATTCACATATACATTACATAGTGTGTGGCATCCGTCAGTCTCGAGAGACCACGGATCTGCTCCTGAAGAGTTTTGATTCAGCTGCTGGTGGTAGCGCAGCGTCTGTTGTGGCTGTACAGACCTACACGGGAGTGACAGTCTTGGTTGCAGCGACTGCATTTGAAGACACTCTTCTCCAGTGTTGCCGTGTTGCTTTCTTTCCATCGAGCATGCTTTTCCTCAGCGGAAAGGCTCAGTTTCTCCTCTCCTTGCTCCAGCCCTCTGCATAGTTCCTGTCTCCAGCATGAACAATCGCTTGCGACGTCTTCCCATCTCTCGATGTCCAGGTGCATTGACTTCATGTCCCTTTTGCAGACGTCTTTGAAATGAAGATGAGATCATCCTCGTGTTCTCTTGCCGACGGCCAACTCCCTGTACAGCACATCTTTCGGGATCCTCCCGTCCGGCATACAATGTACATGACCCAACCGGCGTCATTGTTGGAGTAGGCTATATGTACATATATTTAAATGTTAAACCAGCAGCATAAGGGATTTTGTGTGCAGTGCTTGTGGGCCTTGTCGGCTGAGCTGGTGTTTATTGCCCATCCCGAGCTGTCCTTAAAAGGTGGTGAGGAGCCTTCTTGAGCAGATGCAGACCATATCCTGTAGGTAGATCTACAATATCATTAGAGAGGGAGTATCAGGATTTTGACCCAGCGATACTGAAGGAATAATGATATATTTTCAAGTCTGGGCAGTGAGTCACTTGGAGGGGAACTTGCAGGTGTTGGTGTTCCCATGTATCTGATGCTTGTAACTATTTCTGTTCCTGGTGATTTATTTTACAACAGTTTGAGAGAAATAGCCTCCAAGAACTAATGGGTTTCTTTTCTATTTACAATTGGTAGAGTTTACGTGTGAATAAAGTGTACGGTAGAATAATAAAAGCCTTTTTGATAGAAGATTCTGGACCTTTTTCCTTAAGTTTGGGGGAAATGCCCATAACTCAGAGAAAAAAACCATTCAGTTTTGTTTTCAGTTCGGTGGAGTTCTGCAGGGTTCTTATTTGAAGATTGATGTGTATAGTGGTTGTTCCTAAGAAAGGGAGAAGGTAGATGGATTTGTTAAAAAAATACCTCAGAGTAAGGAGTTTAACAATAGTTCCGGACTCACGGTTTTGAGTAAAGCCTTAAAGGAGTATTATTACAAATAACAATGGCTCTGTTTAGAAAATGCTATCACTATATTTGAAGCTGATAAATAGAACACTGCAAAATTACTCATTTAAATACAGAATGAGAATGTATTTTGGATTGTAATGATAGTTTTTTTCTTTATTTTGTTTTAACAGAAATGCTTTAGAAAGTCTCACAGAATTTTAATTTTGCGTCTGAGTTCCAAGACATATTGTTGGAATGTCTAAGAAGTCTGCACAATAGAGAGCTGCTATAACACTGCAAGAGTAATTAAGGTAAACGGAATAAATCAACTCAATTAGCTAACTCTGAGACAGATTGGCAAGTTTGGACAAGCTGCAGATGAGACGATGGAAATGGGGGAGGGAAGGCTTTCATACACAGTTTTAACATTGGATTTTATAGCTTTGAGCATTTTGAGTCAATCCATCCAATTTATAGTTATTTTCTGTATTTTTCATAATATTTAATTTTTTAAAACCATTAAAACTATAACACTCAGCTTCGAGAGAACTAGAGAAAAATGAAATTGGAAATAAGCCTTTGGTAATCTGAAAAAGTCAGACATTAAATTTTTATTAATGATTACCAGCTTTTTTTTAGATTTTATGCAGTTGACAGCACTAATTATTTTATTGCATTGGCTTCATGTCAAATCATACTTTTTCAGTGTCTGACACTAACAACTACAGGCTAATAGAGAGGAGGTCAATGACCTTCTCATGTGCTTTTATCCCACTGGCCTTTCTGAGTACTGGCATTCTCACTGATGTCAATCATGAGAAATGGCAACTGCTGAAATGGGCAACCCTGCAGCAAGGCTTCCGCACAGTCAGCAATTCTGACAAAGGCTTAGCACGCAAAAGTGTTACTTCTGGCTGAATGGTACAGCTATGCTCCTTGTTTCAGCTGACCTGACTCTTATCAGTAGACCGTACTGAAGTAGTCACAATTTGTGGAATTAATTGTGTCAAATGGTTATCGGTTTCTGCCTTGTCGATTTTTTCGTGAAGCCATGCTTTCCTTTGCCAATGGTTACTGTAGTTACTATTTTACGCCAGAAGTAGATTCTCAAGGAGAAACTTAGAGAATTTCCTCTCTTAATAATAGCAAATTTATATTAGTTTTGCATTAAAAAAATCAAAGCACCAGATTCTCTCAGCAGTTCATGACTGAAGCAATGCTGTTTTTACAGATGATGAAGTTAAAGCTGAGCAGCTAAGACAAAGAAAGACAACAGAAATTAAATCTCAACAAAATGCTCACCTTTCTATTCATTGAGAATCAAACATAACAGTTTACCACTGTTATTTTGAATGGTGTCTCAATATCAAGGATTTGGAATTATATCTAACCAGAAAAGACTGCGCGGAGGTTCAGTAAGGTAAGGCTTTATTTTTTAATTATTCTTCTGGAAATCTAGAGGAGAGGGAATGGAAGCGAGGGCAGCTGCATGCTCCTCTTGCAGGATATGGGAGGTAAAAGTCACTGCTGGTGTCCCCTCTGACTTCACCTTTGAGAAGTGCACCCAACTCAAGCTCCACAAAATCCATGTTAGGGAACTGGAGCTGGAGCTGGATGAACTCCGGATAATTCAGGAAGCTGAGGGTGTGATAGAGAGGAGTTATAAGGAGGTAGTCACACCCAAGGTACAGGAAGAAGGTAGCTGGGTGACTGTCAGGAAGGGGAAAGGGAATAGGCAGACAGTGCAGAGATCCCCTGTGGCCGTTCCCCTCAATAACAAGTATACCGTTTTGGATACTGTTGGTGGGGGGAACCTACCAGGGGAGTGTTGTGGCGGACAGGTCTCTGGCACTGAGCCTGACGCTGTGGCAAAGAAGGAAAGAGGAGAGAATAGGAGGGCAATTGTACTGGGGGATTCAATAGTGAGATGCACAGACAGGCGGTTCTTTGGACACAAATGAGATGAAAAAATGGTATGTTGCCTTCCAGGTGCCAAGGTCCGTGATGTCTCGGATCATGTCTTCAAGATCCTTAAGGGGGAGACTGAGCAGCCAGCAGTCGTAGGACACATTGGTACCAATGGCATAGGTAGGAAAAGGACAGAGGATGTGAAAAACGAGTACTGGGAGTTATGGTGGAAGCTGAAGTCCAGGACAAACAGAGTAGTTATCTCTGGATTACTACTAGTGCCATGTGATAACGAGGTAAGAAATAGGGAGAGAGTGCAGCTAAACACATGGCTACAGGGCTGGTGTAGGAGGGAAGAATTCCATTATGTGGATAATTGGAGTGCATTCTGGGGAAGGTGGGACCTGTACAGTAAGGACGGGTTGGACCTGAACTGGAAGGGCACAAATATCCTGGGAAGGAGGTTTGCTGGAGCTGTACAGGATGGTTTAAACTAGCTTTGCAGAGGGTGGGGAACTGGATTTATAATTCATAGGATGAGCTCTTTGGCCTTCCAACAAACAGAACAGGGAGTGAGGTGGTTCATAAAGAAATGCGGTCGATGGAGCGTAATTGCAGACAATGAGATGGTTTGAGGTGTGTATACTTCAATGCTGGAAGTATCAGAACTAAAGCAGATGAACTTAGAGGATGGGTTGGTACTTGGAACTACAATGTTGTGGCCATTACAGGTACTTGGGTGACACAGGGAGAGGAATGGTTGTTGGAAGTTTCGGGATTTAGATACTTTAAAAGAAATAGGGGGGGTCGTAAAAGAGGTGGGGGAGTGGTATTGCTCGTCAGGGCGAGTATAGTAGCTACTGAAAGGCAGTTCAAGAATGATGTGTCTACAGAGTCAGTTTGGGTTGAGGTCAGGAACAAGAAAGGAGCAGTCACTTTGTTAGGCTTTTTTTTACAGACTGCCCAATAGTTGCAGAGAAGTGGAGGAGCGGATTGGGAGGCAGATACTGGAAAGGTACAGAAGTCACAGGGTTGTAGTCATAGGTGACTTCAACTTTCCAAATATTGATTGGAAACATTTTAGTTGTAATAGTTTAAGTGGAGCAGATTTTGTCCAGTGCATTCAGGAAGGATTCCTGACACAGTATGTAGATAGACCAACACGAGGAAAGGTAACTTTGGATTTGGTGCTTGGCAATGAATCGGGCCATGTGTTAGGCCTGTTGGTAGGAGAGCATTTTGGTGGTAACGGTCATAACTCTGTTTCTTTCACGATAGCCATGGATAAGAATAGGTACACGTGGCAGGTAAAGTTTACAATTGGGGGAAGGATAATTACAATTCAGTTAGGCAAGAACTGGGTAACATAAATTGAGAACAGACACTGTCAGGGAAGAGCACCACAGAAATGCAGAGATTGTTTAAGGAATGCATACTGCATGTGCTCGATATGTTTGTCCCTATCAGGCAGAGAAGATGCAGTCGAGTGAGGGAGCCATGGTCCTCTAGAGAGTTCAAACAACTGGTTAAGAGGAAGAAGGAGGCTTATGTAAGGTTTAAGAAAAGATGAACAGGAAAGGCTCTAGAGAGATACAAGTTAGCCAGTAAGGAGCTGAAGAAAGGGCTTAGGAGAACTATAAGGGGGCATGAGAAAAACTTGGCGGATAGGATCAAGGAAAACTCCAAAGCTTTTCACACGTATGTGCAGAACAAGAGAATGACCAGAGAAAGGGTAGGGCCAATCAAGTATTGTAAAGGGGAATTTGTGCACAGAGCCTAAAGAGATAGGAGAGATACTTTATGAATAATTTTCTTCACTATTCATAACTGTGATGGACCTAGTTGTAGAGGAGTGCATTGTGAAACAGGCAGGTAGGCTCGAGGAGGTTGATGTTAGTAAAGAAGGTGTGCTAGGAATTCTGAGGAAGTTGAAGATAGATAAGTCCCCTGGGCCTGATGGGATTTATCCAAGGATTCCGTGGGAAGTGAGGGACAAGATCGCAGGGCCTTTGGTGATGATCTTTTTGCCCTCACTGTCCACGGGCATAGTGCTGGAAGATTGGAAAGAGGCAAACGTCATTCTCTTGTTCAAAAAAGGGAATAGGGATAACCTGGAAAATTACAGGCCAGTTAGTCCTACATCAGTAGTGAGCAAATTATTGGAAAGGGCTCCGAGAGACAGGATTTATAGTCACTTGGAAAGGCATAGTTTGATTCATGATAGTCAGCATGGATTTGTGAGGCATAGATCATGCCTCACAAACGTTATTGAATTCTTAGAAGGGATGACCAAACACATGGATGAAGGTAGAGCAGTGGATGTGGTATACATGGATTTAAGTAAGACATTTGATAAGATTCCCCATGGTAGGCTCATTGAGAGGGTAAGGAAGAATAGAAGAGGGGAAAGGTGGCAGATTGGATTCAGAATCGGCTGACCTTTAGAAGACAAAAGGTGTAACAGGCAGGTAGGCTAAAGGGTGAAGATGGAAAATATTCAACATGGTGCTCAGTTACGAGTGGTGTACCACAAGGATACATTCTGGGTCCTCTTCTATTTGTGATTTTTGTAAATGATTTGGATATAGGAGTGGAAGGGTGGATTAGCAAGTTTGTAGACGATGCCAACATAGGTCACGTTGTGGACAGTGTGAAGGGCTGTTCTAGTTTACAAAGGGACATTGATAGGATGCAGAGCTAGGCTGAGAAGTGGCAGATGGAGTTTAACCCTGAAAAGTGTGAGGTGATTCATTTTGGAAGGACTAATTTGAAAGCAGAGTACAGGGTTAACAGGAAGATTCTTGGCAGTGTGGAGGAGCAGAAAGATCTTGCGGTTCATGTTCACAGTTCCCTGAGAGCTGCCACCCAGGTGGATAGAGCTGTTAAGAAAGCATATGATGTGTTATCTTTCAGTAATAGAGGGATTGAGTTCAAGAGTCGTGACGTTATGCTCGAGCTGTATAAAAGCCTGGTTCGGCCACACCTGGAGCATTGTGTCCAGTTCTGGTCACCTCATTACAGGAAAGATGTGGAAGCGTTGGAAAAGGTGCAGAGCAGACTTAACAAGATGTTGCCTGGAATGGACGGAAGGTCTTATGAGGAAAGGTTGCGAGAGCTAGGGCTTTTCTCTTTAGAATGACGAAGGATGAGAGATGACTTAATGGAGGTGTACAAAATGATCAGAGTTAAAGATACAGTGGACAGCCAGAGACTGTTTCCTCGGGTGGAGGTAGCTTTTACGAGGGGGCATAGTTTTAAAGTGTGTGGAGATAGATATAGGGGAGACATCAAAAGTAGGTTCTTTACTCAGAGAGTGGTAGGGGCGTGGAATGCATTGCCGGAGAGGGTAGTTGAGTTGACCTTATTAGGGGCATTTAAGAGGCTATTAGATAGGCATATGGATGATAGTATAAGGTAGCAGTGGAGGTTAGATAGACCTTAGGTTTAGGGTAAAAGTTCGGCACAACAAGGTGGGCCGAAGGGCCTGTACTGCGCTATACTGTTCTATATTCTATGTTCTATAGCTCCCGATGAAGAATTGGAAAAAGAATTTCTCCAGGTTTCAGGTTGTTATGCTGTGCATCAACATTGTGTCATTCAACTTTGGCAAAGATTTAAGAGGATTTTAGTGAGGTGAAGAATAAGATTTCCTCATATATCAGTAGCAGCAAGATGGTGAAAAGTATTTTCTCACAGATGTTTAAGTCTGAAAGGAAAGAAGACTGAAGGGGATTTGCCTTGGTAGGACAATGACATATGAGGAGATTGGAACTCTACTTACTTGATGCATAAGACTCTCATTTTCAGTCATTAGTTCAGCCTGAAATAACCCACAGCTGTGGCAACAGCTGGATCTTATATCTAAATAAAACAGCTGAAATCCTAGTTAATTGTTCTTTGTGAGGCAGAATTTAAGCCACATGAACTGAAGCACTTTTTGTAACAAAGACTGTGTCATAAATCTTCACTATATTGTTAACAAAACAAAAGAATAACTCGAGTTTACTTTTCAGATCAAGCTGAAAAAAACAACTTGTACTTCCACAAATTTAACTGAAAAATGCCTGCAGACACAAAAGCAGATCTGTTCCGTACAAAGTAAGAAACTTTGCGGTGTTTTATGCCTTAAAGCTTGGTGTACTGAAATCCTAATATTCGTTCAATGTGGAGATGATGGCGCAGTGGTAATGCCACAAGACAAGTAATCCAGAGGCTCAGGATTTCAGTAAAATGTTGATATTTTTTAGATTAGTTCATCTAATGATGGCAATTGTCAATTGTTGTTAAACTCATCCAGTTCTCTAATCCATTTTAGGGAATGAAATCTGCCATCCTTAACATGGCTGGCCTACATGTGATTCCAGACTCCAGACCCACAGCAATGGGTATTCCTCTTAAGCTACAAGTCATTCCGTTGTATCAAACCACTGCAAAGTCAAAACATATGAATCAAAATGAATGAACAATCCTGGATTGAACTAAATGCCTGGAAAGACAATGGCAAATCCACCATTGCAAAGTCCTCCTGATAAACACCTCATAGCTTATGCCAAACATGGGAAAGCGATTCCGCAAACAACGCATCGTCATACTCATGGAATCAAAAATTACAGACACCACTATCAGCATCTCTGGGAAAGACATAGCCAGCAGAATTGGCAATACACTGGGAAGGAGTTGCCCTGGGAGTCCTTAGCATAAACTCTGGAACCTACAAAATCTCAGGTCAAAGATCGGCAAGGAAAACTCCTACTGATGACCAACGTCTTCAGCTGATGAATCAGGACTCCTCCGTGGGTAATACCACTTGGAGCAAGCACTGAGGGTGCAATGGCATGGGAGGACTTCATTATCAATCACTAAGAGTAATTCTCTAGCACCAATGCTGATGAATCTGGCCCTCAATGACATGCAGCTAGACTAGGGTTGCTTAAAGTATGAGGAAACAAACAAGAGGGAAAAGCCTACTTCATCTTGTCCTCACGAGACTATCTGTCATAGAAGCATCTGTCCATGCCAATATCAGTAGGAATGACACCAAAAAGTTCTTGCAGAGATGGCCCTACTTTTACAAGTTGTGTGACACCAGTATCATGCTAAATATGCCAGACTTTGAATAGACGTAGCAACTATAAACTGGAAATCAATCAGGCACTGTCAGCCATAAACAACAGCAGAATTATATTTAACCACAATCGACTAAAAGATATATCTCCCACTCCACCATTACATCAGCCCAGGGGATTGACTTGATTTAATGGGGAGGGTATGAGGACATATGAGGAGCAGAACCATGCATACTTAAAAATAGGGTTTCAAGCTGATGAAGCTACAAAGCAGAATTACATGCATACCAAACAGCCTAAGCAGCAAGTGATAGACAGAGTTAATTAATTCTTCCACCAAGGGAACAGATCTAAGCTCTGCAATCCTGGCACATCCAGTTGTGAATGGTGGTGGCCACCTAAACAACTCACTTGAGGAACAGAGCCCAAAAATATCCCCAACTTCAATGATGGGGGTGCCCAGCATATTAGTACAAAAGGCATTTAACCAGATGTACCAAGTGGATGAACCATCTTAGCTTTCTTGTGATGTCCGCAACATCTCAAAGGCTATGGAACCTTGTGTCTTTCCAGCAATATTAATGAATACATATACTGCAGAACTTGCCACTCTCCGAGCTGAGCTATTCCAGAAAAGCTACACCATTAGCATCCACTGACAATGGAAAATTGTTATGTGCACAAAAAGCAGGACAAACCAACCTGGCCAATTACCAAGTGATCAATCTACACTCGATCATCACCCAAGAAATGGAAGGAAAGTCAACAGTGTTATTAAGCAGCATTCGTAAATGCTGATCATTGAGGTTCAGTTTGGGCATCAGTAGGGTCACTTAGTTCCTAATTTCATTAGAACTTTGGTCCAACTATGCATAAAGAACTGAACTCCAGAGATGAAGTGAGAGTGACTGCCCTTGTCATCAAGGCAATATTTGATTAAACGTGGCATCAAGAACTGCTTACAAAATTGGAGTCAATGGGAATAAGAGGAAAACATCATTGTTTGGAATTATACCTTGCACAATGGAAATGGTTATGGTTGGTGAAGGCAATAATTTCAGTTCCAGAACAGAAACGCTGGAATTCCTCAGGATTGTGTCCGGGACTTAATGATTTTCAGCTGGTTCAATGACTTTGCTTCCATTAAGAGGTCGAAAGTAGGGATGTTCACTGCTGATTACACAATGTTCAGTACTATAAACCACAAACTCTGTTCCTAACAGTGCAGATGGTGTGCAAATACTCCTTCTGGACAGCAGTTGTTCAAGAAGCAATGTAGAAATTAGGAACAAGAGCAGGCAATTCAGCTCTTTGAGCTTGCTCAGCCATTTAACATGATCATGGCTGATCTTATCCTGGTTTCAACTCCACTTTCCTGCCAGCCCCTCATAGCCCTTTATCCCACTTTTCATCGGAAACATATCGATTTCTGTCTTGAATCGGTTGATGGTTCTCCCTCCACTGCATGCTGGGGCAGTGAGTTCCATAGATTCACAAGCTGCTGAGAGAAGTAGCTTCTCGTCGTGCCAGTTTTGAACCTACCTCCTCTCACTTTATACCTGTAGAAACCCTGCATTCACTCATGCAGAGAAATAGGACTGGGTGATGAGTACCCACATACCATCAATTAATATGTTTAAAAAATTGAAAATGATGGAATGTGAAATATATTTCCTTTAAATACTACGACTATCCCACAGCTCAATTGTAGTTTATGGCAATAGTCAGACAGCCTCACATTTGCACAAAACAATTGTTTTGATACTGTTGCTATTGTTTCAAGTTTTTTTAATCCCCCTTTAAAGTTGCTAACGCATTTTCCCCACACTCTGGTACATCAAATATTAATACTTCATGTGTGATCTTCAATGGAATCATTAGCAGCGAGCTGGTTATGATCACGTGCCACAGTTTATGTATAGCTGCTCCCATTCAAATTTGGGTCCATGTTGTCCCCCAGGATAGTGTACAAAATCAGACGACATCACTTCCTTGGTGCTGGCAGGATTCAACACAGGAACTTAGAAATTGTTGTAGGCCATTCTGCCTATCAAGCCTGCCCATTCCATTCAATTAGGTCACGGTTGATCCTGTATTTCAAGTCATTTTTATGCATTACTTCAATATACTTTAATGTTTTAGTCCCAGAAATCTATCAGTTTCTGTCTTGATCCAGCTCACAGATTAAACTTCCACAATCCAACAGGTAAGATTATTTCAATAAAAACCAAAAGAACTTTGGATGCTGTTAATCAGGAACAAAAATAGAAGTCGCTGGAAAAGCTCAGCAGGTCTGGCAGCATCTGTGAAGAAAAAATCAGAGTTAATGTTTCTTCACAGATGTTGCCAGGTCTGCTGAGCTTTCCAGTTTATTAGATTATTTCAACATTTCACTGAGTCTCAGAGTGAAAAAAATTCCTCCTCATGATGTTTTAAATGATTTAGGCTTATTCCAAGATTATGTCTCCTCATTCAGGAGTCACCAGCCAAGGGAATCATTCTATCTACATCCACTTTGTCACATCCTGGAGAAATTTTATCAGTTTCAATGAGATAACTTCTCATTATTTTATATTCTTTTGAAATACAGAGCTGGTTTTCTCAGCCACCCTTTGTAAAACAAGCCTGACATTCCAGGGCCTAACCTGGTGAACCTGCATGGCCTTCCCTCTATGAGAAATATTCCTTACCTTTGATAAAGGCACCAAAACTGTACACAAGGCTCTATTGCAACTGCAGCAAAACATCTTTCTTTCTGTATGCAAATCCCTTTGAAATGAAGGCCAATGTAACATCTCCGTTCCTAATTGCTTGTTGTACCTCTATACTAGCTTTTAGTGTCTATGGACAAGATCACCCACATTCCTTTGTGTCGTGATTGGAATGAGTTTGTCTAGGTGGATCGCATTGAATGTGAGATCCCTGACTGGGTTTGTGAACCTGGGCCATTCAGGGAGTCCCGTCAAAACTAAAACAGATGGTGGTGATGGAGGAAACAAAAGGGTCATCATAGCCAGAATTGAAACCTTCCTGGACCCAATGAAGCTAGATAAGAGTAGAAGATGACATATTATTAAGAGCAACAAAGGAGAGATTGTCCTGAACAAAGGTCACTGTCAGATACTGTCTGAACTCCACCAGGGTCATCCAGGAGTTTCCAAAATGTGGCTGTTGGTGAGAAGTTATGTCTAGTGGCCAGGATTGTAAAAATTACCATCAGCAGCTCCCCCAGATTTTTGAGAATGGCTGGGCAAACACTGGAGTCAGTTACATGTTGACTAAGCTGGTCCTTTCATGGGCTTTATGTTCTTGAAAATTGTGGACACCCATTAAAATTGGTTGGACATGTACAGAGTTCATTTTTTAAACTCGGGGTGATGATTGAAAAGCTGCGAGCATCATTTCCAATATTCAGACTCCCTGAAGTATTGGGAACAGACAACGGAGCATCATTTACCAGCAGGGAATTCAGATACTTCCTAAAGTCGAATTGCTTTTAGCATTTTTGGACCGTTCCACACCACCGACCAACCAATGGCCTGGCAGAAAGGGCAGTCCAAGTATTGAAGTCAGGCTTAAAGGCACAATCTACATCTTCACTCAATACCAAACTGTGCCGTTTCCTGTTTGATCACAGGACAACCCCTCATGCAACTATTAGGAAAGCTGTAACAGAGTTGCTAATGGGGAGAAGACTCTGCACCAGGTTAAATCTGATATAATGGACGTGGTGGGTGGGGGTGTGAAATGGTATCAGGAATGTCAATGTTGGACATGTGCCTCCTCGAAGCAGGACAGACAGTTTTCTTCAGGTGACGAAGTTTGGTGCCAAAATCACAGAAATGGCTCTGTATGGGTACAAAGCAAGGTCAATGCAAAGTCAGATCCAATGGCATACAAAGTTTGGGTAGGTGAGATGGTTCTGAAAAAACATTTGGATCACATGAAACCTGCCACCTTATAAACTGGGCAGGAGCAAAACTAACACGGCCCCTCAGAACAGCTGGAAATGCTGTCAGAAGCCATGGTTTCTCCTCCTCCATCTAGTTCAAAGAAACCTCAGAGTCCCGAGATGGATGCAGCCTATGTTTGTAGCCTCAAAACCATTACAGCCTTAAGAACTTCTTTGGAGGTGTTGTGTGCACAAGAGATGGCCTACAGTTTGGAACACACTACCCGTGTTCTAGCAGGAGTTGGAGGAACCAGACCTGGTGAGAAAACATCCCAGGAGAAGCAACAAGAAATAGAATGGGCCCACATCCCCAGACTTTTGAGGGGGTGGGGCGTAGGGAATGTAGCAATTGGAACAATGTTGACCAGGTGGCTCTCATTGAGTATGAGTTCCCTGATTGGGTTGTTAACCTGGGCCAATCAGGTAGTTCTGGCTGACACATATAAATAGGATTATCACAGACTCCACACATTCTTGCTACCTGGTCAAAGTCTATGTACTGTGTACAAGTGAATAAAAAAATGACTTGATGAGGGGATGCCAGCCTCCCTGGAGTAATTTCACTTTGAATATGTGCACTTTCAAACCTCTCATCATTTAAGAAAGATTCTGCACTGCTGTGATAGAGATATAGGCACAGATTGACCAAGGTTGGTCACTCATAAATAACAAAGGATATTCTACATTCTGGAGACATAGACAAAAATGAAAAAGGCAATGGAATAGCATTCCATTCTCAATAACTGAGGCCAGTATATTAGTGAAAGGCTCTTCAATCAAAGCATTATGGTGTAGAATCATTTTGGGTTTAGCTAAGTAGCAGCAAAGGAAAGGAAACATTGGTAGGAGCTGTTAATAGAACAACAAATTTCTGATCATCAGCATGCTATGATTCAGGAGGCTAGAGATATACATAATGTGAGTAACATAGTAAGTAATAATTTATTCTTGATCAGTCAGAGAATGAAGGCTTATGAGTAAAGTGCAGGAAAGTGGATTTGAGGAATGTTGGGTCAATCATGATCCTATTAAATGACAGAACATAGGGATTTGGATTCTTCATGCATAAATCAAAAAAGCAAGCATCCAAGATCAATGTGTAATAAGGAAGGCAATTAGAATGTTGTCTTTTATTTCAAAAGAAATGGAATATAAAGCTAGTGAGTTTCTGCTAAAGCTATACAAGGCACTAGTCAGACTACAGTCTGTAAACTGTGAACAGTTTGGGATCCTTTTCTAAAGAAAGATATATTGGAATTAGAGGCAGTCCAGATAACGTTCGCTAGACAGATAGCAGTAATGGACTGTCTTATGAGGAGAGGTTAAGTTGGGCTTATACTCATTGGAATTTAGAAGAATGAGAGACAACCTTTTTGAAGCATACAAGATTGTGAGGGGACTAGACAGGGTTAATAAGAGACATTGTTTCCTTTTGTACAAGAACCAAGGACCAGAGGGCATAATGTCAGAATAAGGCTTCACACATTTAAGAGGGCAGTGAGGAGGAAGTTATACTCTCAGAGGATAGTGGGTCTGTGCAATTCCACACCATCGAGGACTAGTAAGGTTGTATCATTAAGTATATTCAAAGCTGAGATAGATAGAACTCTAATCAGCAAGGAAATTGAGTATTATGGGGGAAAATGCAGGACAGTGGAGTTGAAGGTTATCAGATCAGCCATGATTTCAATGAATAGTGGAGCAGACTGAATGACTGAATGGCCTACCTCTGCTCCTATATCTATGGTATTATGGTTTTAAGCTTTAATGAGAAGGCACTAATTAATAATCTTGCTGTGAAGGAATCTTTGGGAAATAACGATCATAATGTGAAAGTATTTTTCATCAAGTTTGAGGATAACAGAGTTAAATTTGGGTCTTAAATCTGAACGAAGGGACCTACGAAGTTATGAGAGGCAGGTTGTCTATGCTGAATTGGTAAAATATACTAAAATGTTTGACTGTTAATGGACAATAGCTAATACTTAAATAAATTCTATAATGTCTACAAGAGGTATATATTCCTTTGAGGGAAAGGGAAAAATAAACCAACAATGGCTCATGAAAAAAAAACAAACACTGTATTAGAACAAAGGAAGTAATTTTCAAAATGCCAAAAATAATGATAAACTTAAGGACTGGGAGCAATTCAGGAAACAGCAAAGAAGGACCGAGAATCTGATAAGGAAACGGTAAACTGAATATGGACACAAGATAAGGTTTAATGTAATTGTGAACTGTAAAAACCTCTCCTGATATGTGACAAGGAAAATGGCAAACAGTCAGAAAGCTGAGATTAAGAAAAAAATGGATCACTCTTAGGATGACTCTCACTATGGATACCACAAAGCCTATTGCTGGGTCCATGATTATTTGCAATCAATATAAATGATTTGGATGTAGGGACAAATTGTAATTTCTCCAAATTTGATGCTGACACCTAACTGGATGGAAGAGAGATGTGAGGGTGATGCAAGGATGTCTGGTGAACCAGCTGCAACATGTCTGATGAACTTTTATTAGATTGCCTTTACAGCAATAAGAGCTTTCTTGAGTAAGGTGAATAGTATAGCCAAGCTTCTTGTACAATTGAAGCAAGACTTCAATATTTCTGTACCCAGATCCTCTTCAGAAGAAGACTGACCAGATGCACTGGGGAAATGAAGCATGGACTTGGTGACTGCTTTGCTGAACCCCTGCGTTCTGCTTACAAAAAAATCCCCGAGCTACCTGTTGCCTGCCACTTCAATGCACCACCATAATGGCCAACATCTTTGCCTCCAGCTTGCTACAGTGTTCCAGTGAAGCCCAATGCAAGCTGGAGGAACAACACCTCATTTTCCACCTGGGAGCCCTACAGCCCTCCAGATTCAATACTGAGTTTAATCATTTTAGGCCCTAAACTCTCCGATGTCCCAGCCCCCTACCCCATACACCAGGCCTTGTTATCACATAGCCTGCCACTACACACCCCCTGTTTTTAGTCACTAACAGTCCCCATGAACAACTACTCACCCTCCCAGCCTGATCTTTGACAACTCCTTTGTCTGTCCAACTGTCTTTCTCTCTCTTTGGGCTCTACCCTATCGTTTACTCCCTCCCCACCCACCTCCCTATTTTCTACATATAAACTGACTTTTGCCCAGCCATCATCAGTTCTGAGGAAGGGTCACTGAACCCGAAACGCTAACTCTGTTTTCTCCTTCACAGATGCTGCCAGATCTGCTGAGCTTTTCCAGCAACTTTGTTTTTGAACAGCTGCACTGGTCTTCCTAAAATTTGCTGCACCTGTGTGTTAGCTTTCAGTGACTTATTGACAAGGAACCCTAGGTCCCTTTTGTGTATCTACTTTCTCCAACCTTTTTTCTATTTAGGAAAGATAAAGGAAGGGTGATGAAAAACCCCAATGGATAAATTTCTTTCTGTTTCCAGCTGAAAATTCAGTAAGTCAATACATGTGATGTGCCAGGTTCAACTCATGCAGGTCAAATATTACAGTTGTTAAGAATGTTGTAGCAACTTATTACAGCTCATTACTATGAAAGAATTTCACGACTGTAAAAAGCCTCCATTAGTTCTCAGACTGCAAATCACTCAGTCAATGGAAATAAACTTATTATAAGAGCCAGAAGATAGACAACATTGGCATCTGTTAAGGACAGAAAAAAAAATGGCTTGACTGGTTTCCCATCAAAATATTGGTCCCAATGTAGCAGAAATGTATCATTATTACACACTGGAACTGTGTGCTGTCCCCTGGCAGCAATAACTATAATTGTTATTCTTTAAAAATCTTGCCATCCTGATGAATTCATTTCTGTGCACAGTCGGTGATCTTACAGTGCCTTGTACCCATGATGGTTTCAGGGTAATGGAAAATGTGATAGTGTGATGTTAGAAATGGAGAAATTAAGAAGGGAGAAATTCAAGCTGAGAATGCTGATAACATCAAGATGTGAATACTCTCCACATAGTGCTTTGCTCATCAGGAGCACATATTTGAAAATTGTGCATGCCCTATGATTTTCAATGCAGTGAAATGAAGGAAAAGAAAATGATGGCAAACACACCTGAATTTTCCCATCCAAACCTGTCACATGAGCATGTCCTACTGTTCTGTCAAGCCATCCTTCACCTGAGTGCCTTAAGTGAGTACAGTGCATTGGAGCAATTGAGTCTGCATCTTCTCAAGGCCTTGCTCAATTTACTGGGTGATCAACTGCAACCCTTTTATTTAAATTCACATGATTTCTAGCCAATCTCTCCAAACAAAGATAGTTAAATAAAACTTTGGATTAGCATGACTACTGTCCTCTCTACATAAACTTCTGGTTTATTCTGATCTGTAGAAATCTCAAAATGTTGACATTTGTGAAACCATAATTAAAGTGTCATTCATTGCTCTATATGAATGCATTTTAACTTATACATCTTAGATTGATGAAGGTACCTTCCCCACCCTGTATTTACGCTGATTCAATAACACTGGCAGAAAGGAAAAATGAGACTTTGCCTGAACGTAATCAACATTGGACCCACCCTGTGAGTTTTAAAAGCATATTTTAAATGATTATGTTTCTAATGCCATCTTTTATAAGGCTACCAATTAGCAGGCACTGCTCTTTCTAGCTTAAAATATATTTGTTTTTTAATCGAAAATGTTTCTTTAAATAAGTACGGATTTTTCATGATTTTTCATGAATTATCTTTTGGGACTGAGACAGGAAGGCAGCATCATCTACTGCTACAAGGTTTAAGAAGTTCTTAAAATGCGAAGCATATATGCTGTAGATGAGACATATTAAGTGGAAAGGTCCTTCTTGTAGTGATCACCATCACCTTCATTGCTGTGACATTAGCTATTCACTGGCAACCTGCCATAAAAACAAGATCTTGCTTGTCAAATAATGGCACATGGTTTTTAAGCAGCAAGTTCAATCAAGGAATGAAACTTTCAAATGGGATAAAGTTCTTGTAGTCGTGAATTATTTTAAAATGTCTCCTTTAATGGCTTTTGATTTGATTCAGATTTAAAATGTAAAGCAAACTCCTGAATTGCCTTTATTACTCACACAAAGAGATGACTCCCACTCTGTGCCTAATGTTTGACCACTAAAAAATGTGAATGCAATGTGCCCAAGGGTATGAGGAGTCTGCAAATCAAAAATTGTTGTTGCTCATGTCCCAAGTTTATATTTACCCTCTTCATAAATATTTCAAACCTGGAAATTGAAGGAACAATCTTGAAATTTGTTGACAATATCAGGTTGGTGGACAGAGTAAGCTTTGAGTGAGTTTGAAGTGAAAAGCAATCTGGTTCAATCCAGAAAAATGTAAAGCCATACATAAGAAGATGAAAACACAATCTACTTTTGATCGTAGAGCATAGGGTCATTGGTTTGCAGAGACAGGCTATTAAAGTTGGCAGTGAAACTAGCCCATAGCACAGCGCATGCAATCCTAATGTAATATATCAGATGGATTGCTGGGGAGTTAGATATCCCTCCATAGATTATCGCCATTATATTTTCTTGCAGTGCCTACACAGCTCTTCAACCACAGTTGTGCTGCAAACAGGAAATCCATCCCATTAAAATACAAAAGCCAGAGAAAGGTGTTGAATTTAGTTGAGCCCATGCTTCAGCCACAGTGATGTACATTTGAAAGGGAGTTGGCCTGACATCCTCAAAATTGGTCCAGATGTAGAATACCGACAGCATGGAACCAGACAATTTGGCCCAACGAGTCCGTGCCAACCCTCTGAATAGCATCCCACTCCCTACTCTATCCGTGTAACCCTGTATTTCCCTTGGCTAAATGCACCTAATCTACACATCCCAATCTGCCTAACTTGCACATCTTTGGACTTTTTAAAAAAACTTATATTAATGCCTAAATTATACCCAACCTTCCGAAACTGAAAGTGGGGCATGCCTTTTTTTTAATATAGCTCTTCCAATAGGAAGGTTACTGTTGTAGCAGTATAGGTAGGAGATATTTGTCAAGACCTTACAGAAATCCCTGTATAACTGACTCGTTAGCAATTGTGCTGGAAGCTGAAGCTGAGTCATTGTTAGAGACTTTAGTAGGTTCACATTGATTGAATTTACTGATGAAATATTAGAGGAATTAAAGCTGCTAAAACACCTGGATATCTATGAAACTGATGCCCTGACTCACTACTAAACTCCTTCAATACCTCAATGACAACTGATTGCCTCCTCTTGTGCCCAACCTCTCCAAATCAACACCAGTCTCCCTACCCCTTGGGCACCTTACCCTGTGCCTGATCCCCAATTCCTCGCAATGCTCTCCCAGACCTGATTATCCTGCCCCACTCCCCTAACATGACTCTCACTGACTACCCACAAATACAAATGCTCACCCCAACTCTGATCCAACTGCAGCCATCTGATTCCCAAGGTTACTTCCCCAACTGTAACCATACATGTTATGGTAACCTCAGCTCCTCTCCCCTACCTTCTGATCCTAGAATTCACTCACTTAACTGCTAGATTATCCAATCAACATCTGCTCCTCACCAATATGTCATCCCAACCTTTCATGCAGCCATATCCCTATCCCACTAACTCACTTAGTACTTTTGCTCCTCTCGGTACATGTGAATGTAGCTTCAGAGCCTTTAAATCATGAAAATGGCATGAATAGTCATGAAAAAGGGGTTTGCGCTCAACTCTGATTCACTTTGCTGATTGTTGCATGTGGTCAAGGATTGGGATAGGCTGCTTCAGATCCTGGCCCAGGCATGGACATAGAGAATCCTCCAAAAGTAATTGATTTTCTGATTCTGGGACATTGACACAACATTTCATGAAGTCTTATGGATCAGAACAAACCTAGGCATCTATGAGAGGCTGTGGGCCATCTGTAGTGACTCAATTCCATTCAACCACAATTAATAACCTATGATTCCCCCCCACCATTCGACTTTTACCAGCAAGCCAGCGAATCAGCCCCAATTCAACGGAGAATGCAGGAGGGTATGCCAGGAGCAGTATCAGGCATAACTAAAAATGAGGTATCAATCTTATTAAAGTATATTACAGGTTTGTTGTGTGCCAGCAGCAGAATTCCAAGTGGTAGCCTTATCCAAATGATCCCACATGCAACAGATCCAATCTTAATTCTTCTGTCCAGGTAGTGGGTAATTAAACATCTCATTGGAGGAGGAGGATGCACCACAAATATCTCCATCCTTCATGAATAGGAATCCCAGTACATTAGTGTAAACATCAAGGCTGAAATACTTGCAGATATCTTCAGCTGGTTGTGCTAAATAAATGGTCTATCTTGGATTCCTCCAATAGACCCCAACCTCACAGATCCCAGTCTTCAGCCAAATTAATTCACTCCAAGTGATATTAAGAAATAGCTGAAGGCACTAGATGCTGTTAAGGCTATAAACTCTGACCATGTCCTGCAATAATTTGGAAGGCTTTACCTAACCAAGCAGGCCTATTTCAATTGGATACAAAATTGGTTTGAGGTAAGAGACTGGGTGGTGATGAGGGGTAGTGTTTCAGGCTGGAGGCCTGTGACCAGTGATGTTCTGCAAAAATCATTGCTGGGTCCACTGTTGTTTGACATTTATATAAACAATTTGAATGTGAATTTAGGAGGTATGGCTCATAAATTTGCAGATGACACTAAAATTGGTGGTGTAATCAACAGTAAAGGAGGTTATCCAAGATTATAATGGAATCTTCATCAATTGGGTCATTTGGGCTGAGGAGTGCAGATGGGGTTTAATTTGGATAAATGTGAAGTATTGTATTTTGGTCAAGTGGGCTAAAGCAAAACTTACACAGTTAATGACAGGACCTGTGGACTACTGAGATTCAGGTACATAGTTCTTTGTAAGTTGCATCAAAGGTATTCAGGGTGGTTGAGAAGGAAGTTAGCATGCTTGCTTTCATTGTTCAGGTATTTTTTATAGGAGTTTGGATATCATGTTGAGGTTGTACAGGATTGTGGTGAGGCCTCTTTTGGATTACTGTGAATAGTTCCAGTCGCCCTGCGTTACGAAGGATAGTATTATATTGGCGTTCAAAAGAGGTTTACCAGGATGTTTCTGAGACTTGAGGGTTTGAGTTGTAAGTGGAGGCGGGATAGACTGGGACTATTCTCACTGGAGCATAGGAGGTTGCGAGGTGACTTTATATAGAAGTTTATAAAATCATGAGAGGCATAGATAAGGTGAATAGCAAAGATCTTTTCCCTATGATATAGGAGTTCAACACTAGAAGGCATATTTTTAAGGTGAGAGAAGAAAGATTTATAAGGGACCCAAAAGGCAATTTTTTAACACAGAAAATGGTTTGAATGTAGAATAAACTATCAGGGAAAGTGATAGCCTTTTTCCAGGTTATACTTGGTGAGTGGAGTGGTACTGCAGGGATCAAGGCTGGGATGCCAGCTATTCACAATATATATGAATGATTTAAATGATGGAACTAAATGTAATATTTCTATGTTTGCAGACAATACAAAGCTGAGTAGAAGAATGGACTGTGAGGTGAATGCAGAGATGCTTCTGTGTGATCTGGCCAAGTTGAGTGAGTGGGCAACTACATGGCAGATGAAGTATAATATGGATACGTGTGAGTTTATCTACTTTGACAGCAGATTACTATCTGAATGGTGATAGATTGGGAAAGGGAAAGGTGCAACTAAACCTAAATGTTCTTGCACATTATTGATTGAAAGTAGCATGCAGCTGATCACCAGCTTCTCAAGGGCAACTAGAAATAGGCAATAGATGCTGGCCAGCCACTTCTCATGACTGAAATAAAAAAAATCGTGCAGCAAGTGCTGAAGAAGGGAAATGGTATGTTGGCCTTCATAGCAAGAAGATTTGAGTCCAGAAGCAAGCTTGCTTTGTTGCAATTGTACAGAGCCTTGTTGAGATCATGGCTGGTGAATGGTGTAAAGTTTTGGTCTCCTTATCTGAGGAAGGATGTTCTGGCTAAGGACTGAGTGCAGCAAAGATTTACCAGACAGATGGGATGGCAGGACTGATGTATAAACAGAGACTGGACTGGTTAGGACTGCACTCACTAGAGTTTACAAGCATGAGGACGATTCCCATAGAAGCCTGCAAAATTCTAACCGGATAAGGCATGGTAAAGACAAGAAGGATGTTCCCAATGATCAGGGGCTCCACATCTAAAGGTCACATTCGAAAGAAATAAGGAAAGGTGATTTAGGAATGAGATGAGGAGAAATTTCTTTACCCAGACAGTGGTGAGCCTGTGCAATTCTCTGCCACAAAAAGTTATTGAGGCCAAAACATTGAATGTTTTCAATAATTATTTAGATACAGTACTTAGGGCTAACGGGATCAAAGGGTATAGGGAAAAAAACAGGAACAGATATTGATTTGAATTTCTGATGAAAGGTTATTGGGCCTGAAGCATTAACTCTGCTTTCTCTCAATAAATGTTTTCAGGCTTGCTAAGTTTCTCCAGCAATTTCTGTTTTGGATGATCAGTCCATGGTCATATTTAATTGGTGGAGCAGGCTGGAAGGGCAAAATGGCCTAGTCCATTCATATTTTCTGCATTTTATATTTTTATCTTATTAAATGGTCGATCAACCTTGAAGGGCCAAGTGGACCACTCCTGCTCTAAATTTGTATGTTTATAAGAAATAAGAAGTCAGCAGGAAACTGTGGGAAGGCAAACGATGGAGAAGCAGCAGCCCAGGCCAAAGTCTTTACTTCAGACCGAGTAAGAAGTGCAGAAGAAGCACTGTGGGCTAGAAAGGTCTTCAAGCCTGGTCTCAACTGGCAGTTACAGGCTCCATGATAAAGCAATGATCTATAGGATCATTCCCAGATTGAACTGGAAAGTGAGTCATTTTCAGAGCTCCATGAGTGAACTTTAGAGCATTCTATCTGGCAAGGGAATAGATTTAAAATAATGGTGAAAAAGTTCTGAGAAGATGAGAATTAAGACTATAGGGTACTCACTGATCACAATGAGCATCACCAACATAGCAACTGGACAAAACACGGGGCAGCTTCAGTAGATACAATTCAATCTGCATTTGCACCATCTGGAATGCAATGAAGCAGAATTATGGTAATAAAAACTTTAATTTGAAAGCTAAAGCTGGTAGACAGTAATGGAAGATGACAAGAATTTTGAGGCTACAATAAGAGTAGAATATTTACGACTTAAATCTCGGTCCTGGTGGGAAGTGTTTTCTAAGGTTCTTGACACAAGACTCAATTTAGCTAAGTCAAGTAAAAACACATGCATTCAATATTAGGCCATAAAAGATGGGAAATCATACATTCTTCCTTTTAATTTGGTAGCAAAAATACAGAAATCATCCAGTAATCAGTACAGCTATACAGTATTACTATGCAAAAGGCTTAAAAACTTTAAAAATAGGAAAAAAAAATCCAACATTGGTATATCGGTTAATGCCATTGGAATAAGGAAAATAAAATAATATTGTTATTTACAGATGTAAAATTCTTCACTGAAATTAGATGACAACAACATTGGGTTACTGCAGAATCTAAAAACTTTAAAGTCATAAGGTTAATTATTCACTTTCAGAAAACATGATTGGAGAAACAATATTTTCTGAAAAAAATTATGATCAGAGAAGTATTAAATAGAACATATGATTGGATATCTCGGGGGGAAAAAAAGCAGTTTTTAAAATACAATCAGAGATAATGGGAACTGCAGATGCCGGAGAATCCAAGATAACAGAGTGTGGAGCTGGATGAACACAGCAGGCCAAGCAGCATCTCAGGAGCACAAAAGCTGACGTTTTGGGGCTTGACCTTTTATCAGAGAGGAGGATGGGGAGAGGGAACTGGAATAAACAGGGAGAGAGGGGGAGGCGGACCGAAGATGGAAAGAAAACAAGATAGGTGGAGAGGAGAGTATAGGTGGGGAGGTAGGGAGGGGATAGGTCAGTCCAGGGAAGATGGACAGGTCAAGGAGGCGGGATGAGGTGGTAGGTAGGAAATGGAGGTGCGGCTTGAGGTGGGAGGAAGGGATGGGTGAGAGGAAGAACAGGTTAGGGAAGCAGAGACAGGCTGGGCTGGTTTTGTGATGCAGTGGGGGAAGGGGAGATTTTGAAGCTGGTGAAGTCCACATTGATGCCATTGGGCTGCAGGGTTCCCAAGCGGAATATGAGTTGCTCTTCCTGCAACCTTCAGGTGGCATCATTGTGGCACTGCAGGAGGCCCATGATGGACATGTCGTCTGAGGAATGGGAGGGGGAGTTGAAATGGTTCGCGACTGAGAGGTGTAGTTGTTTGTTGCAAACCGAGCGGAGGTGTTCTGCAAAGCGGTCCCCAAGCTTCTGCTTTGTTTCCCCAATTTAGAGGAAGCCACACCGGGTGCAATGGATACAATATACCACATTGGCAGATGTGCAAGTGAACATCTGCTTGATGTGGAAGGTCATCTTGGGGCCTGGGATGGGGGTGAGGGAGGAGGTGTGGGGTCAAGTGCAGTGCTTCCTGCGGTTGCATGGGAAGGTGCCGGGTGTGGTGGGGTTGGAGGGGAGTGTGGAGCGGACAAGGGAGTGGCGGAGAGAGTGGTCTCTCCGGAAGGCAGACAAGGGTGGGGATGGAAAGATAGCTTGGGTGCTGGGGTTGGATTGTAGATGGCGGATGGGTCGGAGGATGATATGTTGTATCTGGAGGTTGGTGGGGTGGTATGTGAGAATGAGGGGGATCCTCTGGGGGCAGTTGTGGCAGGGGTGGGGTGTGAGGGATATATTGCGGGAAATGCTGGAGATGCGGTCAAGGGCGTTCTTGACCACAGCGGGGGGAAAGTTGCGGTCCTTGAAGAACGTGGACATCTGGGATGTGCAGGAGTGGAATGCCTCATCCTGGGAGCAGATGTGGCGGAGGTGGAGGAATTGGGAGTAGGGGATGGAACTTTTGCAGGAGGATGGGTGGGAGGAGGTGTATTTTAGGTAGCTGTGGGAGTCGGTGGGCTTGAAACACCAACCTCCGGACATTTCAAACCCACCAACTCCCACAGCTACCTAGAATACACCTCCTGCCACCCACCCTCCTGCAAAAATTCCATCCCCTATTCCCAATTCTTCCACCTCCACCACATCTGCTCCCAGGATGAGGCATTCCACTCCCGCACATCCCAGGTGTCCACGTTCTTCAAGGACCGCAACTTTCCCCCCGCAGTGGTCGAGAACGCCCTTGACCGCGTCTCCCGCAACACATCCCTCACACCCTGCCCCCGCCACAACTGCCCCCAGAGGATCCCCACCAACCTCCGGATACAACGTATCATCCTCCGACACTTCCGCCATCTACAATCCGAACCCACCACCCAAGCTATCTTTCCATCCCCACTCTTGTCTGCCTTCCGGAGAGACCACTCTCTCCGCGACTCCCTTGTCCGCTCCACACTCCCCTCCAACCCCACCACACCCAGCACCTTCCCATGCAACCACAGGAAGCACTACACTTGCCCCCACACCTCCTCCCTCACCCCCATCCCAGGCCCCAAGGTGACCTGCAACATCAAGCAGATGTTCACCTGCACATCTGCTAATGTGGTATATTGCATCCATTGCACCCGGTGTGGCTTCGTCTACATTGGGGAAACCAAGCGGAGGCTTGGGGACCGTTTTGCAGTACACCTCCGCTCGGTTTGCAACAAACAACTGCACCTCCCAGTGGCGAACCATTTCAACTCCCCCTCCCATTCCTCAGACGACATGTCCATCATGGGCCTCCTGCAGTGCCACAATGATGCCACCTGAATGTTGCAGGAAGAGCAACTCATATTCCGCTTGGGAACCCTGCAGCCCAATGGCATCAATGTGGACTTCACCAGCTTCAAAATCTCCCCTTCCCCAACTGCATCTCAAAACCAGCCCAGTTCTTCCTCTCCTCCGCCCACTGCATCACAAAACCAGCCCAACCTGTCTCTGCTTCCCTGACCTGTTCTTCCTCTCACCCATCCCTTCCTCCCACCTCAAGCCGCACCTCCATTTCCTACCTACCACCTCATCCCGCCTCATTGACCTGTCCATCTTCCCTGGACTGATCTATCCCCTCCCTACCTCCTCACCTACATTCTCCTCTCTACCTATCCCCTTTTCTCTGCATCTTCGGTCCGCCTCCCCCTCTCTCCCTATTTATTCCAGTTCCCTCTCCCCATCCCCCTCTCTGATGAAGGGTCGAGGCCTGAAACGTCAGCTTTTGTGCTCCTGAGATGTTGCTTGGCCTGCTGTGTTCATCCAGCTCCACACTTTGTTATCGTAAAATACAGAATTGTTTTGAACAATATCACATCACAAGATATTAGGACAGTATTCATCGGGACAGATGGTGTTATAAATCACCAAAACTTAAATGAAGGCACGGATATCTTGAACTTGTTTTATAACTAATGGCAATTACATTAATATGACAACACACATAATTCTTGAAACAGCAACATAACCTTATCACAGGAAAGCAACAGAATGTATCCGTCCTATTTATAAAGTATAAATACTCTCTAAGGAGTCATATGAAAATCTAGCATACAAATTAAGCCATACAACAGAGCCTAAGAATCAATGTCTGTACTGTGGAACCAAAAACAAAAGCCTCCCAAGCACAAGAGTGACACAGTTATCTCAAAAGAATGCATCATCTTTAAAATGATGGGTCACTTCCAGAAGATGTGCACAAGTAGTGCATATTTTCAGAGCAGCTAAAAGTCAAATGTCTATTCATATAGCAATGCTAATGTGGTACAACCACTAGCATTGGAAAAATACTCAAAGCATTGTAGGGAGAATTGATAGCCTAAATGTTTTGAATTTGATAGATCTTGGTTATGTCAATGGAACATTCAATTAAGTTGAATCTTGATGTGGGGTGACAGTCACTGTCAAATCGGATGAATTCTGCAGAAACAGAATCTATGACTTATAGAGATAAAACTACATGGCCCAGGTGGAACAACTCTGAAGAATTAAGGTTGCTCAGCTAAGACATTGTATGCAAAATAGTTGAGAATGGATCTATGATTTACAATCAACACTCTACACTTTTGAGTCTGCATGCATGCCTTGGCCCCTACATCCTTTTAGTAGCAGAAGGTGTTCAACTAGTTGAAAGAGATAGTAAACAAGTGAAGAGAAAACAAATTGTTCCAAGTCTATCCAAACTGAAGAATATCTTGTCTACTTAAAAAAAAAGGTGTTGTCATCCATGCAGTCAAACAGCAACTGAGAGAAAGTTTCATGAGATTTCTCAAACTCACGGTCGGGCACAAAAAAAAATGGAACCTATTGACATGACCCTAATTTGTCTTAAGACAATTATTTCACATTGCCAAGAAAAAGAAAATATGTGGCTATCATCATTCCATTCCTATCCTCACTGAAAAACCCTCAGATAATAGAAATCAGCAGAACTTGTGAACAAAAGCATTTTTGCTGACAACAAGAAAGAGCAACATAGTCCATTCACTGAAGAAGTGTGAACTAAATTTTTCAGACATGATAACTGTCTACCAAACGTAGCTTATTGCAGGTCTGAATTTGATATCTGATGATGTGATAAAATAAGTTCAAGGGGAACACTTTGATTCTTCATCTTCCAAAGCAGTCCTCCAGTCCCACTCTAGACCTGAAACATCATCTTTCCTGCTCCTCTGATGCTGTTTGGCATGCTGTGTTCATCCACCTCTACACCTTGTTATCTCACTACTGAGATAGCTGTCTAGTGCACCAGTCCAACCATAGAAGGAAAATGATAATGTCCAACCCAACTGAAACGTTTAAGTAAATGAGATAGCAAGAGGTGCAGATGCTGGAGCCAGAATCAGTGCAGTGTGGAGTTGAAGAAGTGCAGCAGGTCAGGCAGCATCAGAGAAACAGACAAGTTGACATTTCGGTTTATACCCTTCATCAGAGTTGGCAGGCCTCTGAAAAAATCTATCAGCAAATTGGGACTATAGAGTTGTTGCACAAAATGAGATTAAGCCGCATACTACTCCATGGAACCTACTCCAATATGCGACACTCAATTCATGATGCAAAAGCAGAAATTACCTGGCTCAGAAATCCATGATATTGTAAAGAAAGAAGTATTTGTTTCCTCAGAGCAGCTATCTTCCATAATGGACATTCATGAGATTTCTCCAGATGTTGTTATGGGGCAAGCACCTGATTCAGCAGGGACAAGATCCTTGTAAAGGACATTCAGGAAATGAAGGGCCCTTCAGATAACACAATGGATTAACTATTTTGGTTTGCAGGAACAATTTTGTTCATGAAAGCTGTTCAAAAAATGTTAAACGAAGAATTCAAAGAACTGTGATAACAGTCAGAAACACACAGAGAAATTGATACAAAGCCTTCTGAAGATCCAAAAAATTAACTCTTCTTTCTCTACGTAGATGGTGAATTACTGAGTTTTCTAGCAATTTCTGTTTGTGTATCAAAAAACATCTTCAGCAGAGAGATAATTTAAAGAACACACAAGGTCAAAATCAGGATCAAAGTCATCACCCTCAAGACAGAAAACTCCCTATATTTCAAGTCAAAGAGATTGGCAGAATAATGAAACCTGACGACCTGTATTTGTGAAGCCAGAGACTTCAGAGATCTGGGATTGTGGGGGAGGTGAATGGTACAAAAACAAACAGATTTATCATCAGTTATTGATGGGATAAAACTTTTGGAGGTTTGTCATAATAAAAAAAGGTTTGAAATTTTTAATTTTAGAGACTGCATTTTGAGCTCCTCTCAGTCGGATGATGCCATACAGTCTTAGTTGGGGAAAACAGGAGATTAGATATGGATCTGAAAAGGGTGAGATCAGTCATTTATGTCTCCAAATTGTATTAAATAAATGTCTAACTAGCAAACATAATTTGTACCTAATTGCTGTCATGCAATAAACTATATCTAAGTCAAGAACCTCTTCTTGTTAAGACATACTCACAGTTGTTCTTCTACCACCGTAAAACAAACTGGTCCATAAAGCCAGTTAAAGAAAGTAGAATGGTGGTAGCATCCATCTGGCTACCTGATGTTGATGACCTCTAGATCATAATCTCTTCTTTCTCCTCTTGGTCATTTAACTGAAGCTCATGAAATGAAATCAGTCAAATCTTATTTTGTTACTGTTGTATGATGAATGAATTTCCCATTGTGATTTCCTGCCTGAAAGCACTGGCAGTTAAAATGTAGCTTGTTACTTTTGAATTCACTGCAAGTTGCGCCTCACACCATCCAAATCAATTCTTACGCTCACATTTGTTAAAAATACTTACACCCTCCATTTTACGAACGTTGTGTTAAAATGTTGCAACTTTTGAAAATAAAAAGTTTCAGTGGTGTGGAGGAGAATTTTAATCCCAAAAGTAGTTGCTTTTTATCAGGTGGATTGTTTTTTTTTTAAGGTCCAAAACCAGTACTTGCTCCATTTGTTGCCGCCCCACTTCCAGTTTTATTGGAGGGATGGGCACCGGAGGTTGGCAAATAGCCATGTTCAGGAAGCAAGTTGTTCACTTAAAAATTTGAAAGAGGCTGTGGGCGTGAAGATTGTATCTTTGTTGTGGGTTTAACCCAGCCCTTGGGAAATCCTAAGACAAAAGGAGGTGAGGATTGCTACATGGAAAATGTGGAGGAAAAGTTTAATTATGCCATTACTCTAAGAATAGCTACAAAGCATGTGTGAAGGATCAATTTAGAGTGACATTAGACCACATAGAACTGGAATCTATAAGTCTTCAGCAGCATATCCTATCTGAGTATGTCTTGTAAAGAGTTTTGTTTAATCAAGCGTGTTAATATTCACTCAGAGATCAGACCATACAGTGATATCACCTGCCTTAATCTGTCTCCCATGATCACTCTCTCGTCCTCTCAATTGTACTGAATCAACTACCTCCTTCATAATATGTACTCCAGAATCTTAAAACCTATCCACTTATAAACTGCAGCCCCTCCTCCAATGGTCCTCATCAACAAGGAGTTAATTACTCTGGCTTTTAGCTGGGGATCATACTGAAAAGAACATACATTGGGGAATGTAGACTCTCACAATACTGAGTTTCACCAACCATAACACCCCAATGTTTGGAACTCCCAACCACTAACAATCAGGGTCATTGTGTCTCTACTTTAATGAGACAAACTGAATTACACCCCTTTATTCCGAATACTTACTTCCAATTTAATCAGTTTTGTATTAAACAGCCATAGCCATGTGCTCCCTGGCCGTGTATAAATCAAAATAAACAGGTTTTAGTAATTAAATGCTTGCCAATGCGAGTAAGTGAATCAACACTCAGGTCAGCATATTTGCATACAAATTATGAACAAATTCAATCTGTTAAAAAATGTTTAACAGCAGTTGTAATATTACCATTCCATTAAAAAATATCCAGCTGCAACTAAAGTAGTTATTCATGTTGGCACCCAGAGTGTTTTGATGTGGCTATTCATGCAAAAAAAAACTTCTAAAGTCATCAATTTCATGTGGATTAATGATGAAACTAATGCTTAGAATTCCTACAGAGCTGAAAGAGGCCATTTGGCCTTCCAAGGCTTCAGTAAACCTTCTGAGCAGCATTTCACCATTTCTCTGTAACCCTGAATTTACCATGGCTAATCCTCCTAGCCTATGTACACCTGGATACTATGGGCAATTTAGCATGGCCAATCTACCTAGCCTGCATATCATTGTGGCTGGGGGAGAAAACCAGAGCACACAGAGGAAACCTATGTAGACATAAGGAGGATGTGAAAAGTCCACATAGACTGTCATCTAAGGCTGGAATCAAACACGGGCTCCTGGTGCTGTGAGGCAGCATTGCTAACCACAGAGCGACTGTGCTGCCCAAAGTCACCTCTGCAATTCCACTCTGCCACTTGAGATACGCTTTCTCTGCAAACCTTGAGAAAATGTTGGCTCCAGGCAGTAAGAATTGGAAATTGGACTATTCTATAAATGCAATCTCTTTTTTTAAAATGAAAACTCATTAAAGAGTTAGTACTAAAGCTGATTTCATATCTTATAATGGTAGCTTTAAAAATTAAAAATTGACAATTTTTTGGCTTTCAATATAAATCATTGATATCCTAATTCAATTGATAAATAAGTTTGAAACAGAAAAGAAACCTCCAACCAATGCAACACAGTACCATTCACATGACTTCCTTCCCAAGCAGCTTGTTTGGAGACACATCAAACCCAATTCTCTGCATCTGCTCTGACCTCTGGAGACAATGTCCATCAAGAACTTTACTGGTTCAATCAACTATAGCTAGCCTTTATTCCTTCCCACTTCCCTGCATGTTATTAATGAATAGTTGATGATGTGTATTGATGAATTTGTCTTGGATATTCCAGCTGAATTGAAACTAGCAGTGTAATCTCTAGAGAACCACAGATCATGCCAAGTATAAGGATATTGCTCCAGCTGCTTTCTGTAACATTAGACAAATTCTGAGTTTGCTTGGTTGATCTAAATTGAAAATAAAATCTATTATCAAACATTTCTATTCTAGATACTGTTCCAATATCAATGATTGATTTTAAACAGGATAACATTTTACATTAATCAAATAAGGCATGTTAATGCTGAACGAATACGATGCGATGCTGGTTGAATAAATGTAACTGTCATGCAGTCTAATGGCCCACAATATATTTGACCTCATTATCTTGTGTCTATAGATTTTCTAGCAGTCATAATTTGTAGCGATTTCTGAAAGGTTCACTTTCAACTTCTTTCCCAAGATGAAAATCCACTTATCTATCACATTATACCATAGAAGTAGAGAAGCAGTGCTAGAACGGTTCAAAACTACAGCACTATTGGCTTTCCAGAGCTCTGCATTTTACTTTGTTTCAAATAATTTTTTTTCCATTTTTCGTTAAGACATGGAATCGTGGATTTTATAATAATGTCCGAAACAAAGCATTCCATGTTCCAAAATATCTCTAAGTAAAAAAAAACTTATCCTTTATATTCACTCTGTTCACCATAATTTAAAAGTGATGTCTCCTCATTGTTGGTTCCCCAATTTCTAGAGATGAGCTTTCCAAATTCACTGAATGAATAGAGAGTTTGAAAACAGTGATTGGGTTTAAGCCTCCCACTAATCTCCTGTAAAAATGTTTATGGTATCACTGCTTGGTCCTTATATGTTAGTTGCCCAACACTGACGTCATCCCTGGTAAATCAACACTGTTGTTTCTTTACATCTTTAATGGAATGCTCAAAACTATATGCAATACTCTAATTGCAGACTAAACAAGGCTTTGGATAAAGGGTACAATTTCAAACAGTTGAGAAGACAGAAAACGTGGAAGTAATGCAAATTGTGAAGTGAAAAGTGAAAAAATCCAAGAAAACTCAGTTTCATGGAATGTGCAGACATGTGGCAGAAGCAATGGGACAGAGCAATATGAAGTGATACAATCTGGTTCAAAGAATGAGGAAAGTTAATAGAATGTCACGTGTAAAATTTCAAGGGTGATATAGGAACAGAGACACCTTGGGAGTTGCGTGCACAATTTGTTGAAGGTGGTAAGCAGGTTGGGAAAATGGCTGAATAAAAGGTCTACAGGATGTTGGGCTTGAGAAAAGAGACACAGAGTCCAAAAGCAGGCTCAGCCTCCATCCCTCACCATCCTCCCTTGTATATATATCACCATTCTTTCAGTATCATAGGGTCAATGCCTCAGAACTCCTAACAGCATTGTGGGTGTGTCTGTACTGACTGGACTGCAGCTGTACATGAAAGCAATTCGCCACCAACTTCACAAGGGTCATTATGATGTCAATGGTTTCAAGATGATGACGGAGAGGCTGCGCTGCCTACAGGCTCTTGCCTGGGGGTTCAGCCACTCCCATTCTGCTTTCTTTCTTTTTCTTTTCCCTTTAATTCTGCTCATTTTTTCTTTTTTTTCTTCTCTTTGGCAGATTAGTAGTCGGAGGCTGACAGTGGCATCAGGGACATCCCTGCTCGAGGCTGATGATGGCATCAGGGACATTCTTGCTTGGGGCTGATGGTGGCATCAGGAATATCCTCACTCGGGGCTGACGGCGGAGGCAGAAAAGCGCCTCCAGCGATTGGAGGTGGCGGCTGCAGCAGACTCTTCAAGATGGCAGCACCAGCAAGGCAACTTCTCAGAGGAGGACAGTTGGAGTGGCATTCTTGACATGGTGGTGGCCTGGCCTGGCAGTAGAGCCAAGGACTCCTGGTTGCAGTCATAGTAGGCCCAGGGCAGGGATTCCTGATTATCGACAAGGTGGTAGTGGAGCTAGAGATCTCAGGCTGTGGGGTGAGGTGGGCCCAGGTGATGAAGAGATGGCGCCTAAAGAGTGGTGACTTCCATGGTGGTGAGTACGGTGCAGACGGTGGTGAGGCAATGGAGGAGAGGTGGCAGCACAAGCTTCGCCAGCGAGCTGCCTCAAGGCGCATGGTGGAGACCGTGGAACAAGGATAGACTCTCTGTTAGTTATATCTCTTTGTTCTTTTTGTTCCTAAACTATTCAAAATGTAAATCTGAAATAGACATGTTTGATCTGCCTGTGAAGGGAAATGAGGAGCAGGTAGGAAATTGGGAATGAGGCAGAAGATCAGCTGTGATTATATTATATGGTGGAGTAGACCTTGGGGTCTATGCACTTGTATATCTACTTCTTACAACCATAAAATGGAAAGTTTGTGATACAAAATGATTACAGATCTTTGCTTCAAAATCTCTGGAAGTAGGAAATGTTCTTAATTGTTTTTACAGTCTGTTTTAAATACATGAACTTGTTTCTGACTGCTTCTCAAAGGGTTGGAGCATTGTTGAATTACTGGGCCTCCCAATCCCCTTCAATTAACATCAGTGATAGTCAGAAGGAGGGACTTTTTAAAAATGAGTATCTATTCTATGTTTCTTCTCATTTTAGATCAGACAAGGACTGCAAGGCATTTCTGTGTGTTCATGCTAACTCTAAATGTCATCGGAGAGCATGCAGACACTGTAAATTATAACAGTGAGGAGTGTTCCTAAGTTGTCAGGATTCACCTTGCATATTCTACTGGTATGGTGGTCTCAGAAGGATGAATGGAAGTTTGGCTTGTGTTCCTGTCTGGGAGATTGTGGGTCATACAGAGGAAGCCCGTAGGTAGTTTGGAATTAGCCCACTGAATATGCTCTGACACTCTGAAGATCATCCCACTCAGATCTCCTCCCTACCCTATCCTTGTAAGTCCACATTTTCTATGGCTAACCCGCCTAACCTACATATCCCTGAACACTCTGGGCTATTTAGCATGGCCAATCCACTTATCCTGCACATCTTTGGCCTGTGGGAGGAAACCTGAGTACGCAGAGGAAAAACCCACACAGACATGGGGAGAATGTGCAAACTCCATACAGTCACCCAAGGGTGGATTCGCACCCGGGCCCCTGACAATGTTAGGCAGCAGTGCTAATTACTCCTGCAAGACATTTTGTTGGATCTTACAGAAGGGAAGCTGAATATTAAGATTAGATAACATTTTTTCCCTTGACACTAAGGAGCCATACACAGAAATGGAAGGTTATTGCTGAAATGCCATGAAACATTAAGCCGACAGCATAGCTATTAAGTTAAAAACAGAAATTGCTGGAGAAACTCAGCAAGCCTGGTAGCAAATGTGGAGAGAGAAAGCAGTTCAGATGAGAAGCCACTGGACTCGAAACGTCAACTTTGCTTTCTCTCCACAGATGCTACCAGACTTGCTAAGTTTTCCAGTGGTTTCTGTTTTTGTTACAGAGCTCCTGCATCCATAGTTCTTTATTTTGTTTTAGTTTTAACTCACTGCTACATCTCTTCGAGGAATGTCACCTTGAAGAAGTTCAGCTTGTCTCTCGGGTAGGATTTCCATTTTAATCTTTCCTCCTGTTCACCATTGTTACTGTTGTTTTCTCTCCTAGGATTTGACAAAGTCCTTGTCAAAACTCACTTCCACAACCACATCTCATTCCTTAATAAGTTCAACTGAAGAGTTACCAGACACAAAATGTTAACTTTTCTTTCTCTCCACAGATGCTGGCAGACTTGCTGAATTTCTCTAGCATTCACAGGTCTTTGCTTTATTTTAGCTACTACAACAGGCATCTGATGATGACAGCAACCAGTGATCTTGTCATTTCCCACAACAAAAGCTGAGTAACTCTTTTTGAGCTATGTAGGAGGTACATATTTAATCTCCTCTCTTGTCATACCTGCAGAGTATATTGTGTGCCAATTTGTTCTATGGCAAGATAAGGCAAATAAAATCAGTAAATTATGTAAGAAATATAGGAAATCAAAGTTGTTAAAATAGATCAAGAGAGTTCAGAGTTTTACATGGGAGTAGTTGTTGCAGAGGGAGCTGTGGAGCCAGGTTCGCAAGATGTCAAGCTTTTATTTGATTTATTTGATTTGATTTGCTGTATTATCATCACCTGTATATAGGTACAGTGAAAAGTTTTGTTCTGTGTACAGTAAAGGCAAATTATACGTACAAAGTGCACAAGGGTGACAGAACAGAGCGAGGAATACAATGCTGCATGTGCAGAGAAGGTGCACAAAGATCGAGATCAACATTAAATTTAAACTTTGAGAGGTTCATTTAGTTAAAGTGCTAGCCTGAATAAATAGTTCATGGAAGTATTTCTTTAAAAGAGTAATGTGCATACTGGTGTCCATGGGGTCAAAGAACAAATGACAGGTGTCCAGTATGTCATTTGTCTGCCTTGCTGAGCAAGTGAAACATTTATTATAGCACTCTGTCATGTTACAGTGAGGATTGTACCATCCAGTGACAATTCAATAGTTAATAAAATGTGAGGCTGGATGAACATACATAAGGAAGCTGCCGTATCCCATGACTACAAGCCATGCCATGATTAAATTAGTGAAGATGATTTTGCTGCCTGCTGTTGCATTTGGTTCCATATTAACTATTCTCATAGTTCAATAACTCCGTTCTCACTCACAGATTCTGAGTTCCATACATCCACAAGTTTACCTTTATTACCCAGTAGGTGGAAACAGGCTACCATACGAATTGGAGATTATAAAAAAATCTCCATACCCTTATTGTGTGACACTGAAGTGAAAAAATCACATGTCAGCTTGCATGTCAGCTCTTCTTACCTTGAGAAGATGGTCAAATAAAAATTTATGTACATAAAATGATTGTTTCAAGGATCCTTCTGAATCAGCAGGCATGGAGATCTAACATCCAGCAGAAGATTTCATTTTACCTTTTCTTTCTCTCTCTCTCTGTCTCTGTGTGGAAAAAAAATCTATAAACCAAGTTATTATCAAAGAGAATCTAGACAAGGGCCAGGCAGAAACTAATGAATGACACGAGCAAGAGATAAGTTGTAAAGTGACCTTATGGTAGTGTAAAGGAGAGGGATAGGATTTACTTTGAGGTGCCTGGATCAATAGGATTGTACAAATGATTAATATGGAGTAGCCACAAGCTTCTTGAAATGAAGTACGTGGACAGGTGCTCAGGCAGCATTCAGCCTTCCACAGTTACAGGAAGACCAGGTGAGAATTTCCTGCTTTAAAGAAGCTGAGAGCAGAAGGTCTGCCTATACCTATTGAGGTCAGCCCTCTCTTACACCATTCATTCATTTTTTCTCTGAGACCATTTCACCGGTCATAGGTCTTTTGTTATTCTCTTTATTTAACGTACGTATTGTATTTAAATGGCTGTTTCGTACACTACCTGCTTACAAACCCAACACATTTTTTAGACAATTCCTATCGCCTGAATGAAAATCACCCATTTGTCTGAAATGAGATCAATTGTGAGCAAAGATACAGAGCGCGTCTGATTTAAAACCTCGGATTTATGAACGTTTGTAATTACTAATGCAATCCCATACGAAGGAGTATTAATAATAATTTTACAGATCTGATATATAAAGATTCCTTCGGTGGGTATGAATAGCTATTTTATATTGTCCTGAACTGTGTTCCGTCGTGTGTACAAATTGACTTGCGAGTGGACACAACAGGATCCGTTTGCCAACCTGGGGATTGCCTGTATTTTACTCGAGATGGACTGCAGAATGTATGACTGAACATAATATAGTCCTCAATACATTTCTTTCATTCCAAAATAGTTTTCATAACTAAAAATAATGAAAAATATCTGGCTATCATAGCAATAGGCTAAGAGGGATGGAAACAGTACCAGCAGAAGGATTCCTTATCCATAACCTCAGGTGGTAAGTTGTCATCAGTTTGGAATCTTCTGCGACAGACTTTCTCTCAAGTCAATACTGAAAGACTGCTAAGATAGCTATTGAGAGTAAGGTAAGTTTTGAAATTTCTGTAGAGACTGAGAAGATTCTGCAGACTTGAATGATCATGGTTGGAGTGCCTTCATTTGAGAGGGCATACCAAGATGGAAACCAGTTGTGGAACTCAACCCTTCGAGCAACCACAGACTTACCCAAAACTGAAGCCTAGCCATGCATACAATGAGTCAAACCTTCACTGAAGTTCAAAGCTTGTCAAACCCAAATGTATAGAAGCCACTTTATCAGGAATTGGTGTGTTTAATCAGATTTATCAGATTAATAAATGTCGAGCACAGGTTACAGTTCTATTTTTGACTTAGATCTGAAACTTGTGCATAAATACCAAGTCAACTGTAACAGGGCTGTTTCTGAAAGTGCATGGACTGTTTGGTACAAGGTCCTATTCAAGATGCATTGTCAATTGTTTAGCAAAAATTTTCTCAGCAATGTGCTCTTTGGAAATGTCTTGACGTTTGGTGCAAGCTCAACAGTTTCCATGCTTTTTGTAAAGTGGAACAATAAATGCATAAAATTCTACATCATGTAGAATGTTTTGATGAGTTTGTCAGTCAGCATATGCCTCCTGTCCTGTATATTTCAAATGATGATGTCCAGAATCCTATTGCCGAGGTGCTCGAGGAGAGATTGATCACTTCATGATATTAGCTTTATTGGGGGTGTCAGCAAGTGACAAGTTGACTTGACTTCAGAATGGGGTATAAGGGTGAATATTTTATTATTCATTGTTGACAGTCAGTTAAAAACATTATTAAAATGCTGTGCCCATCTTTTACTATTGCCGATGATCAGGATGGTCTATCAGAGCAAAGAATAGGAGAGTTTTCAGAAACTTACACAGATTGTTTTTGGAGCATTGGAGGAGTGTTTGAAATTGTTTGTGGGTGGAGGTGATTGTATTTTTTCAGCTTTATTGTTTAATCAGCAACCCACTATTTAAGTTTTAATTCAATTATTTTGTGGGTATTGTTGAAGGGAGTTTTCTTCAAAGCAAATGAAAAATTATTTTGGTAGGCTTTAAGGAAACTGTTTTCTCGTTCAACAGAGTCTGAATTACCTCATTGTTTATGAAATGAGTCTTTCTACTTTGGGTGGTCATTCCAGATGTTCTGGTGTGGGGGAATGTGTTATGTTATGTCTCATGGTAAGCACATCAGTACACCTTAAACAGACATGCTGATGGTATTATTGCCCTTTCAGAGCATGTCACCTCAGGATACAAAGATCTCACTTTACATCTTACTCCAGGATCACTTGAAGCATGACATGCGAAAAAATCATGCTGCTTTGTGTATCTTGATAGCTTAACATCAATCCATGTTCGTAGACATGTTTGTATACAATTGATAGCTAAAATAAAAATCCTTTGGATACCAAATTATCCAAATCCAAGTTTCTTATGGCACAGAGAAAACAAAAGCATGGAAAGGCCAGGTCTTCAGAGAGGGTTTGACTCAAAGTATCATGCTGAGTCTTGAGATATTCAGTCACTTTGTCCTTTTAATTACCTGAGGGCTGAATATCAGACTGAATATTGATGCCATCCTAATTATCCTTCTGGCTGCCAGTGTTTAGCCCAATGTTGCATACAAGAATTCTTGTTTCAGTTTAGAACATAAGATCATTAGAACTAGGAGCACGAGTAGGCCGTTCGGCCCTTCAAGCCTGCTCCGCCATTCAATAAGATCATGGCTGATCTTTTCATGGACTCAGATCCACATACCTGCACTCTCACCGTATCCCTCAATTCCTTTATTGTTCAAAAAAAACTGCCCTAGCTTTAAAGATGTTTACTAAAGTAACGTCAACTACTTCACTGGGCAAGGAATTCCATAGAATAACAACTCTCTGAGTGAAGAAGTTCCTTCTCAATTCAGTCCTAAATTTGCTCCCTCTAATCTTGACGCTGTGCCCGCTTGTCCTAGCTTCACCTGCCAGTGGAAACATCCTCTCTACTTCTATCTTATCTATTCCCTTCATAATTTTATGTTTTTATAAGATCCTCCCTCAATCTTCTGAATTTCAATGAATATAATCCCAACCTACTCAGTCTCTCCTCATAAGCCAACACCCTCAACTCCGGAATCAACCTAGTGAACCTTTTCTGCACCCCCTCCAGTGCCAGTACATCCTTTCTCAAGTAAGGAGACCAAAACTGCACACAGTACTCCAGCTGTGGCCTCACCAGCACCTTGTACAGCTGCAACATAACCTCCCTGTTTTTAAACTCAATCCCTTTAGCAATGAAGGACAAAATTCCATTTGCCTTCCTAATTACTTATTGTATCTGCAGACCAACCTTCTATGATTCCTGCACAAGGACACCCAGGTCCCTCTGCATAGCAGCATGCTGCAACTTTTTACCAAGTAATAATCCTTTTTACTGTTACTCTGACCAAAATCTACGACTTCACATTTATTTACATTGTATTCCATCTGCCAGACCTTTGCCCACTCACTGAATGTATCTATGTTCCTCTGCAAAGTTTCACAGTCCTCTGCACACTTTGCTCTGCCACTCATCTTAGTGTCATCTGCAAACTTTGACGCCCTGCACATGGTCCCCCAACTCCAAATCATCGATCTACATTGTAAATAACTGCGGTCCCAACACCGATCCCTGAGGCATATCACTAGTCTCTGTATGCCAGCTAGAATAGCACTAATTTATCCCCACTCCTTGCTTCCTGTTAGAAAACCCAATCCTCTATCCATGCTAATACTTTACCCCTAACGCAATGCATCCTTATCTTATTCAGTAGCCTCTTGTCGAAGGCCTTTTGGAAATCTAGATACACCACATCCACTGGGTCCCCATTGTCCAATTTGCTCGCAATGTCTTCACAGAATTCCAAAAGATTTGTCAAGCATGACTTGCTCTTCATGAACTCCCATGCTGTGACTGCCCAATGGGACAATTTCTATCGAGATGCCTTGCTATTTCTTCCTTGATAATAGACTCAGCATCTTCCACACTACAGAGGTTAAGCTAATTGGTCTATAATTCCCCATCTTTTGCCTACCTCCCTTTTTAAAAAGTGGTGTCACATTTCCAATCTGCTGGGACTGCCCCAGAATCCACCGAATTTTCGAAAATTACTGCCAGTGCATCTATTTCTCCCGCCATCTCTTTTAGTATCCTGGGATGCATTCCATCAGGGCCAGGAGACTTATCAATCCTCAGCTCCATTAGCTTGGCCAACACTACCTCTTCCATAATTATGGCTGTTTCCAGGTCCTCACCTATCGTCTTCTCTGTCAATTACTGGCATGTTATTAGTGTCCTCCACTGTGAAGACCGATACAAAATACCTGTTGAAAATTCCCCTTTTCATCCTCTAAAGGGCCAACGTTTACTTTAGCCACTCTTTTTCATTTTATATATTTACAGAAACTTTCGCTATCTGTCTTTATATTCTGTGCTAGTTTTTTTCTCATGTGCTATCTTACTTTTCTTAACTCTTTTTGTGGCTTTCTGTTGACTTTTAAAGTTTTCCCAGTCTTCTCATTTCGTGCTGTTTTTTGCCACTTTGTGTGCCTTCTTTTTCAATTTGATAGCCTCCCTTATTTCCTTAGACACCCATGGCAGATTACCCCTTTTCTTACAGTCCTTCCTTTTCACTGGAATATACTTTTGCTGAGCATTTGAAAAATTGCTTTGAAAGTCCTCCACTGCTCATCAACTGTCCTTCCGTAAAATCTTTGCTTTCAGTCTACTTTAGCCAAGTCCTCCCTCATTCTATTATAGTCCCCCTTGTTCAAGCATAGGGCCCTGGTATTGGATTTTATCTTCAAACTCTCCATCTGTATTCTAAATTCAACCATACTGTGATTACTCCTTCCAAGAGGGTCCCTAACGATGAAGTCATTAATTATTCCATGTCTCATTACATAGGACCAGATCTAGGATAGCTTGCTCCCTCGTCAGTTCCATTACATACTGTTCCAGAATACTATCACGGATACACTCAAAGAACTGCTCCTCAAGGCTGGTTCGACCAATTTATGTGCAGATTAAAATCCCCCACAATAATTGCCGTACCAGTTTTACAGGCATTAGTTATTTCTTTGTATATTGCCCACCCCAATGTGATGTTATTATTTGGTGGCCTATAGACTACGCCTATCAGTGACTTTTTCCTCTTAGAATTTCTAATTTCCACCCAAATAGATTCAACCTCATTCTCCATAGAACCTACATCATCTCTCAGCACTGCCTTGATGCTGTCCTTGAATATCAGAGCTACACCACCTCCCTTACCTTCCTGCCTGTCCTTCCAAATAATCTGGTACCCCTGGATATTTAACTCCCAGTTGTGACCATCCTGTAACCACGTCTCCGTAATGGCTACCAAATCATATTAATTTGTGATGATTTGTGCTGTTAACTCATTAAACTTGTTACGAATGCTACAAGCATTCAGGTAAAGTGCCTTTATACGAGCTTTCTTACCCTCATGATTTCCAATATCTCTAATAATATCTCTTGAGTTATCCTTCCTTTTTGCTTCTTTCATAGTCTGCTTTGAACTTAAACCCTCCTGCAACCATGCTAACCTGCTGCTCACCTTTTTATTTACCATCATACTCCCTGTTGTTTTCCCTTTCCCTTCCCACCCGACACACTAGTTTAAATTCCTAGTAACCACCCTATTTATCCTTTTCGCTAGAACACTGGCTCCAGATCGGTTCAGGTAGAGACCGCCCCATTGGTACAGATCCCCCCAGTTCCAAAACTGATGCCAATGCCCCATGAAATGGAACCCCTCTTTTCCACACCACTCATCTGTTGCTTTGCCATTCTCCCATGACCCAGCTCTCAAAAACTGAACGGGGAGTTAAAAAGATTATACTATGGGACAGTGGCATAGTGTCAATGGCACTCTTGCCCCTAGGCACATATGGCAAGATGAAGTCAAGGTTGGAGATGCATCTGGGTGTAGTGCCTCACCTTAGTGCCTGATGATAGTCTTGTACCTGACAACAGTTTGCTTAATCAGGGAGTGGCTGGGATGGATAGACCCTCTGTAGAAGCTAGAGAGCTTAATTTGCTCTTAAGAGTGGTTCATGGTTCATTAGACCTCACTAACAACCAGCTCTTATCCGTGGCACTATCGCTAATATATGTGTTCGACTTAGTCAAATGTTGAACATGACCCTAACTGTGAATTTAATTTTGGGACAACTGTACGATTGTGCAGTTTGAAACCTATGAATTATGACAAGGACAGACAGATGATTATACCTGCGAGATATATTGGAAAACATGGCAATAGACTTCCTTCTACTGAAATTTGACATCACATTTTGGGTTTCACACGCGAGTATCATTCTTTGATTTATTTTTCAGTTTGATTGCTGGATACACTCATTTCAATTCCCCCTTGCAAAATGCACCAGTGCTGAGGTGAAAGTTTTTGTACTAACATAGGCTGCTGGTTAATATCATGCTGGTATTTCCTCAGATTTTTCAGAGACAGCATCCTCAGAAGGGGTGTTGATGTTGCTGCTGAGGGAAGGCTGCAGTTTTTCTCAGTGCATCATCATCATCATCATCACCTTACAGTGGCCATTAGCACCAAGAGTACAGAAAAAAAACTTAGTTATTTAAAAAGCACAATCGCCTTCTGTAAACAAATGTTTGACACCATCAGCACCTCAAAGAACAAGAACTTCTGGTCTCTTCAGTACCTTGCAGTGTCTTTTCTGTCTCTCCAATGATGCAACTGTGGTAATTCTTCTTCCTTGCCAGCTCTCAGGCCTGCTCTTCATGTGGGATGAGGATTTGTGCAGCTGGCAACTCACCAGGGGTCTGAGCCCACTCACTACTGATGTGCATGTTCTTGTCCTGCAAATAGAGGAAGAGAAAGATTGAGTGTGATTGCAGCAGGTTCATGAGTACTTTCTGAGCATGTATAGCTATGCCATGTCCTGGTCCTGAGCCCTACACACTAAGTGATTAGGAAGTGCACTGCTTGGGACCTGGGAGAACATTGACTATATTAAGTGGTTGTCAGCCCTTTCATGTATATCATCCATGCAGTGCTGAGGACTGCTGGTGTTTTCCTCATGGGACATGCTTGTGTAGTGGCACAGTTAAATGGAGTAATACCGTTGTAAGTGTCAGTTTGCTTTGAGAAAATGGTTACTCTTATTTTTGTCAAAGCAGGAGATCTTTCTGAACTAGATCAGGATTCTAGATCAGGGTTCTTGTGTATTTTTCTGGTGTTGACTAGCACTGCAACATGCTTATAGTCTGCAATCTCTTGTGAGGGCTTATTGATGCCCATCCTGGGGAAAAGGACCACTTTTTTTTGTGAACTGCGTGGACCAGGCCACCAGTGAGGTGTCACTGAAATTAGGAGTCAATTGCTGCTTGCTCTTACATATCTCCAGGAGTGATGTGGCAACTAATTTAGGTTTCAGGGTGACCTTTAAATAAAGTATGAACCATCAATCCTGGATGTTTCTATGTGAGGGAGAATGTCCTGCCTGCCAACCCATTCAATTTTCAACTCAACATGCAGAACAACTTGCAGGCATAAGTAACAAGCTGAAAATGGCATGATGGTACAAGAAAACATTTCCTATGCCTAGTACCTAACAAAGTTCTTAATTGAATTTTCACTATAATTTTAAAGCAGTTACACCTCACTCCATGACATAATGTATAAGGTCCAGCCAAATAGCCTTTTGTTACAAAATGGGACAGGAGGGCATGGAGGTGAGCTGCCTGAGCAATTGTGGAAATATGTCTCAATGAGAGCTAACAAGAGAAATAGAAAGATAAATTAGGAAAAGGAGGAGCAGGAAAAAATTATTCTGTGTCATTAAAGGCTGCTGTTTCATTATTCAGTACTTTAAAGTTTATTTTATTCTACCTATCTTTGCAGACTAGCTAATATCATTATGTTTTTTACCTCAGAAAATTGTAATCATGGGAATATACAAAGATAAAAACTAAGCTCAACTCAGCCACAAGTAGATGGTACGTGCAAATTTATAAAATATTCACTCAGGCAAATGGGTAAGTGCTTGACTTTATATTATGATTGAAGCTTTTAAAATTGGACCCTAATCAGCAAAGAGGTCCTTCAGAATGGGCCATGTGCTTAGCCTAAAGGATTTCCAGATACTTTAATTTTAAAATGCCATTTATTTTACAAGAATATCTATTTACAGGGCTTCTTCATGATGATCAATGTAACCTTTATTTCAACAGAGGAATGGACCTCCTGGAAAGATGCATACCAAAGAAATTCCCAGGCGATTTTCTGCTTCATATCACGCTGTCATCATCTCTGTCTGCTGACCAATTTTAAGTTGTCTTTTTAAGCTTTCTTCAATATCTATCAAGTTCTATCTACACACAGAAGAAAATAATACTGACTACAGATAGAAGCAGGAAAAAACAGACAAGATGGTCTGTAGACAGCCTTTGAAAATACCACTTTAATAAACTGCCTTAAGCTTTGCCCTGTGAACACACCGGTTTATTGAATTGAAGGCTATACAGCGCATCTTGGAGAACAGGAAATAAGAGATAGGAAAAAAAGAGATTTGAAAAATATTTGAAGCGTAGATGCTGTTGTAATGCAGGAAATATAGCAGCCAATTTATGTACAGCAATGTACCATCAAAATGGTTAGTTTTTTTTGAGTGATATTGGTTGCTTTTTAAAACAATAGCACAGATATTTAATTCTTATTGCCAAATATTCAGTCGAACTGTAGCCACTTTATTCATGATTAATATTGAACTCACTATTTCTCAATGCATTTGACGTTGGATCAAACCTTCAGGGATATGGTTTCCACAGCTACTTTGCAGTGATTAAGATTGCTCCTCCATTCAAATTCCAAAAACTGTCACATCTTAAACATTGTATCAGTGACAGTAAGAACTACAGATGCTGGAGAATCTGAGATAGCAAGGTGCAGAGCTGGATGAATGCAGCAGGCCTAGCAGCATCAGAGGAGCAGGAAGGGTGACATTTTGGGCCTAGACACTTCTTCAGAAATGGGCATTCTTAGAAGAGGCTTCGCAGTGAGGTTAAAGTTGTTTCAGAGATAGTTGGAACTGTAGATGTTGGAGAATCTGAGATAACAAGGTGTCGAGCTGGATGAACACAGCAGGTCAAGCAGCATCAGAGGAGCAGGAAGGCTGACATTTTGGGCCTAGGCCCTTCTTCAGAAATGGAGAAGAAGGGTCTGAAGAAGGGTCGACGTCCGAAACGTCACCCTTCCTGCTCCTCTGATGCTGCTTGGCCTGCTGTGTTCATCCAGCTCTACACCTTGTTATCTCACATCTTAAACATTAACTATTTGAGCCTTACAGGGTTCAACTTGGCACCAACATTCTTGATCAAGAATGTACTTATAAGTTCATCAGCTCATGTTATTAATGGACAAAAATAAAATCTTTCTTCCTTTAAGCATGTTTTTTCAAGTATTTTATGGTTTATTTTATGCTTGCACAAAATAAAATTGCACTGATCAATATCTATGGTGATATTGCAAACACACTGGGGGAAAGACCTGAAATTGGTCACAGGTATCAAACTACGACAACAAAATGTGAGGCTGGATGAACACAGCAGGCCAAGCAGCATCTCAGGAGCACAAAAGCTGACATTTCAGGCCTAGACCCTTCATCAGACCAACCTCAGGGAATTTCCCTCCCACTGTAGCTCTCTTGTAATCTCTTCGGCCTTGAAACTGCTCGACCATGTCCTGAAGCAAACCAGGTACAGCTCTGATGAAGGGTCTCGGCCCGAAACGCCAGCTTTCCTGCTCCTAAGATGCTGCTCGGCCTGCTGTGTTCATCCAGCTCCACACTTTGTTATCTTGGATTCTCCAGCATCTGCAGTTCCCATTATCTCTGATCACAGGTATCAAACTGCCTGATTAACAGATACCTGTTCATTGTAATGTAGAAACACGGAAAAGCGGAGTTGCCAACTGATTGCAGCATGCAGCAAAAACCACTGTTGGATGGCTTCACTCCTGAGTACAGAGTAAAAAATCTTTGGAGCCTCAGGTGCTATTCAAAGTAACCCTGTTTCTCTTAATGGGAAATAATGGCTTGGCTTGAGCAGGCATTAGAATTCATTCTGGAGGTCACCTACTCTTAGGAGATAGAAAGGAATAGCACAGCTATAAAGAACATTGATTCTAAGTTACTCTGACACAGCGTTGGAGGCCTTACTGTCGATGGTGGACAGGAAGGCTGCCAAACAAACTCATGAGAACAGATCAGAACCTGAAATAACTACAAATGTATTGAAATTTTGGACAATATACGTTTATTTTTGAAACAAAGACTGCAAGCCAAGTTTTGCTAATAAAGTAATTTTTAACTACGGAAATTCACAGACTACTGAAAGACTCCTTGTTTGAACCGTTGGAATGTTGCAGCTTCTGGGGTGCCAAAGAAGCTTCAAGGAGAGAGACTTCAAAAGACAGAGGTGCAAGTCAATCTGGTTACCTCCACTCAACATCTCCCATGCTTTGCATTAAAGGCTGTTGACATGAGTCAAAAATGTGTTTTTATTTAACATTTCCAGAAACATACAGTTAAAGGGGGTAACAAAACAACTACAAACCATAATCCATTTGGGTTTGTAGGTTTTGTGAGCTAGTGTGAACTAGAGTGCTGTGAAGTTCACAGTTTCAGAACAGCCATCTCTATTCTACAGGTGAAAAGAAAATATCTCTCACTCTGAATACTGGAAGTCAGTCAGCAAGCTATTCAATATTGAAAAGGAAATACGGCAAATATAATTCAAATAATACAAAGTTAAGAGTCTCAAAATTGACTGCTCTGTCTGCAAAGGCAATGGTACTGGTAACACCCAAAATCGCAATGATATACTTTCTACCCTTCATAAACAAATAAGAGAACGATCCATATATATTTTAAATTTCCTCTTTTATTGGACTCCCTTATGATTCGTAATCTGTATATATGGGTGTTATTTTATTATCTCTTTACTTGTTTAGTATTTAATAATCTCACTCTTCCTTTGACTCAAGAAAGCCTGGTTAAGTTGGCTCCTTTTTAAGCATAAATTCATTTCTCGGAAAGAAATACATCCAAAAGGGAGGGAATCCTTCATGACTAGCCTTGTTGCAATCATCCAGGGGATGGGTGAAAAGAAGAGGGAAGCCAGGTTACCCATCCTTATTCAGGGTATCCCACCTGGAACTGAAATGAATTAGGGAACGTTGATAAGGGATTGGTCATTACACAAGGTAGACCCAATAATTTAGGTGTAGTGACAAAAGAATTTCAACGAGCTCACATGAGTGGGCGCATCTTCAACTGATAAATCATAAAATGCACCGCTAACCTCTGACACTGCTCGAGGCACCAAAACCCCATCAGTCCTCCACCAATAGCATTCAGAAGTTAACTCATATTTCATATTCATAGCTTTGCCCCACCCTCACACTTTAACACTGTTGCAGGACTCCCATTCACATCTCATATCCTGCAGACATTGCCTAGCTATTCAGCCATTACAGCGGCATCACTCATACAGGTCACATCACTGACAGGAAACTTCCCTCCCTCTCTTTCACAGGATGAGGTGATGAGGCAGGCGCCAATCAGATGTAGCAGCAGCAGCTAGTGGACAAAGGAACAGCAGTGCTTGGATGTGATTGTGCCAGTGGAGGGGGCATGCCCACCAACATTGTTGTGACCATGATTGAAGCTACGGCTCGTGGCAGGACTTAAAAGATTTAATGAAATGATGTGCTTATCCCTAATCTTCCTTCCCAGATCTCACCTATCCAACATCCCATAATCTCTTCTGTTTCCTATGTTGGCACCTCTTGCTTACCACCCTTTCCTTACCAAAACACTATTTAGTGCTTTTCTGTTTTTAAATACACTGGAAGTGTCATTTGGCAAATCAGAGTGGTGCAGGAATATGAATGATAAGAGAAAGAAAACAGCGATAGTGATGTAACACCTACACTTGATCTGACACTTGCTTCCATCGCCCCAGATATCGTCATTGTGTGTATTTACAGGGCAGTAGCAAGGTGGTTCTGCTCATGGTGACTCTCTGGGCATGAGTGATCTAAAAGCAGGATGGATGAAAGGATCCCGCAGGTGCCAAAATGTCAGAAGATATCATCATATGTGCTTTTTGCTCCAGAGAACATAAATGAGGATATCAATTATGCTGCCAGTGGAAAAGGGCCATGGAAATGCACATGGAATAACTTTTGCATTGGCAGGCTTACCAGAAACTTGGTTGTCATTGTCAAGGATCAAGGAGGGGTTCAAAATCAACTTGTCACAGGACTTGGCATTGACCTTAAGGCCCAGCTTCTTCAGTGTGAAAGTGGTAGCCATCTCAAGATTTACCAGGATGTTGCCAGGATTAGAGAGGTTGAGTTATAAAAATAGGCTGGGTAGGTTGGGAGAGAGATAATGGGAACTGCAGATGTTGGAGAATCCAAGATAACAAAGTGTGAAGCTGGATGAACACAGCAGGCCAAGCAGCATCTCAGGAACGCAAAAGCTGATGTTTCGGGCCTAGGCCCTTCATCAGAGAGGGGGATGGGGAGAGGGCTCTGAAATAAATAGGGAGAGAGGGGGAGGCAGAACGAAGATGGATAGAGGAGAAGGTAGGTGGAGAGGGGAGTTTAGGTGGGAAGGGGGGAGGGGATAGGTCAGTACGGAGAGGACGGACAGGCCAAGGAGGCGGGATGACGTTAGTGGGTAGGAAATGGAGGTGTGGCTCGAGGTGAGAGAAGAGGATAGGTGAGAGGAAGAACAGGTTAGGGAGGTGGGGACAAGCTGGGCTGGTTTTGAGAAGCAGTGGGGGGAGGGGAAGAGCTGGGCTGGTTTTGGGATGCAGTGGGGGAAGGGGAGATTTTGAAGCTTGTGAAGTCCACATTGATTTGGGCTGCATGGTTCCCAAGCGGAATAGGAGTTGCTGTTCCTGCAATCTTCGGGTGGCATCATTGTGGCACTGTAGGAGGCCCAGGATGGACATGTCGTCTGAGGAATGGGAGGGGGAGTTAGGCTGGGACTTTTTTTCATTCGAGTGTGGGAGGTTGCATGGTGACCTTATTGAAGTTTTTAAAATCACGACCGACATATATAGGTGGGTGGCAAAGATCTTTTCCCTAGGGTGGGGGAATTCAAAACTAAGGGGCATATGTTTCAAAGTGAGAGAAGATTTAAAAAGGACACAGAGAGCAACATTTTTATACAGAGTGGTTCGTGTGTGGAATGAAATGCCAGAGGAAGTGATGGATACAGTTAAAGTTACAACATTTCAAATACATTTGGATAAATACATAAATAGAAAATCTTTGGAGGGATATGGACCAAATACAGGTGAATAGGACTCATGGCCTTACTTTCACTCCTATGTCTTACGGTCTTATCAAGGGCTACGAGGAGAGTGCCAGGAAGTGGAGTTGGAATGCCCATCAGCCATGATTTAAATGGTGAAGTGGACTTGATGGGCTGAATGGCCTTACTTCCACTCCTATATCTTATGGTCTTATTTAGTTTGGGAACATGGTTGGCATGGATTAGTTGGACTGAAAGGTCTGTTTCCATGCTGTAAGACTCTATGGCTCTATCTCCTTGATGAGCCAACCATAGCGCAGTGTCTAAAGGATATGTCTCAGTTTCCATTACAGCACAAGCAGAAGACAGCTAACATCGGAATGTAGTAGTTTACATTGAAGTCATATGGTTTGGTGCCATGTGTGTTACCATCACAGTTGTGGATACCAGTGTTCAAAGGGGATTGCAGAATGTCACAGCTGTCTATTACTGCCTATCCTCTGACAGATTACTACATGTATTGAGGTGAATTCCAGGAAGTGTGAGCACCTCTGGCAGGATGAAGCTGTTGTCCTCTCTCAGGAATGCAACATTCATTCTCCCATGCATCACCAGTCAGTCCAGACCGCTGCACCAATTCTGAGTTGGTACAGTCTGAGGCCAGGTTTCGTCACCAGAGAGGAAGCTTTTCTTAACTGTTCACCATGCGTGGGGCACTGAAATAACACTGCATTGGAACACAAAAACATGCCAAAACATTTGGAACATGGAAGTACGGAAATGCACCAGAGTAACTTGTTAATTTCTGTATGGATTATTGGATGATTTGATTGACAAAGCTGGTTTAGAATACATGTTCTTGTGATGAAAAATGTAGTAGAGGAAAGGCAAGGTATGGTATTATTGGAATAATAGGAATTAGGGTTGTATTCACTGGTGCTGCAGCTGAATGTTGAGACCACAGATAGCCCAGTCAGAAAGATATGGTGTATGCTTCCTCACCTACTCCTCCTCAGTTACTCAGTGAATATCTGTATCTGTGACTTCATGATGACGAGGTTACACAGGAAGCAGCAGACCAGTGTGAATTCCAACATGCTCACTGTCAAGTATTACAGAGCTTTCCCAGGAATGTTCAGGCAATGGAAGTATTGTCCAACAGCATGTTCAATGACATTGCATGTGGCAGCATGGCTCTTGCTATCTGTCACTGCTCATGAGCTTAGAGTTTATATTGGAGTCTGGTTCAGCGGGTAGCCCTGGTAACTCAATAGCCAGCTCCTTGTTTTATGTGGTTGAAATATTCATCAAGCAACTGACTGGTGTTAGTTGACAAATTGCAATTGCTGTCAAGACAGTGGGCATTCAACAACTTGCTGGCAATAAACAAACGCATACTTAGGGGTGGAACCTTTTTGAGTTCTGCAACATTTCTGTGTTCAGGTGCAGTATCCACAAAGCTAAGTGTGGGCAGTCAGTGATATGCCATTTCCTTGAGGAAGTCTGCTCTCCTGCCAAAGGCACATGAATATTCCACCTGCTTTTCTTTGGTCATGCAAGAACATAAGTGATTCCTCTCACTAACTGGAGCTCACAATTTCAAAATTGTTAGCAAAATTGTTGGAGTGAGATAAGGAGGAACTTCTTTACTCAGACAGTTGTTAGGATTTGGACAGCACTGCTTGGAAAGGTGGTGGAGGTGGATTCCTTAGGAGGTTTCAAAAGAAGGCTGGATATATATTTGAAAGTGATGAGTTTAGAGGGTTGTGGAGAATGGGAGTAGCTGGGCACTTCTTTCAGGAGCTGATTCAGACATGATGGGTTAAATGGCCTCATTCTGTACTGTAAAAAATTATGATTCTACACTTGGCATACAGTGAATTAATCCACCTCTGATATCTAGCACTGGACAACAAATAGGAGACATTACAGGTGCTGCACCATAACGTAAATGTGGGATATCTGAACCATCAGGTTTAGCCATCAACCTGAAATGTTAACTGTCCCTCTCTACACAGATGCTGCCAGCTATGGTGACTAATGCCAGTTTTTACTGCTTTTGTTGTTCTCCTCTGTGTTGTTTCTGCTTAATTTCATGTCCTGCTGCATGCTAAGGTAGATGGTAGCTACAGTACTCACAACCCAGAGCAAGTGGCCTGACTAGAAATGATAAAGTTAGAAACAGGGACCTCGCTTGTAAACTTCGCCAATCCTAAACAGCAGCAGAAAACCCTGTGAACAAACTCAGATGGAGCCAGTAGAAATCAAGCGCAACATGTAAGCCGTCAATGCTCTGTTTAAGTAGGCTTGGATCAGTTTTCTTTCCTGTTGCTGAATAATGCATGTTTGAGGTAACATGTCAGCTGAATGTGAGATCAGAAATGTGACATACTGACTAATGTCATGATCTGTGCACTCAATGTTTTACTGATGCATGCTTTTAGGATCTGCGTTGAGATATTCACCACACTGGTGTTTGGCAATCAGTCAACCCAAGTCCTGTGGCCCACATTATTTACCTTCCAATTGCCTGCTACATGAGCGTATAATAATGAATTCTTGGGTTCAATTTAGAAGATCTTCTGCATCCTAGGGATTTTAATCTTCTCCTTTGGTTATCAGTCTATTCTGCTCACTCTCTGCTTCTATGTAAGTACTGGAGCTTGAAAATTCTTCTTTTCACTTCTTCAGGCCAACAAAATCATTGATTTCTCTCTGTAGACAGAGATGTAGATGTATTTTAAATTGAGGTTCTCACAGCACTACCTTTAAAGCAGGAGTGTTTCTCGTTGTCTGCAGACTGCTTACTATATAGTCTCTCAAATAACATGCAAACTTTAAACAAATGCTTCCACTTAATTTAAAGCCTCAAATCCTTTGCTTGGCCGGGTACAGCTGTCTCACTTTAGGAGGTCCCTCACTAGACCATTTCTGCTCTCAGTGGCCAGAAGCAGCCTTGTCCTTGAAATGCAGTCAAGATCTTGAGAATTAGAAGGTGGTACAAGCATCCACATGGTGACACTATTATCAAACTGCATCCTTTCTTATGTGAATGCCTCCAATACAGTACATACATTGCCTCTGCTGGCAATGTTAGTCTGCAACATCAGTTATGTTCCATAGTGAGAGTTATCTGTGTGCAAAAAAAAACTATGTCCCTCTATCTTCTTTGAGGTAAGAAAATGGGGGGAAATGATGTTCTTATTTAAATGCAAGCTCCTTGAGGAAGATACAACATCGCCTTTTAATTTAAACCATGCAAACCATATCCCAACAGTAAAACAATGAGCAGATAAGGGAGCATTTAATTTGGAATTCCTTCTAAAGCAACAAGACATCAAGATTCTGTGGACCTAGATGAGGAAGATTCCAGTAATTGTGTGATTTACTCTATTCATTCTGCTTAACTATCTGCCTTGGGAGGAAAATTGATTTATTCTCCTTCTGTTTCCAAATCCCCTGCACACAACCACCCAAAATATCCTCAGTATAACGACAACTTCCTCACATATTTATTTGCACAAATTTTTAATCAGTGCACCTCTTGGTCAGTTTTCTCGGAGTTTGTGAATGTTCTTTTCCTGCAAGCAGACATGTCACAACGAAAATAACTCCCCCCTTTTGATGGTGAACAGAAACTCTTCAGGATAGATGCCTTATTGAATGTTTTACTTACCACGCAGCCCCTTATTGTTTCTGTCTCGGTTCTCTCAATCTAATTTTCAGATCCTGAAAGCCCCTTAACATAAGAAGGACATATTTACCCCAATTTAGTCGGAAAAATGATAAAGCCACAATTCCTAAAATAGGTATCAGAAGTGATGCAATTCCTAGAGCGTGGTAGCAGACCCTTCGGCCCATCACGTTCACATCAACATCCTGAGACCATCCCACCTAGGCCCAGTCAAAACATTTCATAACCTTGATGATCTCTGTCATCACTCCTAGACTTCCCTTGTCTATGGAAGGGAGACTCTATCTGCTCAACCTTTCACATGGCTGTGACCTATTAATTCAGGTATCATCGTCAACAGTTCTTTTTGCATTTTTTTCTGAAGCCTCTATACTTGTCGCAATGTCAAAATTTACAACCAGAGTTACGCTGAGAAATTTGATTACAGTAGAAGAAGGGCATAGCTCGCTGACTTCAATTTCTCCATTACCTATGCTTTATTTCAGAAGTGATTTTCCAAGACGCCCAGACGGCTTGGAAACTGTTTTGTTTGGTTGGAGTGTTTCTTTGCTTTTGTCCTTTGGCAGATTCCCCACTGTGTTATTGTTTTGCCATATCTGACAAAAATATGAAAAACTTCTAGATGACACCTTCCATGCCAAAGTGAACTTTGTTATGCCTAAATCTGAGCTTCCACTGTGACTTAGAGGTTAACAGGGTTCACTTTGAGAAGGTGTGGTAAGGGTTTGTCGTGAGAGACTGAAGATGTAGAAAGGACTTTTGGTCAGAGATTAGCCTCCCATTTACTAATGGAGCATTAGTTAAGACCCATACTGTAAACTAGATGAGTCACCTTACTACCTTTGAATTCACTGCAAGTAGTTATGTAAGTTAATAAGGCCATTAAAAAGTAAACTACGCATCAAGGTTCATTTCTAGATTAATTGAATTGAAAACCAGAAATGTTATATTCAACAGAAAAATAAATTGCTGGAGAAACTCAGCAGGTCTGGTAGCATCGTGGGGAGAAAGCAGAGTTAATGTTTTTAGTTTGGTGATTCTTCATCAGAATGTTATGTTAAACTTGTATAGTAACTAAGTGGCCTCCATATTGTAAAGCCATATAGGGGCACCAGAAAAGAAGGTAAACAGAGTTGTTCACAACGATACCAGAATTGATAGGCCATACCCATGTGGAAAGGTTGAACAGAACGTGACCTCCTTCCATAGATAAGAGAAGTCTAGAAGTGATGACAGAGATCATCAAAGTTATGAAAGGTTTTAATAGGCTTGTTGTAGACATATTTTCATTTGTGGGAAATCAAAACTGGGGCCATAAATATAAGAGTCACCAATACATTCAACAGAGAATTCAAGAAAGTTTCCCAACTGAAAGATTAGTGAATGAGGAACTTATTACCACAAGAAATAGACCAGGGAAATAACATAGACACTTTTAAGGGGAAGTTAGATACACACTTGTGTGAAAGAAGTTGAAGGATATGTTCATGGGGTTAAATGAAGAAGGCCAAGAGGAGGCTCATGTAAAAGCATTAACACCTGTTGTGCCAAATGGCCTGTTACTGTTCTGTGACTTCCATGTAATATTGCATTTACAGGTCCTCCACATTTATTATAAACTGATGCTAGTCTTCTGGGATGCATAAAACAAAAATCCAGTCTGTGGGAGCGGCAAAGAAATTCCCTTTTGGTCAATAATATTCTATTATTTATAACCAACCACAGGACTCTAAACGTAGTCTATTATAATTAGTAAATTCTGTAAAATTCTCAGGATGCAGGGGGAATTCAAAGTAAAATTGAAAACTTGCTTTTCTTCCCAGGGACATTTATCTCCTTCTTATAAATGGGCCTACAAACAGAATGTAATAATTGAGTGCTGGTTTCTATATTTTATAGAAATGTTATTTTTGTAACACTACAAACAATGTATTTTTCCCTTTGCCAGATGTCCTGCCCCTGTCTCCAGCCCTTTATGCCTCCAGCCAGGTTCTCTGAAATACAAGGTATGAAATGAATGTTTTATGGATGCTGAACTAAGTGTGATCCATTGTAATGCTGCTGACTGTCAGATCTTTCAAAGCTTTCCTTGTGGGAATTGGGAAACATTGACAACTTAATTTCACATCGGGAGAGATGGCTCAGATTGCATTCCAAAGTGTTGGACAATGAATTGACTTTACACAATGAGTTTAACGTGGTAGGGGACCAGTGAAGCTACCAATCTGAGAGAAACTGCAAAGTAGGGATTTCTGAACCATACAACAAGGAAACAGAAACAATGACATGTTCAATGAAAGCTCTAGCTGTAAAGGGAGTTCTTCAAAAGTTCCCATTGACATTTATTCTCAATCAGCCCCACCAAAAATCAGTTAGCATTCTATTTATCACATTATTGTTTCTAGGGTCTTGTTGTATTTTTGACTACCATATTTAGAATCTAAATACAGTGACGACATTTCAAAAATATTCATTAGCAGTAAGGCACTTTAGGTTTTAATGAGGACAAGATGTTTGTCACCCATCCTAATACAGTTCTTTGGTCAGCGTCCATCTATGCTTAATGCCGTTAGGATATTTCACAGAATTGTCATTTTTCCAAGCAAAACATAATGTAAGGATTGTTGCTGGTGGAAGTAATAAAATGATTTTATATAAATACAAACTCTTCATGTTCTTTCTGACTTATTGGACATTTAAGGCTTCCTAGAAAAGTCGTGGAAGACATATATTTTATGTTAAAAGCATGACATATATGTCCAAATTGTTGTAACAAGGCATTCACAATATCCTGCTATGTTCAAAAAGGTTGAATATTGTTCAGTATTATGCCTTAACTTTTATAATTTCTCGGGAGAAAAATATGCTTGCTGATTGATGCCAGGAATTCTCCACAGGCAATTACCTCTTTTGGTCATATGACATACACCACTGCAGAAATTCACTGAAGCTCTGTCAATAGCACCATCCAAGCCCACAACCATTTCCACCTAGAAGAATAAGGGCAGCAAACAGATGAGGACAGCAACATTCATCATCTAGATATGGAAAGATATTGTCATTGTTTCGTATTGCCAGTCAAAATGCTGGAACTCCCTCCCTAAGGGAATGGTGGATCTATGTACAACAAACGGACTGCAGTGGTTAAAGAAGGCAGCTCACCACCTCCTGAAGGCCAACTAGACACGGGATATAACTGCTGGCCCCGCCATGTCCCATGAGTGAATTAAAAAAAAGTGTAACAGAAGAAATCTGCTTCCTCCCATTTTTCTTACGATCTTATCAACATGACATGCTGTTTTTCTATCTTGCAGGCCACATCCACTGAAGATATCGGTGGAGTGGTGTAAAGGATCCATGCCATTATGGTCTACTGTCAACAATGCCATATCTCACCGAGGTTATTCTTTCCTAGAACTTCACCACTGGAATAAATGACGTAATTATATCATTCCTATTGAACGGACTGATGGAAAATTCCAGCTAGTTCTTTCCCGTATCAATTTTACACAACAACAAATTACCTTTTAAATTTGATCTTATATTTGACAAATTTCTACTCATGGATATATTGGTAGAATTTTGACTTGGCTACTACTCTTTTATCTTCAGATTTTCCTTTCATAGTGCCTTCTTGGTTTCCTTACCCTTTTCTTCATTTTATCATATTTGTTGGGTAAAGGCTCCAGCACCCTAAAACAATCTTATATTAATGTCATGGAGCTGCACCTCATTGAGCACAAATAGCACAATATGGGTGCCATTAGAGTAGACCAGAATGAGGTCATTGAGAGAACATGGATGTGATCATGCAAAGTAAACTGATTGTCCTGGTCTATCTAAACAGGAAGCAGAGAGTTGGAATAAACAAGTCCTTTTCAAATTGGTAGGCAGAATCTAGTGGGGTGCTACAGAGATCAGTGCCAGGACTTCAGTTATTCACAATATATATTAATGATTTGGATGAGGGAACAAAATCTAACATGTCAAAGTTTACAGATAGTACCAAGATGGGTGGGAGGGTGAACTCTGATGAGGATGCAGAGATCCTTTAGCATGATCTGGACAGGATGGATGAGCAGGTAAATCAATGGCAGATGCAGTATAATTTGAATAAATGTGAAGTTCTTCACTTTGGAAGCAAAAACAAGAAGGCTGATTACTACCTGTATGGTTGTAAATTGGGAGAGGGGCTTATGCAGTGGGATCTGCGTATTCTTGTGTACCAGTCGCTGAAGGTAAGCATGCAAGTGCAGCAGGCAGCAAAGAAGGCAAACGGTATGTTGGCCTTCATTGTGAGGGGTTTTGAGTACAGAAGCAGGGATATGTTGTTTAGTTATTCAGGGCTTTGGTGATGCCACGCCTGGAATATTGTGTGCAATTTTGTTCTCATTTTCTGAGAAAGGATGGCCTTGCTCCTGAGGAAGTGCAGCAAAGGTTTACCAGGCTGATCCTGGGGATGGTAGAACTGGCATATGACGAGAGATTAGCCAATTTCAGATTGTTTTTCTAAAGTTCAGGTGAATGAGGGGTGGTCTCATACAGACTTACGAAATTCTAATGGGACTAGACAGGGGAGATGCAGGAAGGATGTTCCCGATGTTGGGTGTGTCCACAAGCAGGAGTCAAAGTCTGAGGATTTGAGGTAGACCATTTAGGACAGAGATGAGGAGATATTTCTTCACCCAAAGAATGGTGAGCCTGTTGATTTCATTACCACAGGAAGTAGTTGATGCCAAAACATTGAATGTATTCAAGAGGCACCTAGATATAGCCCTTGGAGTGAATGGGATCAAAGGTTATGGGGCAAAAGCAATATTAGGTTATTGAGTTGGATGATCAACCATGATCGTGAAGAATGGTAGGGCAGGCTTGAAGGGCTGAATGGCCTCCTCCTGCTTCTATCTTCTATGTTTCTGTGTTTTTGTGAGTAGGGTATGTCAGGGCTCAGTTCTAGGGCCCCAGCTATTCACAGTATATGTCAACGATTTGGATAAAGGTAATGAATGCCATATAACCAAATTTGTAGATGACACTAAGTTGGGTGGCAGTGTGTGCTGTGGAGAGATTGGCTAAGAGGCTGCAGGGTGACTTGGACAGGCTGGCTGCATGGGCAAAGACTTGGCAAATACAATGTAAGGTGGATAAATGTGAGGCTATCCACTTTAGTGGCAAAAACAGGAAGGCAGATTATTATCTGAATGGTTTCAGTTTAGGAAAAGGTGGGCTGCAAGAAGACCTGGGTTTCATGATGGAACATTCACTGAAGGTTGGCATGTAGGTGCAGCAGATGGTGAAGCAAGCTAAAGGCATGCTGGCCTTCATTACAAGAGGATTTGACAATAGGAGAAAGGATGTCTTGCTACAATTTTACAGGGCCTTGGTGAGGTCAAACCTCAAGTACTGTGTGCAGTTTTGATCTCCTAATCTGAGGAAGGACATTCTTGTCATTGAGGGAGTCCAGCGAAAGTTTACCAGACTGATCCTCGGGCTGGCAGGACGGTCATACTAACAAAGACTGGATCAAGTGGGCTTGAACTCACTGGAATTTAAAAGAATGAGGGAGGACCTCATAGAAACATATAAAACCCTGAAGGGACTGGCTAAGCTAGATGTGGGGAGAATGTTCCTAATGTTAGGAAAGTCCAGACCTAGGCATCACAGTCAAAGAATGAGGGGTAAGTCAGTCAGGACTGAGATGAGGAAGACTTTCTTCACTCAGAGAATTGTGAACCTGTGGAGTTATCGACAACAGAAAGTTGTTGGTGCCAGTTCATTAGATATATTCAAGAGGGAGCTGGACATGGCTCTTGTGTCCAAAAGTAAAAAGGAGTATAGAGTGAAAGTGGGAAAGGGATACTGCAATTGTATGATCAGCCATGATTACATTGAATGGTGGTGCAGAGTCAAAGGGCCAGTTGGCCAACTCCTGCACATATTTTCTATGGTTCTGTATTTCTATATGATCAGAAGCAAGGATTACCATCTATAGCAGTATCTGGTATGGAAGTGTAATCAACAGTGTTATGCTGAAGTCTCAGCATGAAGATTGATTTTGCATTCTCTTTGACTAAACTCTAAATGTGGCATCACTTTTGGACCCAAATGGCCTTCACTTCAATGTTAGGTTATTTTGTTCCCTTTTATCCATTTCATAGAAACAGAGAAGATAGGAGCGGGAGGAGGCCATATGGCCCTTACAGCCTGCTCCACCAATCTTTATGATCATGGCTGATCGTCCAACTCAATAGCCTAATCCCACTTTCTTCCCATAACCTTTGATCCCATTCGTCCCAAATGCTATATCTAATCACCTCTTGAATAGATATATTCTGAAATTAGAAGCTGTCCTCTTTTGAAACGCAATACACACTGATTATGTCTCTCTAGTGAAGATGCATCATCCCTCATTTTACATTGGATTCATAGCTTAACGTTTCAGCAATTTCTTTGCATTAATTTAAATGGACAGATTCCTTGTGGATTTGCTGGATTCTTACATGCCATGATTAAGAATATTACTACAAAAGGATTGCAACGATAGCTTGAAGTTTGATTATTTAACTGTTTCCACTCTACCCTGATGACTTTCCTCATCTGATGCTACTCCTCCTTGTGAATTGCCAGTATAACAATGGTAACTACAAACCAGTATAACGATGATCACATTCTACGAAGGGAAGACCAATAGAATCAGACAATCTCTCATTATTTATTGAAAGAAAACTTTTAGACAGTTAATACCAATTGCATCAGCTTACCTCTACTCCCCCCAATATTCTTGTGTAGTACGTAGCTCTATCAATAGTTTGTGCGAAGTGTGAACCAGTATTGTGAACACAATATTGATGTTTTACATCCTTATGACCTATGAGGCTCTGGTCTGTAGAGTTAGGCCAGAATGATCACTTTAAAAAGTACTATGGCACCATTTTAGAGATTATTCCTTCAGGTTAAAACTGATACCATGTAAGAGATGGAATTTTCTCAATGACAGCTTGTGAATGAACCTTTCTTCAACACTGAAAATTCCTTCTACAGTCACTGGCAGAACATCTAAACGAGTTTTGTCTGGGTAGGAAATTAATATTTCTGCCAGGGGCTGCCATAGTAAAGATGACAGCTATCTGAATTTTCATGATGAAACTGTACATTGCTGTAGATATGTTTTGAGATGTGAGAGAATAGTTATGTCTATGTAGCTGATCATTTTGCCCAGTTTTGCAGAAAATGATCTCCCGTCCTATGTGAAGTCACAAGATGGAATAGGAATCTTCCATAATGCCCAATTCACTGGCACACCACCAACCACAACTAGTGTTTATTCAGCAGTATTTTATCTTCTTTGTTTCCAAATAATGAAGCCATTATCTATAGAGATAATGGGAACTGCAGATGCTGGAGATTCCAAGATAATAAAATGTGAGGCTGGATGAACACAGCAGGCCAAGTAGCATCTCAGGAGCACAAAAGCTGACGTTTCGGGCCTAGACCCTTCATCAGAGAGGGGGATGGGGGGAGGGAACTGGAATAAATAGGGAGAGAGGGGGAGGCGGACCGAAGATGGAGAGTAAAGAAGATAGGTGGAGAAGGTGTGGGTGGGGAGGTAGGGAGGGGATAGGTCAGTCCAGGGAAGACAGACAGGTCAAGGAGGTGGGATGAGGTTAGTAGGTAGCTGGGGGTGCGGCTTGGGGTGGGAGGAAGGGATGGGTGAGAGGAAGAACCGGTTAGGGAGGCAGAGACAGGTTGGACTGGTTTTGGGATGCAGTGGGTGGGGGGGAAGAGCTGGGCTGGTTGTGTAGTGCAGTGGGGGGAGGGGATGAACTGGGCTGGTTTAGGGATGCAGTGGGGGAAGGGGAGATTTTGAAACTACTTCACCAGTTTCAAAATCTCCCCTTCCCCCACTGCATCCCTAAACCAGCCCAGTTCATCCCCTCCCCCCACTGCACTACACAACCAGCCCAGCTCTTCCCCCCCACCCACTGCATCCCAAAACCAGTCCAACCTGTCTCTGCCTCCCTAACCGGTTCTTCCTCTCACCCATCCCTTCCTCCCACCCCAAGCCGCACCCCCAGCTACCTACTAACCTCATCCCACCTCCTTGACCTGTCCGTCTTCCCTGGACTGACCTATCCCCTCCCTACCTCCCCACCCACACCTTCTCCACCTATCTTCTTTACTCTCCATCTTCGGTCCGCCTCCCCCTCTCTCCCTATTTATTCCAGTTCCCTCCCCCCATCCCCCTCTCTGATGAAGGGTCTAGGCCCGAAACGTCAGCTTTTGTGCTCCTGAGATGCTGCTTGGCCTGCTGTGTTCATCCAGCCTCACATTTTATTATCTTAAGCCATTATCTATATATTGTTTCACTCTCTTATAAACTAAACTTGTGACAACCTAATTTTGTGACTTCTACAGACTTTTGGCTGGTACTTCACCACATTAAGGACCCTCCTCTAAGGTATGCACATTTCCTAGTGTTGCATGTGGTGATGGTTTTGAAAGACTTAAAGTTGAAGTTACACTTGTTCTGTCAAGTCCTAACAAACCTGCAAAATCCTCTTTACGAACACCAGGTAGCTTGTGCCAAAACTGGAAGAGTAACAACTTGACATAGTCATATTCACAGAATCATGCCTCACAGATACTGTCTCGGATGCCAAAATGATGATCTCTGGGTATGACCAGTTCCTACAGCAGGACGAGGTGACAGTAGTACGTAACTGCATTCATGTTGCCCTGGAAGACCTCATTATTGACACTAGACCCCACAAAATCTCAAGACATCAGGTCAACATGAGCAAGAAAACCTGTCATTAATTATCAACTGTCACCACCTTCAGCTGATGAGGCAGTATCCTTCCACTTCTAAACAATATTTGGTAAAATGACCGAGAGTGACACAGGCACAGAATGCATACTCATTGGGGACTTTAATGTCCAGGACTAAAAATGACCACTACTGACTGAGTTGGCAGAGTACTAGAGAACATTAGCTGTTCAATTCAGTCTTCAGAAATTTGTGAGGGAACACAAGAGTGGAAAACTCAGGAGTGATCTTGTGCTTGCCATCCTACCTGTTGCAAATACTTACACCCATGACCGTATTGGAAGGACTAGCCACAGTGAAATCATTGTGCAGACAGCCTCATCTTCACGTTAAAGGTACACTATATCATGTTGTGTGGCACTAACGCAGTGATAAATAGGACAAACTTTAAATAGATGCAGAAACTTAAAACTGGGCATCCATGAGGTGATTTAGGCTATCAGCAGCAGAGGAATCTTACTCAACAACAATCTGCAACCTTATAGCCTGGCTTATCCCTTACTTTACCATCACCATCAATCAGGGAGATCAACCTTGCTTCAAAGAAGCACTCAGGAGGGCATATTATTGCTGGATCTTGCCCAAACAACATCCCCATGCTTAGCATTGACTAGAAACAGAACTGGAACTGCCATATAAATGCTGTGACAATAAAAGAAGATTAGAGATTCAAAATTCCATCGTATTAACTCATCTTCTGCAAGCCCAGTATCTACAAGGGTGACAGTATTCCCAAAAGTACAATGACCATCCTTGCGATAATAGGTTGAGCTTCAACAACACAAAGATGCTGCACATTATGAAGGACAAAGCAGCCTACTTAGTTGGTATTGTTTTCATGACCTTCAACCATGGTAACAGCATGTACTATCTATAAGATGCATTGCAGTAAATCACCAAGGCTCCTCTGACAACATTCTCCAAACCTAAGAATTCTATCTATTAGAAGGACAGGGGCTGCAGATACACAGGAACATCACTAACTGCAAGCTCTCCTTCAAATCACATACCATCCTGATTCGGAATTACATCATTGTTCCTTCAACTCCTTTTCCTAATAGTGTTTTCTATGAGTTTTCCCACATCTCTAAAGACTGATAAATGTTCATCATTGTGAATAAAGTTGGGGGTAGATGTTGGATAAGGAAGTTATTATAAAAGAGCTGGTACCAAAGGTACATTATCTCCACCCAGTCTGATGATATCATGAGCCACACGTGATGATGTCTGACATTAGTAGCACAACTAATGTGACTGTACATTTTAAATGATTTAAGAGCAGATTACTTGGAAAACAGTGACAGAAATTAGTGTCAATATGGATTTACAGAAGGGAAATCATGCTTGAGAAATCTATTCCGCTTCTTTTCTCGATGTTCCTATGTCACATAATCTTTGGGTGGACAGTTTTACAGTTCTGCACAATGGGGACAGATATGTCATCTCTGGTTCCTGATAGTTGTAATTATACCTGACTAATTAATGTTAATTTAACCTAATACTGTTTGGCAATAAACTGTACCCTGTTTCATAAGGCAAGTGTATTTTCTTGTTAAGATTCTCTAATACTTTAGGAATATAGTGTTAAAAATTCATGACAATAGTTGATACCAAATGATTATTTTGTGGAAAGCAGTTACCAGAAATTTTCAAAAAGTGAATATTAATGCATTCTTTAGGAATGGAAATGAATCAGCGACAAACATAATCACAAGGAGCAAGTTCAGTTATTCTTGGCTTCTAAAGTAGGTCATTTCCTTTTTATCTTGTTTTTTATCCTTTTGTTTAAATGTCATCTTTTTGCTGTTCCCACATGTTCATTTTTCACTGTTTATTTCAATGTTTTCCCATTTGTGGTTTTAAAACAAGCCTCAATAACATGAAGTTTAAACTTTTTAAGATAATACAGCATATTCTTTTAACTCCTGCCATTGAAGTATTATCAACCAGCCAGACAATGTATGATCAAAGGAGACTGATGAGAGATGGAGAAAGCCTGGGCATGCATTAAAACAGATTACAGAAATGGAATCCTTGTACAGGATTCATTTTCGATAGGCACTAGAAAGCTTCAGAAATCCAATGTAGTAAGGGAGTTTACAATCTTGAAAGTAAGCTTTAGTTGTTTATTTCACAGCTGAATTGAATTTGTTAAACTGGTAGAAAAATGTTTTACTCTCATAAACATGATCTAATTACGAGAATTTTGGATTTCAATTCTTGAACATGTGGGCAGTATTTGACTGTGGAGAAACAGATGGTAATGGAAGTAGGTCAGGCAACCATAAAACCATGGAAGATTGAGTTGTGTCACATCCCTGCATCATTGTACCATGAGGTAATTGTATCCAGGGCAGGTGAAATGTCTCACAGGACCATGATCACAATTCAGGGGCCATTAATATCATTGAGGAATTAATTGGAATTCGAGTTTATGAGTGCCTCAGAATTTAGCAAATAGTTCATGCTGCTCAGTGAGTCTTTTACATTTCATTGCAAGGAATCGGTTGCACAACCTTTTTCCTTTTTGTGGCTCTCTTGCAAAATTGGTCTTCCTGGCCTGGTTGCACTGGAGACAATCTAAGAGGAGAGGTTTGCTTTTCGGCTCGCCATTTGAAGATGTCATGTCCTTATCCATGAATTATGTGCAGAACTTATGTGCTAGGTACTTCCTCCCTACAGTGAGGAGGAGATCCTGAGATGGCAAGAGGGGCAGGCAGATAGAACAGCGCAACATTGATGGGCTGGATACCAGTAGGCAGAAGAGACAGAAGACAACAGAAGAGGCAAGGTGCAGAGAATGCCACAGAAATGAGTTTTCCTTCTGATCAGGGTCAACAGGACCTTCATCCACATTTCAATATAGCAGCGTCACTGAAGGTAGTGCCTCCCCTGAAAAGATGTGGCCAATCTGTGTGATACGGTGGTGGGGTGTGAGGGGAGCACCCATTGTACTAGTGGCCTTTCAATGCCAGAGACTGTCATGGTCATTTCAGCCCTGAGTTTCTGGAGCTAAGGCTCACTGCAGGCATGTGTGGCATTTTATTATCAGTCACACATCACTGCTTCAAGATAATTCCTTTTTCAGAAACATCAGCCTTTCAGTTCATCAGCTTCAAAAATGACTGAAATAGTCATTTCAAGAGAGTCAGAGGTTTCAGTGCTGTCATTTCAATCCCTTTTAAGGCTGGGTCTAACAGGCAGCAGCATGCCTGGCACCATCAGGCTTCCACAGGTCTGTCAGTGGCCTTCTTTAATTAAAGGGGTTTTATTTATCAATGTTCAGCTCATCTGTGGTCCCCATTAGTAGATCCTGTGGTTACGCAGTATCCTAGGAAGTAAACTGATCCACATTGATGTCAATAGTGGTGCCAGGACTCCTCTTAAGTGTGTTTTTGAAACCCAATGTTTCAGGTTGCTGAGTCTCTCCGATGGCATTATGTCTAATATTAAAAGATACCCTGTTGATGAAAGTAAGCCCCAATTCTCACTTCTATCTGATCTTTCTTGTAGGAAGATATTGAAGCGCTTCACATAAATGAAACAAAACAAGCTTGGAGAAAAACAAAAATCTCAAAGGAATGGAAGGCAGTAGAGAGATTGGATGTTTAGGTTGCAAATTTCAAAGATTATGCCCATATGGTTGAGGACACAAGAACCAGCTCTGAGCTAAATGGAGTTGGGCTATATACAAGTTGGAGGATTGCAGATGATGTTCGGGCTGGAGGAAGAAGAGTTAGAGAAGATAGTGAAGCAAAGGATGAGGATTTTAAATTTTGGGCATTGGTGGACCCAATGTCAATGTAGGTCAACAAGCAAAGAAATGACAGGTAAGCAGGAGATGGTAGAGATCAGGATACATACCAGTGAATTTTGCTTGGCAATCTGCTTATCGTGTGTAAAAAATAGGAACCACCAGGAGAACATTGGAACAATTGAATCTGGAGGTAACAAAACATGAATGAGAGTTCTACAGTAGATTTATGGAAGCAGGAACAGACGGGGCAATGTCACAGATGTCCAGGTATCTGTTTTTGCATGTCGGAGAAGATATGGGTTTGGAATTCCACACCATTTCACAATATCAGCTTCTACAATCCTTTATGTGCATTCACCATTAATCATTTTTACAGAGCTGAGCTCAATGTAATTGGAGGCAAAGTTAACAGCAAGTGAAACAAAACATACTACGTAACAAGCATTGATGGAAGTAGTTCTGATTTATAAATGTGAAAGTGTCTCTGCAACATGAATGCTATATCATATTTCAATAGGAAACTTTCTGCAGGGTATCATATTTATTTGGTTTACATGATGTGCTCATGAGGGCTATTTTCAAAATTCTACATTCTTGGCATGGGGCTTTACTCACAGGTAACATAGCTCAGAAAATGAAGGTTACAATGCAACTCCCTCAGACCATGGTTTAGTTGCTGGAAGTGCCTCACATAGAACTAATTCTCTAATATTCAAATGTTCAAATGCACCATTCAGAAGGGATTTAAGCATAATTAAGCAGAGTAGCTACTCACCAATCATTTCACAGGAACAAACAAAAACAGAAATTGTTGGAAAATCTCAGCAGGTCTGGCAGCATCTGTGGAAAGAAATCAGAGTCAATGTTTCAGGTCCAGTGTCCCTTCTTCAGAAGATCTGTTTTTGTTTCTGATTTCCAGTCTCCACAGTTCTTTTGTTCTTTGTATTTAGACATTTTACAAGGTTCATTTTATGATTGGACCAAAACAAACATAAGTGACCATAATGGGAATGCAGTGTTTCATTTCCTTATCTTTAGGATCTGGATTTAAATACAATTACCATTTACAGAGTGAAAGTTATAATCTTTTGAGGTTTTGTGGCTTTTCATGTTCCTGAAAACAGTAATGCTTTTAAATCCATTAAAGTTCAAGAATTCTGTCCCTAAGGGTTATGAACCTGCAGCGGAACATGAGTCAGAATTTATTATGACTGAACAATAACTCTACACAAAATTACTTCTGTTTTTGCTTTCATAGTATGTCATTAATATTATCATGTAGAAAGCACTCCTGATGTTAAGATATCTTATTCTAATTGGCATCAATATCGACACACAACATTCAACATAAAACTAAAAAATAGGGGAACTTACATGCCCGAAGAAGTATGGGGACAGTATAGGGGTTAAATTCTCTTATGCTATGAATCACGGCTGAGTGAATCATGCAGATCAACATTCCCAATTTTCATGTTATCTTTTTCACACCTGCCAAAGAGCATCAAAGGGTAAAATAAGTAAGTTCATCTTTGGTCAAGTACCAAACACTGCTGAAAATAAATCAATAATTCTGCCTAGGCTACTAAAGGGAACTTACGTGGAAATTTGAAAATATTGAAAATCCAAAAGCCATATTTTCATATCTCTGTTTTGTAGACTGTAAAATGTTTTACAATAGATTCAGCAGGTGAAAATCACAACTTACATATCATTGAGCTTTAAAGATATGGTTGAAATGTCCAAAATCTTTTAACGTCATAAAGTTTAAGTGTGGTCTCCTGCTCGGAACTCGTCTGCTCCATCTGCTTTTACATTTTTCTCTTTCATGAATTTTTTTTCTTTGTTTATTTGACTAACCTTATGTGAGGTGCAAGTCTGTGCAGCACAGAGGAAATTGAGGCAGTGCGGGGAGGATGAGCTCAACATCACCATGAGAGAGGTCCATGGCGTCGATGGTAGTCATCCTGAGCAGCAGTGAGAGCAGAAAGCAGCCTGGGGTAGCAGCAGGGGACGAGGCTGAGCCAGGAACAGGAGATGGTTGAGCTGTTATGAGGAGTTCAAGCCCAGTATGGCCAGATGCTTATAGATTGTGGTGTTGAACTGTTAACTTTGTTTCTCTGTGATGTTTAACTTTATTTGCTGCTTTGTGCCTAAGATTCTGTACCTAGATACTTTTGTACCTAACCTGGCACTTTAAGTAAACTTTTCACTGTTCTCATGTGAGTACATGTGACAATAAACCTATTTCAATTCAATTCGATAAATGTGTAAATGAGCAACAATTAGCCTTTGTATAATACCCTGGAGAGAGTAGAATTTAGCATTTGCAAAGTCAAGTAAAGTGCATTGAAGTCTGGTGTGAGTGGGACCGAGAACTTGACAAAAGGCAGCCCTGCAGTAGATTGCTGAAATTGAGGGCTGGTTCATGCAAAAGTGATTATAAAGAATCAGCAGTCCATTCTTAATGTCATCTCATTTAAAGTCTTGAACAAAAACATTAAATTAGCATGGGGTGAAGGACAGAGTTGATGAGTAATCAGGATAGGATATTTATGGAACATTTAGAGTTCATTGAGGGTGAAGTTCAGGAGAATATTAAAGTATTTGAATCTCAAGGTGACAGAGGCACATGCAATGGAAAATAATCTAAGACGACTCAGAGATGGAAAACGCCATAAGGATCAATGTGAATGTTCTTTGGAATGTTCTTTGGAAAGCATTCAAAATCTGTAACTCTGCTCTGGTTTAAACGGAACACCAGTTCTGTTCAATCTGAGACCGTGGCCAAGTAGGAGATGAAATCAGTGGCAAAATATTCTGAAAGATGAAAGTCGAAAAGCGGATTATACCCAGACAGGAATCTGGCCCTGATGCTGTGAATGTTGCATGAACTAATGACAGTAAACATGTCAAATGGCCTCATCTTTTTATTTCTAACTAACAATGAACTTAAGTCACAGCCCTGTGGCAGCTTACAGCTCACAGAGGGGCCAAAAATTTGGTCGGCCAATGTCTTCAAAGCGCCCAGGGACAGGAGACAAACCATGGCCTGCAGTAGAATTTCCACACCTCCAGATCCATAATAAAGTGAACAAAACTTTTCCAGTGTCAGCCTACCACTTTAACAATCATTAGTTTGACATCCGGGAGTGTAAAGAAACTGAACACACTGTCCATGGCATATAGTGTGGGCATTACAATCAAATTTTGCAAAACAGAACTCAGACAGGTTACACCCATCTTTGCAAATGGAAAACTGCCTGACTTTGCTTCTAGGATGGGTACTGAGAAGTTCTAGTTAATATGATCATCATCACAAGTTTGGTGTGAGATAATGTACACTTAATGTGATCAAATCGAACTGCTAAGCATCATTTTACTCCAAAACGATTATTTAGAATTATGATTTCTGAATTGCATTATTCAGCTATTCAAAATGGAATTGTATTGAATCCGCTGACTTGATCTCAATGATGCATCGCCAGATTAAGCCAGAGCACAGTATTGATGTTCTGTTACGAAATATGCGTATTTGATGTCCTTACTAATCATAGCTCTGCATTTTAACATTCAACGTTAACTCTACGAGAAATATCACAACAGATATGACTTCTCTCCTCATTGCTTGCCTAAACAGCTAATGAAGATATAAGAGCAAAAACATCAAATTTTTTCCCTGTAATGTATTGTGAGGCAATGTACTTAGTTAGCTCCAACATTAGGGAACAGTCTTCTATCTTTTGTGTCTAGTTAAAATAACATTATCAAAGTCATTTAACTTGTTACATGTGTACATATTGATGTTACCAAGTGTTCAGTGAGATTTGTATTTTTAACTCAAGCCATGAATCTATCACAAACTGAATCACTCATCCACCTCCATCAGACTCCATTCATCAAACTGTTCAATGAATATTTGAATAAACAGTAGGTAATTACAGGTTGCATAGTTTCATAATTATTCAATTGCTGAGATGAGTAAGATCCTTGAAATCTCTCAAGGTCAACATCCAATGAGTACGTAGCCCTTGAAGCCAACTTGCAAACCTGCAGAAACAACTTCCTGTTGGTAATTTGTTAAGCAGCCAATTATAACTCAGTGGTTTTCCAATAAACAACAACAAAACAAATCAATCTTTGTCGTTGGTTTTCCAAACAAGTCAAATTTTAGACAACCGTTCCATTGAACTCCTGTTCTCTCATCAAATATTTTAAAAAAGCCAAAGGTTTTACCGCAGGAATAAAATATACATTGTGATGGCATAACAGCTGTTTTCAATTACATATAAACATGTGTCTAATGCTACATAAATGAGACATAGCAGATTTGAGAAATTGTGGAAATTTCTGACTTAACTGGAAAAATTTCAACAACTGAGCAATTTCCTCAGAGAAATAAGAGCTTGCTACTTTCTGCTTGGTTTCTTCCACCTGATCAAACAGGAAGGACTGGAGCTCAGAGACATGCTCAGCTGTGGAGTTAAAAGAGAGGGAAAAAAATCATCAGATCTGCCCAGTAATATTATATGTAAATTGGGTCATTTGTGTGTCACTGTAGAAAAATATCAAAGGATGGCAATCTGTTTAATAATTAGAAAAATGTTGGAAAGCACAACCGAGGCGTATTGATATCTGAATTAAATAATAGTGCAATTTTCTGTTTTTTTTTTCACAAGAGAAGTTATAAAATAAATTGATGCCAGAAAACAGTGCAGTTGAAAGACATTGAGTGCTTGGCATGCGACCAGCCTGTCACTCATCTTGCCTACTTTAATAAAGATGGACTTTGTCTGTGCTCTCCTCTATTGGCTGCTAAGAATGTTATCCAGAAGTAACTGCAACATTATTTCATTGTTCCTTTAATATTGGTTTCTAGATTTAAAACTTGTGCAGACAAGCTGGAAGGAAGCTCTCTCCTGTCAGTTTTTGAGGATCATTTGTGAAATGATTTTGGGAAATTGTCACTGCATTCTTATTTGGCATGGGTTAACAATGAAAACATGGCTCATAATGTGGTAGAAACCGATGATGAAATGTAATCTCATCCAAAAAGTGACTGATGTGACAGGAGTATGTGATGTTGACATGGCTGTTGACAACAGAAAGGTCCTCTATTTTTCAGTACCAACACCGTTCACTTTAAAAAGTAAACCTGGCTGAGTTTCTTCGTGACCCAAGCTGTTTAATTTGTTAATTTGTTTTTGACAGAGTATACAGTTGATATTTCAAAGCTGTGCTATTGGTGCAAAACCTTGACAACAGCAAGACACAATCATAAACATGGACTGACAGGTTGGTGTGTCTGACATGTAGATCTTTCAGCTCACGATAAAGAATTGCAGACTTCACTAGGGGCTGTGCTTTCATAAAGTGGAAGTTTCATTCAAGCCATGATATCAATGTAAATTGACTCTGTTGCTTGGCTCAACTGCAGTGGGTTCTATTCTATGACATGATTCCCAGTTCAGAAAAAGAGGCATACTGGATTCAAAACATTAACTGCTTCTCTTTCTATGGATGTTGCCAGTCCGCTAGAATTTCTCCAGCATTTCCTGTTTTTAATTTCAGATTTCAACCATCCACAGCATTTTGCTCTTATTTGACTCCCAGGATTTGTTTCAGAAAGGGAACTGCTTCATTCCAGGATCCTTAGCTACAAAAACCCATGACACATTGACCGGATTTACAATCTTTTCGAAATTTCCTTCTCATAGCTCTCTGCCTCCAAGTCTCACTTTCCCCTTTTAAAGCACTCCTTTAAGATTGCGAGTGGAATTTGATTTAATATAATTGGCATGAGATTAGCCTGTCGCGGCAGGAAAGACAGCAGCCAGACCCACTTAATCAGAGGAGAAGCTATACATCAATTTCTTTGCAAATGGAAAAACCTTCCGCTATTAAGTTGGAGGCGAGAGCAGCCCGTGGAAGATGCTGGGCAGCATTGCAGTCCCCAGCATTCAGGACATTACAACAGAAATACTGCCTCCAATGGGATATCTGCGCAGCTTTATTCTGTCAGGAGAAATCCAAGGATCACTGAGGAATTCAGGTTAAAGTCGAGTAGGGGTGTGAGGTGAAACATTAGAGACAAGGATATAGGGTTGGCTTTTAGTGACCACATGCCTGTCAATGCCAGATTTCTTGACCAGGTACTAAATGCCTTTGAAAGCAGAACCTGTCCCTCCCCATTGGGTTTGCTTGCAGCCTTTTGAAGGTGCAGGAAATGTGCCATGTACATGTAGACCCTGAGCCATCACGAAATTCCAGTGGTCTCAGGGGTAATTGGTATGATTGGCTCAATAATGGGCCTATTTAATATGCCCTCCCCTCCATGGATCTGTTCTTGAATATACCAACATGAAATTCCTTTGTCACAATTTTAGTGAAAAGATTCATTCCATTGACTATCAGCAAGATTCACTTGAAATGTTATGAATATTAATATGGCACTTTTTAAGAATGTCAACCACTGGAAGATTGGCAGAAACGGCCAGGCAGGGCACCAGGTACAATGTGGAGACAAAGAAGCAGACACCATTATTTCATGGAGTCAGACTGGAAAGCACTTCTTGCTGAAGCTGAGCATTGAAAATACAATTGCTGCTGATTTTTTCAGGCTGAAAACCTTTTAGTAATGTCGCTTCTGGCCCTGAGTTACAATATTCTTGTCCAGGACTTCAGAACCGTCTTACGTACTGTTGAACGACCAGCCCAGAGCTGGGAAGATAACTACCTGGCCATTAACCCTTTCTTTCTTTGATCATCCTGAACACCAGAACATAAAGGATCCACAAAACTAAAATCACTTCTTCTGTTTGAACCGGATGATTTTGCCACATCTCTTATGTCAGTTTTCCTATGCCATTTCATGCACACACAACAACTGACATGATTAAATTTTCTCGTAGTAAAAGGTGGTGTATGATGGCCATAAAAAGCACCCACAACATAATAAGTTCACATCCAGATTTAGAAAAAAAATTGGGCCCAAGGGAGAACTCTGCCCTTGCTATGAAAAGTGGTAAGGTTAGTCGTGACTTATGTTTTAGTGTTTGAACATCAACACCAACACCACAGCATACCTGCAAAAACCTACGAGGACACATGCTTCCATTCCCTTCCTTACTTGCTTGTAACTAAGGAGACAATGTTGAGTCATTCTAATTTGCGCTGTCTTTTCTTCTGGATTGACCACAGCAACTAGGGAGAACAAGAGGAGGAAAGTGACAAGGAGAAACAAAAGGCCTGGAGAGATAAATGGAGGGACTTATTCTTAGACTCTGCAATTAATCACCGATCATTTTCTGCATCTCATTCATCTGCAGCTCTCATTTACAACCATATCAGGGAAGCTTTCCCCTTATTGCAGGAATTTATAGGCACACAATGACTTCATTAGTTTCCAAAGCTGTTGTGTTAAGCATGAAAAATATAAATATAACACAGCAATGGCACTTGAAGACAAGATGAATAAGTCTGAAGGCAATATCACAGATGCATATTTGGCTAAGTTAGATCATGAATGTAAGGAACAAGGCTTGCGTTGATCTTGCTCCTGGTACGGCATCTTATTACACATTTTCTGAGCTAACACATGAGATATGTTTGAGTCAGGGACTTTTATTTGTGTGGTAGTAAGTTACAGAAGTAGCTCATGTTGATACCTTCTCACTGCATGAGAGAAAAAGGAATAAAACAATATGTTGCAATTATCTTGTCTGAAATTAGGTATATTTTGTCTCCTCGTCTATGCTCCAATTGTTTCTTGTTGAGAACAATGCAAAACTCATAATACTGGCCTTTTATTCAGATCACTATTAGAAATTATATTTGAATGTAACTAAGATGGGATGAGCTTGAATGGCCACTAGATGGAGTGGATTATATTGTTCCTTTCAGTGCTGAGGGAAGTGAGCTGAAAGAAACAAATGCTTTCCAACATTAGGAGGCCTAAACTTCAACCTAATCCCGAGGATAGAGATCAATGCATCCCCAAACTGAAGCTATTAAAGGTGATAAACTAATTAAACCCTTAAAGTATCAGCCCACTAGCATTGGAGATGTAGCTACATAATCCTGCCTAGCTTTAACACCGTGAATATCAGTTTATGTGAACCTACACTGAAAGCTGAAAGAATATATACGTATAATGATTTAGTGGGGGACATCGAGGGAAGGATGATGCTTGCACTGCGTTGTTACGGGAATCTTATAGAGCAGCTAACTACTGAACTTTGCATACCTGATCTCTGAGGGTTCACTGCTGTCCCTCTTTACAAGCTAACTTACAGCAGTGCCGAAAGAAAATACCTAAATGGTTTCGTTGAATTGAAACTCAGCAAACTCCTCAATTCAAATCCAAATTGCAATGATTGTCATTCTGTTTTCAATTTCAATGCACATAAATTTTCTTGGGTCCAGTCTTCTTTTTGGAAGAGAATCACATGTATATCTGAGTCTGAGGCATACAAAACTTGGCATGAACTCTGCTTAATCGACATTACAGTATTAGAGAACCTCCAGATTTACAGCTTTGTTCAAAGCTCCTCCCCAATCATAGAATTGTTACAGTAAAGAAGGATGCTACTTGGTGCATCATGCTACCATCAGCTCTCTAAATCAACAACTTTCTTCTTGCCATCTTTCTGACTTCTTCACGTAATGCCTATTGTTCCTTTTTAAAAATAACTATTTTTTGAATACCTCAATTGAGCAAGGCTCCATCACACTCTCAGGCATTCTCCAACATTTCCTTATGATAGATGATAAGCTAACTAGCCTATAGTTTCTTGCTTTCTCTCTCCCTCCCTTTTTTGAATAAAGGAGTGGGATTCATATACATTTATCGCTTTGAAGTTTGACACTATTCTCCTCACAAAGCACAATGTTTCCAAAATTTGTATTATCCACAGCTTTTGACGTTATGCTCTGTACCTCAAAGTCTAGATCCCTAATATATATTAGGAAAAGCAAGAGGCCAAGGAAAACTCTCAGGGAACACTACTCTAAGCATTGGCCCAATCTGAAAAAAAAGCATCTATTAACCTTTACTGTAACCATGTTGTTACTGATTCTTTATTCCATGATTTTCAAATGTGTTCACAAGTCTATTGTATGGCACTATGTGCATCAAATGCTTTCTGGAAGTCCATATACACCAGCTCCATATCATTGCCCTGATCAAGCCCTACATTCATAAAAATCAAGTAAATTGGTTAAACATGATTTTACCTTAGGAAATACATACTGGCTCTCCTTAATTAATTCATATTTATTTATGTGATTATTAATCTTGTTCCGAATTACTGTTTCTATAAGTTTTCTAAGCACTGAATTTAACCTGACTGGTGTATTATTGCTTGACTTATTCTTATACCGTTTTTCGAAAACAACAACAATTTTTGTAACTCTTTAGTCCACTCATACCACCCTAAGTTTAAAGAAGTCAAAACAAGTATTGCTCATGTTTCTGTAATTTCCATTCGTACTTCTCTTAGCATCCTTGGATACACCTCATCCTATTCCAGTGCCTGGTCAACTTGGAATACAGACAGCTTATCCAATATCATGGAACCCGCTTCCTAAAGACACCTACACAAAATGGATGATAGTGGTTCAAGAAGACAGCCACTTCTACCTTCTCATAGGCAGAGAGGCACAGACAATAAATGCTGACTGAGCCAGCAAAGCTCAAATCCACTGATGAACAAAAAGAAATTCCTTTTCCATTGTTACCTTACGATGCAATATGATCACTATTTCTGAGATGTTGTTCTGCTGACATTTGACCTGTCTGGTCCACCTCAGTCTCAGTGAACTGAAAACATACTATTCTGAACAGGTCCTCTTTCCTGTCTTTGCTGTCTACCTTACTACCATCCCAATCTATTTTCTTATAGATATAGGGCCCATTATTATTCTATAATTTTTGCACTGTAAAACCCTTGCAAATTTGTACCTCTGCACCCTTCCCACTAGCACATAGCTGATATACTGCTTTGAGCAATATAATTACACTTTGTTTGTTCCTTTGACCCAGCCAAATCAGTTCTGACCTTGAGCCCTCGGAGACATCCTCATCAGCACTGCAATCCTTTCTTGATCTACACTATTGACCCTCACCCTTTGCAGCCTTTCTAATTGTTCCTAATTATCTTGTAACCTTGCAATGAAAATATGAAGGTAAAGAAGAAAATACATGAAAGGAAATTTACTGTACAGTGAACTAGAAAAAACAACAAAACAGAGCATCTCTTTGTAGTTAAGGAAAAGGCAATCTGCTCAGAATTTGGTAACCATAATAGTGTGTAACCAAGACAATTTCTATGCGAATGTGAGACCTGCAGAAGCTGTATGTAGAAATTAAAAACAGTGCCTGTATTTAAAAAAAGGATGAAGGGTCTAGGCCCGAAACGTCAGCTTTTGTGTTCCTGAGATGCTGCTTGGCCTGCTGTGTTCATCCAGCTTCACACTTTGTTATCACAGTGTCACTCTATGTGTTGATGATATTCAATTTTGTGTAATGATATATAAAACTTATAGGATAATGCTTTGAGTTGCACATTCCAAAAGTACTATGTCTGTAATTCCTTTTAGTCACTGCGGATGCTGTGCATCTTTTCCAGAATATTTTAAAGAAACACACAAGACAGTATGCTAGCTAGCTACAGATTCACCTCAAAACCATTGTGTAGAATTATATTGAATTACATAGAAATTACAGCATAGAAACAGACCAAATTGCCCCTCAGTTTTAAACTGATGTTTATGCTCTCCATGAACCTCCTTCCAACTTACAAATAGCAAAAGTTAGGTAAACAAAAATACAGGAAGCAAATTATTTCAGTCATAGCACTATAAAATCAAAACAGAATAACATGTAATTAGTAAGAAGAAATGAGGAACAAAGTAACCAAGTGGAAGAATCGAAAGGAAACATCATTTGTGCATGAGCTCTTTGCTATTATCTTTATCACAAGTACTGATTTTAGGATTTATGTAAACAGATATTTCTTGCAAGGCGCCAAGAATGTTTCCAATGAATGCTGAACTCATGGTTCTGAATCATTTCTGCTCCAGAGTTTTGAATAAATCATGTTCACAATTGTCTTTTTCAGGTTTGGACTCAACAAGCATTTAAGTTGTGAAGCAGTTCCTGGAGCCAGAGATAACACACAAAAAATTGTTCTACATATTTGCTTTGTGCTGAGTGTCAGCGGAAAAGGTTGCTAATCGAAATGAAGGGGAAATTCACAGCTACAGCAAAGTAAAATCGCAGAGCTGGATAATGAGATCCAGACCCAAAGCTAGTACTCAGTAGAATCCACCCCCATTCGAAAGTCTCTAACCCACAAGTTGCCTCTCTCTTTGTGAAAAAAAACTCGATGCTGCCTCAGCTGCTGTTTGGCAATATTCATGCTCTCATTTCTTCTCTTGCTATAATTTCTTTCTCGAGAATGTGCTCCATTTAAGACACACTTTTTCTGGATTGCTCTCTGATTTAATGCAGGTCCAGGAACATATCTTTCATTATCACTGGAGAAAAATGTGAGGTTCTTTGTAAAAATAGTAAGGGGGCAACAATTTTGGAAAAAATGGCATCGATTTTCCACTGTCCAGATGATTATTATTCCAGTGTGGATGGGAATTATGAAAATGAACAAATGAAAAATTACAGCAGGTAACAGGTCCTTTGGCTCTCCAACCCTGTGCCGACCATCGTGCCCTGATTAATCTAAAGCAAATGTGCCATTTTTCAACCCGTATCCCTCTATTCCCTCCCTATTCATGTACCCATCTAGGTGCCTCTTGAATATCTTTAATGTGCCCTCTTCCACGACCACTTCTGGTATTTCAGGCTGCTACCGTTCTCTGCATGAAAAACTTCCCTCACACATCTCCCTTAAACATTCCACCTCTGACCTTGAACATGTGCCCTTTGTAACTGAAACTTCAACCATGGGAAAATGCCCCTGACTACCTACCCTTCCCATGCCTCTCATAACTTTGTAGGCCTCTATCAGGTCTCCTCTCAGCCGCCATCTTTCCAGTGAAAACAATCCTCATCTTTTAAACCTTTCCTCATAGTCAATGTTCTGGAGACCAGGCAACATCTTGGTGAACCTTTTCTGTACTCTTTCCAAAGCTTCTGCATCCTTCTCGTAGTATGGTAACTAAAACTGCACACGATACTCCAAATGCGGTCTAACAAGGATTTTATGTAGCGACAACATGTTTTGCCAACTCTTGCACGCCATGCCCCGGGCAATGAAGCCAAGCATGCCATATCCCTTGTCTACCTGTGTAGTCACTTTAAGGGAACTGTAGACCTGCGCACTCAGATCCATCTGAATGTTAGTGTTCTTAAGGGTTCTGCCATTTACAATATAATTCACACCTAAAGTTGATCCTCCAAATGTATCACCTCACATTCGTCTGGATTAAACTGTCATTTCTGTGCCCAAGTTGCCAATCTATCTCTATCCTGTTGTATCCTTTCATAATCGTTTGCACTATCAGCAACTCCACCAATCTTCATGTCATCAGCAAACTTGCGAATTGGACCAACCACGTTTTCCTCCAGATCATTTATATAAGCTATAAACAACAGAGGACCTAAGACTGACCCCTGTGGACCACCACTAGTTATCAGTTTCCATTTTGCAAAACGTCCTTCCACCACTATCCTCTGTCTTTTATGACCTAACCAGTTTTCTATCCATCCAGCCAGGCCACCCCAAATCCCTTGTGATTTTAGTATTGTACCAACCTGCCACGTGGGACTTTATAAAATGCCTTACTAAAGTCCATATAAATTACATTTACAGCCCTTTCGTCATCAATTATCCTCTTCAAAAAATTCAGTCAGGTTGGTAAGACATGACCTTCCCTGGACAAAACTATGCTGCCTGTCACGCACTAGTCCATTTCCCTCTAAATGGACATATATCTTGCCCCTCAATATCTTCTCCAAGAGCTTCTCCAACACCGATGTCAAGCTCACAGGCCAATGGTTTCCTGTTTTATCCCTGTATCCCTTTTTAAACAAGGAAACAAGATTTGCTAATCTCCAGTCCTCTGGAACTTCACCTGTGGTCAACAAGGATGTGAAGCTGTTTGCCAATGCACCAACTACTTTCTCCCTTGCGTCTCTGAGAAACCTGGGGTTGATTCCATCTGGTCCTGGGGACTTGTCTATCTTAATGCAATTTAGGGTTTCCAAATCTTCCTCTACAGATATGTTAGCCTTCTCTCGATATTCACACATTCATCCCTGAACTCAACATTAGTCACGTCCTTCTCCTCGGTGAATACTGATATAAACTACTCATTCAGGATCTCACCCACTTCCTGTGGCTCTATGTGTCACCATCCTGTTCATCCGCGAATGGGCCTACTCCTTCCCTTGTTACCCTCTTTTTCCTAACATGTACATAAAAAGCCTTGGGATCCTCCTTGACCCTATTTGTTAAAGACATTTCATGGCCCCTTTTTGCCTTCCTAATTGCACATTTAAGCTCTTTCCTAATTTCTCTGTACTCTTCCAGGGCTTCGTCAGTTTGTGGCTGCCTAGACTTGTCATATGCTTCCCTTTTTCTTTTGACTAACCTTACAATTTTCCTTGTCATCCATGATTCCTGAATCCTCCTATTCCTATCCTTTAGTTTTGCCAGGACATGCATGTCCTGTATTTTTGTCAATTGGTCTTTAAAAGACTCCCACATGCCAGAGGTAGATTGACCCTCAAATAAATACTTCCAATTCACATTCTCCAGTTCCTGTCTAATTGAGGTGTAATCGGCTATTGCCCAATTAAGCACCCTTACCCACAGGCCACTAGTGCCCTTTTCCATGACTACTTGAAACTTTATGGAGTTATGGTCACTAAGCACGAAATGCTCTCCTAGTGAAACATCAATCATCTGTCCTGGGTCATTCCCTAGGACCAAGTCTAATATGGCCTCCTCTCTGAGTGGATTGTCAACACACTGCCTTATAATGCCCCCCTGGACACATCTATCAAATTGCTCTCCATCTGAGCGTCTGGCTCTAAGGAATTCCCAGTCAATAAGAGGGAAGTCAAAGCCACCCACCACAGCTATCCTGCTCTTTTCACACTTTTCCAGTATCTAATAACGTATCTGCTCCTCTGTCTCCCGTAGGCTGTTGGGCGATCTATAGAAAAATCCCAACATTGTGATTTTACCCTTCTTATTCCTGAGCTCCACCCATAATGATTCACTGCAAGACCCCTCCAATGTGTCCTCCCTCAACACAGCTGTGATGTGATCCTTCATCACCACTGCAACTCCCCCACTCCTTTTGTTTCCCATTCTGTCCCGTCTGAAACAGCGATATCCAGGAATGTTAAGCTGCCAGTCCTGTTCCTCTTTAACCAAGTCTCTGTAATGGCAGTAACATCATAATTCCATGCAGTAATCCATGCTCTTAGTTCGTCTGATTTACCTGCTATACTTCTTGCATTGAAGTAAATGCATTCCAGTCCTCCACCCTGTCTGAGCCCCGTGACTTCCTTGTGCCTGCTCTTCCTCTGTGCTATGCATATTTCTGTCACACTTTTGTCCCCAGTCCCTGAACTTACTGGCTTAGTATTCTGGTTCCCAACCCCCTGACACAATACTTTAAACCCTCCTGAAGAGCGCGAGCAATCCTCCTGCACAGGCCGTTGGTGCCCCTCCAGTTCAGGTGCAACCCATCCTTCCTCTACTGGTCCCACCTTCCCTGGAAGACATACTAATTATCCATATATCAAAAGCTGTCCCTCCTACACCAGCTCTGTACCCATGTATTCAATTGCACTCTCTCTCTGTTCTTAGCTTTACTAGCCTATAGCACAGGCAGTAAGCCTGGGATTACTACCCGGGTAGTCCTGCATTTTAGCTCCCTAACTGAACTGTCTTTGCAGGACCTCTTACTACCTACATCATTTGTGCCAATGTGGAGAATGACCTCTGGCTCTTTTCCTTCCTGCTTCAGGATGTCCTGTACCCGCTAGAGACATCTAGGACCCTGGTACCAGGGAGGCAACACACCATCTTAGATTCTTGTTCACTGCCACTTAAACGCCTATCTGTGCCCCCGACTATTGAGTCACCTACTACGATCACTGAACTAGATTTTGCCACACCCTGCTCTACAGCTGAACCAGCTGTGGTGCCACAGGGCTGGCTACTGCTAGTAGGATCTCCTGACACCAGTTCCTCTAAGATATTGAGACTGGTCATGGAGACTGCTGTGTCATGTCCCATAATTCCTCTCAGTGACAGCTCTACCACCGTCTGATTGGATGAAAGACACGTCAAAGGTAATCATTATTATCCCTATGGTGTAGAAGCAGGCCAATCAGTCCATCAATTCTATACTGACCCTTTGAAGAGCATCCCACCCAGACACACCTGCCCCTCCCACCACCCTATATTTCCCATGGTTAATCCTAGCCCACACATCCCTACAAGGAATTTAGCATGACCAATCCACCTAATCTGCACATCTTTCAACTGTGGGAGAATTCAGGAGTACCCCGAGGAAGCCCACACAGACACGGATAGAATGTGCAAACTCCACACAGACTGTCACCTCAGGGTGGAATTGAACCTGGGCCCCTGGCACTGTGAGGCAGAAGTGCTAACCACTTAGCCATCATGCTAGGGGACCATGCGGGTCCGCATCAAAGTGCAATCCAAAGGTAATTACAGATTCCATAAAATCCCTACAGTGTGGAAACAGTCCATTTGGCCCAACAAGTCCACATTGGCCCTCCAAAGAGCATCACACAGACCCAACCCCATCCCATCTTTGATAGCTAGCACATCTAATCTACACAGCCTTGTGTAGATTAGAGGAAACCCACACAGACGCAGGGAGAATGTGCAAACTCCACACGCACAGTCACCCGAAGGTGAAATCATACCCGGTTCCCTGGTTCTGTGAGGCTGCAGTGCTAACCACTGAGCCACCATGCCACTGCTGGGCAATTCCACAAAATATGGAACCCTCTAATGAATTTAAGTAAAATTGTTACTCAGGAAGAGTTAGACTATTAAATTTGTTATGGGCCAGACCAGCTCTCCCCCACAAAGGATACTATGGAGACAGCCTAGACCCTAACTTCGTTATTATTTTAAAAGCTAAATATTAAGCTCTGTATGCCAGGTTTGAATCAATTTCCACCACTAGACTTTAATCAAATCATGTTTTATTCTTACAACCCAGTTAAACAAAACAAAATGAAGAATTGGCAAAACTATTGAAATATTTATAATAATATAGTATTTAACCACTAATCATGAACTGTTCCAATGTAAGCAGCATCTCATAAACACACCTTTTGGCAAAAATGCAATTCAGCAAAATAGCTATTATTCCCAAGTGCTGTTTCTTCACTCTTGCAACATTGAATTCAAGCATTTAGTTCCAGCAGCCAGCAAAACCCCAATTAACCAAAAAGCAAAATCAAAATCCTCTTTGGTCTGCGTGAGCCTGACCCCATTCACTCATCATTCTTTCACTTACTTTAAAGAAAGCACCCATGGAAAACTCAAAGCTGTTTACCAAATATCAGTCTGAAGGAGATATTTTGCCACAACTGTGACAACACCCCTCTGTAAGAGAAACAGGACAGAACACATCTCTTAAAGGCACAGTATCAACACAAATAGACAGTATAACTCCTGAGTAACCAGTAAACTCACCTCATATTTTATATCACACACCCCAGACCATACCTATAAACTTAAGCGCTTTGGATCACAAACGTTCTTGTCCCATGTGACCCAATACCCCACTTCTCTCTCTCTCTCTGAACCTGACCCCACTAGCATCACCATGCCCCCTCCTGCACCCACACTCTGAATTTCCTTCTTCTGCCCCCTGCTGCTGGACCAGACCAGATCTTGCTGCTGGACAACACACAACCCTTCATTGGTCCCAATCTAAGCCAACATTCCTGCCGACTCTCCTTGTTGGAAATGATCCCGCTCTCCCCTCCGCCAGAATCATACCAACCATTGGATCCTCCCCCATCACTGCAACTTTCTCTTCAGACAGGGGCAACAGAGACCAACCTGACACTGCAGTCAACATACACCCAACTCTTCAGCTGGGTCTGACCCAACTTTCCTCCACCCAGCACCACTGGACCAGAATACCAATCCCCAGCATGGAGGAACAAATTATTGTGGAAGCTGGAATCTGTACTGAAAACAACAAACTCTAGAGAGCACAGCAGGTCAAACAGCATCTACGGAGAGAGATCAAGCTAATATTTTGAGTCAAAGCTCTGATACAAAGTTGTCTAGACTCTAGCTTGGTCTCTCTCCATGGATATTGTCTGACTCACTGTGATCTCCAGCATTTGTTGTTTTTGGCACCCTCCTCAGCTTACAGCCTATTTAACTGCCATCCTGTTTACTTGATACCCAAATCCTAACCATCTACCATCTTACTGCTGGAATGTTAACCAGCTCCCCAGGTGGCACAACATATCCAGCACCCTGGCACTCTAATCACTTGACGTGGCAGTTACCTGGAACCCCACCCAACTTCTGTCCATCTGAACTCTAGACTCTTAGTATCTTAACATCACACCTGACTTATGCATTTACTGTTTGATGTCATTTGCCTCAGTGACTGCTAGAGCCTTTAGATTTCAGAATACAGCAGCCAACTGCTGGGAAAGGAGGACATGGCTTACCTTCCTCTGATAATTCTGCACCACAAGCCAACTATCAAAATGGAAGTACAGCTCCACATTTCTTAAGGAGACTTGTTGGAATGTCCTCTCAGAGATGCAGAGCTCCCTTCTTATATAAACAAAACCAGGGCTAGAGGAACAATCTGCATGAAACCGCCACAGCCCAGAAAATCTGGCCCATTCTCTAATTCTGGATTTTGCAAAAGCCTCCTTTGTAAAATAATAATATTTTGTCTGATATTTATATGTAAAAACTTGCCATTTTCTACACTACTCTTCGAATTTTGTCAGTTAGTCCTGCACTAAAAAATTGCAAACTTGCAACTGCTGTTCATTTTGTAAAGGGCCACGTCAGGATAAGATTTCATGGAAAACTCATGTTTATTTGCTATAACTTTAATGGAGGAATCAAAAACCCCAGAAGAACTTGTTTTCTGTTTTTTTCATTTCAGGCATACGGTGGGCAAACGAGCATATCAATCAGGAGTTGGAGTAGGTTACCCAACTCTCAAGCTGGCCCTGCCATGCAATAAGATCATGGCTGACCTGATTACTTTTCATGCCCACCTCCCCCAATTACTTTACACCACCCTACTTAGCAAAAATTTTCTGAATCTGTGTAAAATATTTTCAAAGTCTCAGTTTCCACCACATTTGATTGAGAGAGCACCTCCGTGAAGAAAGGAAACATCTCACCTTTGCGGTCTTAAATGGGTAACATCTTATTTAGAAACAATGATTTCTATTTTTCAATTCTTCCACAAAAGTAAACATCCTCAAACTTCGACTCTATCAAGAAATTTCAAGTTCTCCTTTGTTTCAATCAAATTGCCTCTTTTTCTTCTAAACAGCTATAGATACCGACTTAGACTATACAACTTTTCCACATAAGGCAACTTGTTCAATCCGGCATTTGTCTGGTAAGCCTTTCTGAACTGTTTCCAATTTGCTTACATTCTAGTTCAAATAGAAGCCCAGTGCTGGACACAGAACTGGATAATATGATGAAGAGCACCTCAGTACCCTACTACCTCTGTAGGAATTCACTCCTTAACAAGTTAATGCTTCTACTTGAGAAAGAGCTATCAATCAGATATTTATTTAACTCAGTTTTGACATAATCAATGCCTAACACTCTGAGGCTTTGTGGAGATGAGAATTCTACGGATGAATGACCAACTCTCTTAGGGAAAATATATCTCTAGGTCTCAATTTTAAATGGCAATGCCTTCATTTTTAAACTGTTATCCCTGGATCCTAAATCACCCAATAGTAGAAAATTCCCTCTGCATCAACACTGTCAAGTTCGCCCTGGTCTTAGATTGTTCAAATCCTCTAACTCTTCTAAACTCTGATGGATACAGGCCCAACCTACTCAGGTTTTCTGCATGACATAATCGCTTCATCAGATAAATCAGTCAAGGCAACTTTCTCTGAGAGGCTTCAAGTACAATTATGTCATTTCTTAAGTAAGGGGAGCAGAACAGTACTCTAGGTGTGGTCTCTTCAAGGCTCCGTACAGTGGTATCAAAATTGCCTTACTTTTATACTCCATTTCTCTTGCAATAAACATTAGCATTGCATTTTGTCTTAGGAGGAAGTCACACCTCTTAGAATAGAGTCTTCTGATTTGGTCATAGATTAACGGGTGTGCCAAAAAATGAAGTCGTTAAGGAGACCTAACACTAAGAAGTGGGAAAGATTCAGACTTTGTAGTTGCTCAACAGTTTTGAGTATCTTGCAGCTTGCATGGATGACAGTGGTGCTGCAGGATGGATGAACAAACTGGCCATGGCAATATGATACAGAACACCATTCAAGTGAAGGCATCTGATAGGAGTATAGTGGTAGTAGGGAACGGTGGATTCATGGGGATCGACACAGCTTTCTGCAGCTAAGAACAGGAGTCCATATTGCTGTGGCCACTGCTTGGTTCCAGGGTTCTACACCTGTCTGAAGAGAAAGTTGCAGTGATGGGGGAGGATCCAATGGTTGTCATCCACACAAATACCAACAATATAGATAGAACTAGGCATGGCATCTACTGAGGGACTATGAGCAGCTCGAGGCTAAATTATAAAGCAAAACCTTAACAGTAATAATCACAGAGTATACTTCACCCAATAGTACATTGCCATAATGTAAATTGGAGAGTTGAATGCATGGATTAAAGATTAGTGTGAGTGAAATAGATTTTGATGCAAACGACACTGGCAATGGTACTGGGGAAAGTGAGAGCTGTACAATCGGAACAGCCTTCATATGAACCATAGTACGACCAGAGTTCTGCTGAGCCACAAAACTATATGGAAAGGGCTTCAACTAAATAGAGAGGGCAAAGTATCAAGTTTGAGTAAATGTGATTGATTAAACAGAGAAGCCAAGGAAAGATAGCAAGGTAGCAATAAGAGAAATGTTGATCAGAATATGGCAAGAATGAAGGAACTAGCAAACCTAAGATGGTACTAGCACAATGCGCTTGAGGATGCAAATACAATAAAAAGGATGAACGAAAGTTTCTGTATCAGAACGCATTTAACATTTGTAACATGAAGCTTCTCGCCATCTTGACTTGGAAATATATTGCTGTTCCTTCACTGTCGCTGGGTTAAAATCCTGGAAGTCCCTGTCTAAGGGCAATGGGGGTGTACATAACAGCATGTGGACTGCAATAGCTCAAGAAGGCATCGCACCACCATCTTCTCACAAACAACTAGGGATGGGCAATAAATGCTGGTCAGCCAGTGATGCCCAAATCCAACAAATTAATAAGTGAAGAAACAAGCTCCCAGGATGTTGAATGCACCCTTTGATATAAGTGATGTGTGTGTTGGGAAACTGGCGCAGTGTGTTTTGCAGTGGAACTTTATTGAACTCAGTAATCTAGCCTGGGTATTATGGTTTGCATGTGCATCTTACCTTGAAATCATCCAAGTGTACAGTACAAAGCGACAATATTCAGTAAGAACAGAGAAGATGGAAAAAGGGGCGGAGGTGTGGCATTATTGATCAAGGACAGTATTACAGTTGCAGTAAGGATGTTTGGGGACTCGTCAACTGAGGTAGTATGGGCTGAGGTTAGAAACAGAAAAGGAGAGGTCACCCTGTTGGGAGTTTTCTATAGGCCTCCGAATAGTTCCAGAGATGAAGAGGAAAGGATAGCAAAGATGATTCTCAATAGGAGTGAGAGAGACAGGGTAGTTGTCATGGGGGACTTCAACTTTCCAAATATTGACTGGGAACACTATAGTTCGAGTACTATAGATGGGTCAGTTTTTTCCCCAGAGTTGTGCAGGAGGGCTTCCTGACACAGGATGTAGATAGGCCAACAAGGGGCGAAGCCACGTTAGATTTGGTATTGGGTAATGAGCCCGGCCAGGTGTTAGATTTGGAAGTAGGTGAGCACTTTGGTGATAGCGATCACAATTCTGTTATGTTTACTTTAGTGATGGAAAGGGATAGGTGCATACCACTAGGCAAGAGTTATAGCTGGGGGAAAGGCAATTACGATGAGATTAGGCAAGATTTAGGGAACATAGAATGGGGAAGGAAACTGCAGGGAATGGGCACATTAGAAATGTGGAGCTTATTCAAGGAAAAGCTCCTGTGTGTCCTTGATAAATATGTACCTGTCAGGCAGGGAGGAAGCTGTCGAGTGCGGGAGCCGTGGTTTATGAAGGAGGTGGAATCTCTGGTCAAGAGGAAGAAGAAGGCTTATGTTAGGATGAGATGTGAAGGCTCAGTCAGGGCACTTGAGGGCTATGAGGTAGCCCGGAAAGACCTAAAGAGAGAGCTCAGAAGAGCCAGGAGGAGACATGAGAAGTTGTTGGCGGATAGGATCAGGGTAAACCCTAAGGCTTTCTATAGGTATTTAAGGAATAAAAGAATGACAAAAGTAAGATTAGGCCCAATCAAGGATAGTAGTGGTAAGTTGTGTGTGGAGTCAGATGAGATAGGGGAAGCGCTAAATCAATATTTTTCAACAGTATTCACTCTAGAAAATGACAATGTTGTTGAGGAGAATACGGAGATACAGGCTACTAGACTAGGTGGGATTGAGGTTCACACGGAAGAGATATTAGAAATCCTTCAGAAGGTGAAGATAGATAAGTCCCCTTGGCTGGATGGGATTTATCCTTGGATCCTCTGGGAAGCCAGGGAAGAGATAGCCGAGCCTTTGGCATTGATCTATAACTCGTCATTGTCTACAGGAATATGCCAGATGACTGGAGGATAGCAAATGTGGTTCCCCTGTTCAAGAACGGGAGTAGAGACAACCCTGGTAATTATAGACCAGTGAGCCTTACCTCAGTTGTTGGTAAAGTGTTGGAAAAGGTTATAAGGGATAGGATTTATAATCATCTAGAAAAGAATAAATTGATTATGGATAGTCAGCACGGTTTTGTGAAGGGAAGGTCGTGCCTCACAAACCTTATTGAGTTCTTTGAGAAGGTGACCAAACAGGTAGATGAGAGTAAACCGGTTGATGTGGTGTATATGGATTTCAGCAAGGCGTTCGATAAGGTTCCCCACAATAGGCTATTGTACAAAATGCGGAGGAATGGAATTGTTGGAGATATAGCAGTTTGGATTGGAAATTGGCTTGCTGAAAGAAGACAGAGGGTGGTAGTTGATGGGAAATGTTCATCCTGGAGACCAGTTACTAGTGGTGTACCGCAAGGGTCGGTGTTGGGTCCACTGCTGTTTGTCATTTTTATAAATGACCTTGATGAGGGCGTAGAAGGATGGGTTAGTAAATTTGCAGACGACACTAAGGTTGGTAGAGTTGTGGATAGTGATGAAGGATGCTGTAGGTTGCAGAGAGACATAGATAAGCTGCAGAGCTGGGCTGAGAGGTGGCAAATGGAGTTTAATGCAGACAAGTGTGAGGTGATGCACTTTGGTAGGAGTAACCGGAAGGCAAAGTACAGGGCTAATGGTAAGATTCTTAGTAGTGTAGATGAGCAGAGAGATCTCGGTGTCCATGTACACAGATCCTTGAAAGTTGCCACCCAGGTTGACAGGGCTGTTGAGAAGGCATACAGTGTTTTAGCTTTTATTAATAGAGAGATCGAATTCCGGAACCAAGAGGTTATGGTGAAGCTGTACAAAACTCTGGTGCGGCCGCACTTCGAATACTGTGTACAGTTCTGGTCACCACATTATAAGAAGGATGTGGAAGCTTTGGAAAGGGTGCAGAGGAGATTTACTAGGATGTTGCCTGGTATGGAGGGAAGGTCTTACGAGGAAAGGCTGAGGGACTTGAGGCTGTTTTCGTTAGAGAGAAGAAGGTTGAGAGGTGATTTAATTGAAACATATAAAATAATCAGAGGGTTAGATAGGGTGGATAGGGAGAGCCTTTCTCCTAGGATGGTGACAGTGAGCACGAGGGGGCATAGCTTTAAATTGAGGGGTGAAAGATATAGGACAGATGTCAGAGGTAGTTTCTTTACTCAGAAAGTAGTAAGGGAATGGAACGTTTTGCTTGCAACGGTAGTAGATTCGCCAACTTTAGGTACATTGAAGTCATCATTGGACAAGCATATGGACGTACATGGAATAGTGTAGGTTAGATGGGCTTGAGATCGGTATGACAGGTCGGCACAACATCGAGGGCCGAAGGGCCTGTACTGTGCTGTAATGTTCTATGTTCTAATATTTATATCCCACTATTGTCACTAGTGAGATTCTATGATATTAGTCTAGTTCTGTGAAGTTTACCTTAAAGTGTCTGATGTTGACAAGTTAGGCATTAGTCATTTCTATTTAGAAAGAGTTGAGTACTGGGAGCAGAGCCAGCCATACTGGCACAATACCAATTATCTTAATGGTTGAGACAGATACAGGTCAGCACTGCACAATCCTGAAAGTTGGCCAGTTTCATTGTTACAACTTCAAATTCAAATCTGCTGCAGACAAGACTCAGGAATGATAGTACAGTTTCATAAATTTGGGTCTATAAATCCAGTTCTTCAAACAGAAATAGACTTGACAATTCAAACTGTTGCAGTTCATTAGTATAAGCAAAATACTTGTTGGGAAAAAGATAACTGAGCAACATTAGAGATTCTAATGCAATTCTACTGCATGGAGTGTCAATTATGTAAACTAATTTGTCCTGAATTATGTTGTTTCGGGAATGTTGTTGGAGCCGCATTCATCCAGGCAAGTGAAAAGTATTATATCACATTCCTGACTTGAGCCTCATAGATGATGGACAAACTTTGGGGAATCAGGAGGTGAGTTACTCACCACAGAATCCCCTGTCACTGACCTGCTGTTGCGGCTACAATATTTTTTGTACTGTTTCTGGTCAAAGATAAAGCCCAGGGCATTGATACCAGGAAACTTTTCATTGTGCTGTGACCGATTTGGGAAAATGTGTTGATTCTCAACCCTCAATAATCCTGCTGTTGCCACAAAAGTTAATAATTTAATAAAAGTACACAAAGGCTTCACTTTACGTGTCAGACAGACCCAGTTAACAGAAAACATGAATAAGGTTTCTATACGAACAAGAACTACTATTTATTACAAATAAACTGATTCTAAACACATGTAAAGAGCTATGAGCTAAGTGGGTCTACTGGATAAAACTCAAACTCACCACTTCCCCCTCTCCCTGGCTCTACACACAAACATATAGGTCCAGCCAAAGGAATAAAAGCATTGGTTTTATGGATGGAAGGAAAACAAACTGGGAATCAGCTCAATAATACCAGATTTTTTTTGAGATATCTTTTTGCTTGCCAAGACTTTCTGTTTCTCAATAGTTTTTTTCACCAGGCTCTATTCACTTCTTTACAGGAGGCATAGACAATTGATGTACTAACTGCAAAGTCTCATTGCTACTGGTTAAAGGTCACAGCTTATGGCAACTAGTGGGAGGAAATAATCAATTCTCTTCAAACATCATGCACTTTTACTGGAGAGAGAGAGAGAGAGAGAGAGAAAGGCATACACCAACCCTCTTTCAAGTGTTGTTTTGACATGATCTGCAGGCTTTTCCCTGTATCATTCACATCCGCAAGCTGATCAACTCTGTAAGAATTAATAGAACGTCATCAGGCTGATGACATTTGACATCCACAAATGATCACAATTGCTCAAACAAACGAGCAGCATGGTGGCTCAGTGGTTAGCACTGTTGCCTCACAATACCAGGGACTCGGGTTCAATTCCACCCTTCGGGGACTCTCTGTGTGGAGTTTGCACACTCTCCGTGTGTTTGCATGGGTTTCCTTCGGTTGCTCTGTGTTCCACCCACAGTCCAAAGATGTATAGGCTAGGTGGATTGGCCATGCTAAATTTCCCAGTGTCCAGGGATGGGTGGGTTAGCTATGAAAATGCAGGACTTTTGGGATTCAGTTGGGGATTGGGTGTAGGTGGGATGATCTTTAGAGGATTGGTGTGGAGTCGATGGGCTGAATGGCCTGCGTCTACACTGTAGGTATTCCATGATCTGAGATTTAGCCATACCAAGGACCTGATTGGGAATCATAGGATCCCTACAGTGTGAAAACCGGCCATTCAGCCCATCAGGTCCCCAGGAATCCTCCAAAGGGCAACCCATGCAGACCCACCCAATCCCTGTAGCCCTCCATTCCCCATGGCTAATCCCCATTGTCTGCACATTCCTGCACCACTATGGGCAATTTAGCATGGCCAATCCACCAAACCACACATCATAGAACATAGAACATTACATCACAGTACAGGCCCTTTGGCCCTCGATGTTGTGCCGACCTGTCATACCGATCTCAAGCCCATCCAACCTACACTATTCCATGTACGTCCATATGCTTACCCAATGATGCCTTAAATGTACCTAAAGTTGGTGAATCTACTACCATTGCAGGCAAAACTTTCCATTCCCTTACTACTCTCTGAGTAAAGAAACTACCTCTGACATCTGTCCTATATCTTTCACCCCTCAATTTAAAGCTGTTCCCCCTCGTGCTTGCCATCACCATCCTAGGAAAAAGGCTCTCCCTATCCACCCTATCTAACCCTCTGGTTATTTTATATGTTTCAATTAAGTCACCTCTCAACCTTCTTCTCTCTAACGAAAACAGCCTCAAGTCCCTCAGCCTTTCCTCGTAAGACTATCTTTGGACTGCAGGAGGAAACTGGAGCAACCAGAGGAAACCCACGCTTGTGCGCCCAGTATGTACACACGTCTCTTGATGCTTGTACACTTACACACAGCTTTCCCCGCAGCTTCAACAAAACAGCAGTATACAATGGCTTTCAGTAAAGTACTTTTTACAAAGACAGAAATTCCTTCCTCTGTTGTAAAACGGCCCTTTTCCTGATTCAGTCCACTATCAAAAGTAGAGTAACAAAAAGATTCAGTCTTTACAGCTTATGTTCAAGCATAGTATACAGAGCTGCTGACTCTACAAGATGTAAGGTTTTCTCAATTGATTGTTCGTAATGTATGTAATTTACATGTTGAAATACTACCGAATTAACTTTTTCCATGTAAATGTTGTTGTCATTTTTATGAATTGGGGGCAGAGGGAGGAGTAGAAGAGTTCTGATGTGAACTGAGGAGTAAAACACCAAGAGAGAATGAAAGAATAAAGTGGTAAACAGGAGCTGGGATATGGAAGAGTGAAGAAAAACGGATATTTGCCTATCTCTGTGACAGCTATCAACTAAGGATATCAACAAACTCAGACAACTGCTGGAAAGTTTTTTGCAAACTCTGGGAAATTTTGAATCTTCATACTTCTCAGCTGTGTCCTTTATGCTCAAAAAAGTTAAATCTTCTCCTACTCAAATGCCACACGTTCTGTCATTTGTGCTCTGGCAATGTTGAATGCTGGAGACATCTGTTAAAAGTCAGGGACACATTTGTGGCATGGGGGGTCACAAGAGATTGGTTCATACACGTACATGCAAGCCCGAAGCATGGCTCAGGAAATGTTCTTATGTTAATATTATAACGAGTAATTTCCGGTTTGCTACAGTGACAATTACGAACAAGATTCTGACTAAATTACTTAATCAATGCCATCTGGAAAGAAATCTTAGATGATAAACAAATAACATGTATAGGAAGGTCACACATCTTTCACAGGTCAATGTGGCGTCTTTATGAAACCAACTGTTCGGTATCATTTTGAAAACAAAATCCAGAAACAACATGAAGCATAATTTAAAAGAACTTCACTGGACATTTAGAGGTGCTGATATTCCATTAACTGATGAAAAGCATATATTTTTAACTTCAACAATTTTTGTACATTAGTGTGAAAATGAAATGAATAAGATAATGTAGAATTTTAAAAATGAGTAAATTAATGAATAGTTTATCTTGATGATAGCAATTTCATTATAATATTTTCTACCTATTTATGTAAGAATCACTGGTAACTTTCAAAATAGTTGGTGCAATATTAATTAGTGATATCTATTCTAAGGAATTATTTCTAATAAACAATAACATTTCACTGTAAATTAGTGCACACAAATCTCCATGCAATAGATTTCAGTGAAGATGTAAGGCAAATCATCCCACATACTGCATCCTTCCAATTTGCTCATATGGAACCCTATATTACCGATTAAATATAAAGGGAATCACAGTCCTGTTAGCTCAGACACCAAATTCTCTTCCTCCTTTCCAGGATAAATGCACCATGAAATTTAAATAAAAACTAAACTCAGTGTCTTGATTTTGGTTGATTTTTAGAACACATGCAATGTAGTCTTAGATTGGGTTCAAAACATACAAACAGACGAATACAAGAATGCACTAGCAGATAATGCCAGAGATTACTAAAATGTTAAATAAAAAGACTCTAAGGCCCTGTTCATGAATGCAATCGCCATTTTAAAAATATATTTATTTGTGGAATGTGGGCATCGCTGGCTAGTCCAACATTTCTTGCCCATCCCTAGTTGGCCTTGAGAAGGTGGGAGTGAGCTGCTTTCTTGAACCACTGCAATTCTCCTGCTGTGAGTTGACCCACAATTCCAGGATTTTGACACAGCAATTTCCAAGTCAGGATGGTGAGTGGCTTGGAGGGGAACTTGAAATTGGTGGTATTCCCATATGTCTGCTACACTTGGCCTTTTAGAAGGAAGTGGCCATGTGTTTGGAAGGTGTTATCTAGAGATCTTTGGTGAATTTCTGCAGTGCATCTTGCAGATAACACACATTGCTGCTAGTAGTATAACAGTGGTGGAGGGGATGAATGCTTGTGGATGCAATGCCAATTAAGTGGGCTGTTTTTCCCCGGATAGTGTCAAGCTACTTGAATGTTGTAGGATCTGCACTCATTCAAGCAAATGGGGGGGTATTCCATCACACTCCTGACTTGTGCCTTGTAGATAGGTTTTAAGGATTCAGGGGATGAGTTACTTGCTACAGTATTCCTAGCCTCTAATCTGCTCCTCTAGCCTCTGTGTTTAAGTAGTGAGTCCAGTTGAGTTCCTGGTAAATGATATCCTCTCGGATATAGATAATGGAGGATTCAGTAATGGTAAAAACATTGAATGTCAAGGGATGGTGATGAGATTGTCTCTTATTGGTAATTCTCACAGCCTGACATTTGTATAGTGCAAATGTTACTTTCCACTTACAAAAAAGAATGAATTGTTAGCACAGGTAGAGATAAATATTTATAATATAATAAGCATAAAAAGACATTGTAAAAATGACCAAGGCTGGGACTTTAAAGGGTTTTTGACATATTGCAATGCAGAAAGTGAGGAATAGGTGATGGAGTAGTTCTATTAAGTAAGAAGCCATTAGCTTAACTAATAAAATTAAATTTCAGTTAATCAGTCTAGATTATAAGGCCACCTCACAGATGATGACCATGAAGTTGTCATCAACTAATATAAAAATCCTGTCTGATTCACAGATGCCTTTCAGGTGTAGAATTTTACCAACTTTATTCAATTGGAACTACACATGACTCTGGACCTACCACACTGTGGCTGACTGCTTACAGGCTGCTTCACTGCTATTAGGGAGGTGGTGGTCTAGTGGTATTATCACCAATAATCCATAGACACCGGTTAATGTTCTGGGGTCATGGGTTGGATTTCTGCCAAGGCAGATGATGGAATTTGAATTCAATAAATATCTGGAATTAAGAGTCCAACAATGACCGCAAATCCATTGTCGATTGTTGGAAAAACCAATCTGGTTCAGTAATATCTTTTAAGGATGGAAATTGTCATTCTTACCTGGTTTGGACTATATGTGACTTCAGACCCGCAGCAATGTGCTTGCCTCTTAACTTCCCTCTGGGCAATAAATGCTGGCCTAGCCAGTGACACCCTCATCCAACGAATACATTTTTAAAAATGGCCTAATATTCCATTCATTACAAGGGCAATTTGGAATGACCAGAAACATCCACATCCCATGAAAAGAGAATAGAGGGGGAATAAAACAATGCAGTTACCATGCCAAAGACTGAAAATAAAGAAACTAATGCAATGCTTTTCTGTGAATAGCATCAGAACTGTCCTCATCCACATTAATCATGAGAAGGTTATACTTTTTCCTTACAGTCAGTCTTCTGCTGGTAGTCGTTCCATAGAACGTCCATCACCTCTCGCTTGCCAGTGCAGCTATACCCCTATGATTCTGGAGGAGTTGGGAATGTCCCTGAGATGAAGCAACACCAAATAACATAGGAATTTAAGCTGCAAGGTAAGTTGGATGAATCTTCTGTAGCATTTGTGTTCTTTTCCATAACTTTCTTTTCTATCTTTAAATATTTTATATCACTATCATTGACTAATTTCAAAGCTTTATTTTGTTTTTGCTAAATATTTAATAACATTGATATTTAATAATTCTTCTCTTAATTAACATTCATGATTCATGCAGGACCCTAAAGAACATTGGGTCAAACCTAAATATTGAGGCTAATACAGAAGCTAAGGAGGGCAAGTTAAATAGACAAGGCAGGCTAGAAAGCTAGGGCATGGCAGGAAACAAGGGAACATTGATGAATTAAACTGCATTTTTTTCAATGCAAGAGATCTGATCAAGTGCATCCTAAGACATTGTGGGAAACTAAGGAAGAAATTACATGGCCCTTCACAGAGATGTTTGCATCATTGACAGCGATGGGTGAGGTGCCAGAAGACTGGAGGGTTTGCTAATGTTGTGGCATTATTTAAGAAAGCCTGCAATGAAAAGCCAGGCAACAACAGACCAATGAGCCTGAAGTTGTGCTGGGTAAGTGAGGGATTCTGAGAGACAGGGCCTGTTTGCATTGGAAAGGCAAGGACTGAATAGAAATAGCCAATATGACTTTGTGCATGGAAATTCATGTCTCACAATTTTGTTTTGAGTTTTTTTTGAAGACATGACCAAAAAGATAGATGAAGGCAGAACAGTAGGCCTTGTCTACGTGGGCTTTATCAATGCCTTTGACAAGGTTCTACGTGATAGATTGGTTAGCAAGGTTAGACCACATGGAATCCAGAGAGAATTGGGTAATTGGATATAAAATTGGGTTGACTAGTTGGAGACAAAGGGTTGTTATTCAAACTGGAGGCCTGTGGCCAGTCGTGTGCTGCAAAAATCTATGCTGGGTCTTCTGTTGTTCATCATTTATAGAATCAACAAGGGATGAAAATATAGGATGCATGGTTACTAAGTTTTCAGATGACACCAAAACTGGTGGTAGAGTGGACAGTGAAGAAGGTTATCTAAGTGTACCATGGGACCTTATTCACAGCAGGCCAAGAAATGGCAGATAGACTTTAAATGCGAGGTGTTACATTTTGGTCATGCAAACCAGGGCAGGACTTAGACAGGCAATGATAGGGCCCTGGAAGCACTGTCGAATAGAGACCTCAGGGTGCAGGTACATAGTACCTTCAAAGTGGTGTCCCAGGTACATAAGGCCATGAAGAAGGCATTTGGAAAGTTTGCCTTCAACAGTCAGAACATTGAGTGTAGTAGTTAGGACATCATGTTACAGCTGTAAAAGAGGTTAGTGAGGCCACAGTTGGAGTACTGCTTACAATTCTGGTCACCCTGCTATAAGAAGGATATTACTGAACTGAAAAAGAGTGTGAAAAAGATTTATAGAATGTTAACAAGAGTGGAAGTTTTGAGTTGTAAGGAGAAGCTGAGAGACTGGGACTTTTATCCCTATAACGTAGGAGTCTGAAGGTGACCTTATGGAGATTTATAAATCATGAGGGGCATAGATGAGGTGAATAGCCAAGGTCTTTTCCCTAGAGCAGGGGAGTCCAGAACTAGAGGCCATAGTTTTACCCTGAGACGAGCAACATTTTCTCACAGAGCATGGTGCATTTATGGAGCAAGTTGCCAGAGAATGTGGTGGAGACTTGAAAGACATTTGGAAATGTTTAAAAGAATATGGGCCAAACATGAGAAAACAGGACTAGTTCAATTTAGGAAAACTGGTTGACATGGATGAGTTGGACCGAAGGGCCAGTTTCTGTGCTATATGACCTTATGACACTACGACTCAATTCTCAGAGAATGCTTGTTTCCTAATTTGTTTCTTTTCCCGCCTGGCACTACATTCCAACATGAAAAGACGGATAAGGAGAGAGAGAGTTCCAAATTTATGTTTTCTTTTCTCTACTGTGCACAAATGCAGCGGTCGAAATATAGTTCAATGTGAATTCCTGAGTGTTGCTCCATTATCTTTCCAAACTGGCTAATACCCAATTTGTGAAGATATCATACAATGAAATAAATCACGAGATGTGAATTTTCTGATGCTGTCTCAATTGTATGGATCTGATGTCTCTAAAACAATATAGGGATGTCTGTGCAGACAGTTTAATTAATTCCACATAGGCCACACAAATTTTTAATTAATTTGAAGTCAGATGACTCATGCGGCCATTTTAGATCTATGTTTCTTACCCTTTTAAAAAAAAACCTTTAGTTTGTAAGAGGTACATAAGACCATAAGATGTCAGAGCAGAAATAGGTTATTTGGCTCAAATCAATGCTGCTGTGCTATATATTGAGATCATGACTGATCTGACAACCCTTATTCCACTTTCCTCTCTTATCCCCGTAATCTTTGGTTCTTTACTGATTAAAAATTATCTACCTCAGCTTTAAATATATTTAGTGGCCTAACCTCAACAGCCCTCTGCAGTAAAGAAATTCACAGAATGACTACCCTTTGACAGGTAAAACATTCCTCTATATTGCTGTGTTAAATGGGGAACTACGTACTCTGAGATTATACCCTCGGGTCCTAGACTCTCTCACAAGTGGAAAGTAGCTCTCTGCATCTACCATGTAAAGGCTTGAAGAATCTTATATGTTCCAAACAGAAATCCTCTCAATATTCTAAACTCCAATGTGTACAAGCCCAGCCTACTCAGCCCAATCTCATGAGAAAACCCTTCCCTACCCAAAATCAATGAGGGAAAACTTTTTTTTCTTTTTGTGCTCCTAAGATGCTGCTTGGCCTGCTGTGTTCATCCAGCTCCACACTTTTTTATCTCGGATTCCCCAGCATCTGCAGTTCCCATTATCTCAGAAAAACTTCTTCTATATTTTCTAATCAGCATGTTCATTGATGTTATTTTACCAAGTGAAAATCCTGCACGTTCATAGTTACCATAATCAGGTGATGGAGGTTAAACATTGATGGTTCATATGTACCTCTCTCATTTCATCTCAACATAACTTTCTGCAGTGATGAGGCATTTCAGAAATATATCTTTGGATATTGCAGCTTGGCTTCCTAACATTTCTAATTTCTAATTATAAATGTAGAAAAACAGAAATTATAAATTTGAATTGAAGTATGTGGAATCACACAGTAATATTGCTGAATTAGTCAATACTGAAACGCAAAATGTTTATTTTTGTTTTGGTGCAAAAATGTCAAAGAAGATATTGAACAGGAAGATTTGATTTTATGCTGCTTGGTCTCAACTCCGTACAAAGGTCATAGCAACCCAGAAAGCTTCATATTGGCTCATGTTGAAAACCTCAATTTTCATTCCTCACTTTAATCTTGAGAGACCTGGTGTCTTTTCCATTGGAGCAGAACAAATTGCCCTCCAATTTTTTCTGGACTGAAGCTTAAAGCATGTGTCAGTAAGTGGAGCTATTTATTTACTTTATTGGAACTTTAACCACAGTCTTTCCTCAAACAACCATTCTCCCTGCATGCTGCAGCCAATCTTTCACACTCAGTTTAGACACGGTTGGCAAGGAATCATTTTGATAGCAATTTAAAAATTATTCCTGTACAAATATGTGGTTTCGCAGCATGCTAAAAGTCCAAATAAAAAACTCTCCATCACTAGCTGTAGGCTTTGCACTTCATGAAAGCTTGATCAGAGGAGGAAAACAATACTAGAAATAAAATTATAGATTTACAAAATATTAAATGAACAAGATTTTCAAAGCACAAAAGACAATAAATATTATATGAGACAACACAGTGATATAATCAGAATTGTGAAGAGGACATCTTATTACAAATTTTCTTTGCAACTATTAACTTCTGAGCATATATAGATAAATTTCAGCAGAAGTAAAAGTTTAAAGGCAAATTGAATGTTTGTGCTAGATTTCTCCTGGTCAAGGAAGACCGACGTTTGCTAAGGGAAAGCCCCATTGCACCTCCAGCATCTGAATGCTGAACAGTACATGTATTGGTTTTGATTTTCAAAAAAATAGAGAGGAAGAAATTTTTAAAAATTTTTATCACTTGGGATGTTCCAAGACATTTTATGACCAATCAGACACTTTAAAAGTGTGATCATCGTTAAAACAGGAGCAATGTGCTAATTAAGTCCCAAGCCAGATGCTGAAGTGTGAATCCCAAATACTTTTCTAGATGAAATATTTACTTACAAAATGCAGTATTACATATGTCTGCCATCTAACTACTATCACAATGTCCCAACCATCCTTCTTGAATTATATTAAAGACTAATGATATTGAATTATTAATTAATTAATTTAAGGACGAACATTTAAAGCAATACTGTAACAAAAAGCCAGGACATAAAGATGTTTAACAAAACTTGATTTTGCTGAGAAGTGATGCATGAGCCCTGCAATGATGTCTGTCTTTATATTCTTTCGATAAATCAATTAAAACAATAAATCCAATTTCAATTAAATGAAGCCAAAATTCACCAAATCAAACAAATGGCAGTCCCTTTAAAGGGGCATGGCAAGTAAGAAAAAAAATTGATTCAGGTTTTTTTTAAATTTCAGATTAAAATGTGGTGCCCCTCTTTGTAACTGATTTTGGTACTTAATTAAACATTCCTCTTCATCTGTGCATGGTAACAATATAATTGATATACCATTAGCAAAATGTAGGCGTCAGTTTGTATGCAGCCAGCTCCCTCAATATTATGTGATAATGTCTAGGTAATCCATTCATCCAAGATTTTGACTGAGGAATAAATAGTGATCAGGCCAACTGAGTTACACTTTCTATTCTTCAAAATATTCCACCACTTGAGAGGGCTAATGAAGCAATGGTTTGTTGTTTCATCTGAAAGACAAGTATAATTAATATGAAATGGACTTACAGTAGAAATAATAGGGAGATTAACAGCATCCCCCATCTTGATTTGCATTGAAATTGGGCATCTGAGTCTGGATCCAGAAGTTTGAAAGCTGCTGCCTGAGATGTGCTACTCTTTCAAAAGCTGCACCATTATAGTGATGTCATCCAACTCACTGCTCAATTACACTGAATGGTGTGATGTAGCTAGATGGCTAGACTTCCCTGATTAATACAAAAATCCTGCCAAATAAAATTAAGGGTGCTTTCATTTTGATGTAAATGCCCTTTAAACATCCTGCCAAGTTCTAAATTATTACCAAACAACCTGCCTGGCCCTAAAAAATAACCTTACAACGATAGAGTCACATTCCTTCTTTTAACGATTGTTAGGTATTTGAAAGACTAAACAGATATATATTTTAAGTTTCTCTTTCTATCTCATTTATCTTCATCTCTTTTCGAATAATTTCTGATACCTGCTCTTTATTTTGTTTTCTGCACCTGATTTGACATTGACTGTGTCATTCCAAAGTAGTCTTCCTGGTTCAGATTGTGCATTGTGCGTTAATGATTCTTCAAACTGACTAGTTAAGAAAATACTTATTCTGTTAACATGGATCCCAGATGCCCTTAAAGGGGACTGTGCTTTTGGGCTGATTGGCTACAGGGACGTGCAATCAAATCCCGTAGAAAGTCTAAGGACAAACATAAAGAACAGCTGGTGTTGTTTGTTCATTGCTGACTGCAAAATCTGGCCTATAGTATTAATTTGAATGTTCATGTACATACAACATAAGTTACTGCCATCTAACTTTCACGTGTTCCGTGTTTAAAATGCACTTGCAGTCACTTGTGTGACAGCTGCTGAAGATGGAGTGAGGCTAAATCTTGTGAATAAAATTTTCTTTGGCTTGAACCTCAATTAAATTTGAGAGCCTATATCTTTAGAAACTGGTAAAGTCAGCTGTGTACAATAATCCCATTTGTTTTTGAAATATTGCAAATAACTTATAACTTCACTCTAGAACTCTCAATCTTTCACTTTTTCTGACTTAATCGTATTCTTGTCTCCAAATCAGAAGGGTCCAAGATCAAATCAGGAATTGAACAAAAAGTCAAAGTGGTAATTAAGCGCAATTTTGAGTGGAGGGTATACAAATGTTAGTCTGGCCTATTGGAAGAGAGAGTAAACCGATGTCCTGTCTCACTTCTCAAGTGGCTGTAAAAGATCGCTGACATATTTCAAAGAGTAGATGAGCTATTCCCAGGGTCCATCAATCAACATCATACAGACAGATTACCTGGTTGTCATCTCCTTGCTGTTACGGAACTTTACTGTTTGCAAATTGGTTGCTATGTTTCCTACATGACAACTGAGAATACATTCCAAAAGTATTTTATTGACTGTGAAGCACTTTGAGGCATTAAGTGGCCATGTAAAGCACTCAATGCATACATCTTTCTTTTTCCTTCTTCTCTTAAATATGCCATCCATTCTCAACTGGAACATAAGTTAAATCTTTTTCAGTTGCTTCAGCAGCAGGATTCCAGGACAAAGCGTGAGGAGGCCTGTGAAGGTAAGCGTTTCAATCATAAAAGTTCTCGCGTGGTTCTTTTTCAGCAGCAGAGGGAGAGGTGAAAGTGAGGACCAGGGAATTGCCAGGAATATATTTGGGGATTGGCTGAACCTGAGACTCTACAGGTGTAGTGTCTCCCATCCGCCCTCCTCCTCGAACCAAAAAAATGGGCTCAGCAGTGTGTTGGTAAGGTAGGGTTTTTCAATTTTTTTCTATTTCTTCCATATCGTGTAACTGGTTAAAAATTTATTTTCTTTGTTTTATTTAGCTATTAATTGTTTATTTGAAAAAGACTGTGGCAGAGAAGTATTAGAAAGCATTTAACTCATAAATGTACACAAAGTAATAAAGTAATTAGTGAAGTAGAGACAGCTGGGCAGCTGATGTGCTGTAGCTGTATGATGTGGGAGCTGGCTGATCCCATTGCGAACAGCAGTGACCACATCTGCAGCAAGTGTTGGTTGCTGGAAGAACTCTGGCTCAGAGTTGAAGATCTGGAATCAGAGATTCAAACACTGTGGCACATCCAGGACGGGGAGAGTCACCTGGGCACTTTGTTTCAGGAGGCAGTCACACCTGGTAGATTCAGTAATTCAAATTTGGTTAGTGATCCGGGACAAAATGTAGTGGCTGCAAGTGAGGCAGATAGGGGGATCCTGAGTTCAGGAGTGGAGGAACCTCAGCTTATGACCTTATCCAACTGGTATGAAATACTTCTAGTGTGGATGAGGAAAAGGGCTGTGGAGAGGATGAGCCATGTCACCACCGCACTGTGGTGCAGAAGGCCATTCAAGAGGTGGAGCAAAAAGACAAGTGGTAATTATAGGGGTTTCTATGGTTAGGGGGATAGATAGTATCCTTTTCAAGCCGGATCGGGAGTCCCGCATGGTGTGTTGCCTGCCTGGTGCCAGGGTGCAGGACATCTCTGACCGGCTTGAAAGGATATTGGAGCGGGAGGGGGAGGATCCAGTTGTTGTGGTCCCCGTTGGGACTAACAACATAGGCGAGGCTAGGAGATGGGGGACCTGTTTGGGGATTACCAAGCACTAGGAATGAAATTAAGGAACAGGTCCTTGAGGGTCACAGTCTCTGGATTACTGCCTGAGCCACGTGCAAATTGGCTTAGGGATAAGAAAATTAGGGAAGTAAACACGTGGCTAAAGGAGTAGTGTGGGAAAGACGACTTCCATTTCATGGGGCGTTGGCATCAGTTTTGGAACTGGGGGGGATCTGTACCAATGGGAAGGTCTCACCTGAACCGATCTGGAACCAGTGTTCCAGTGAAAAGGATAAATAGGATGGTTACTAGGAATTTAAACTAGTGTGTCGGGTGGGAAAGGAAAGGGAAAACAACAGGGAGTATGATGGTAAATAAAAAGGTGAGCAGCAGGTTAGCATGGGTGCAGGAGGGTTTAAGTTCAAGGCAGACTATGAAAGAAGCAAAAAGGATGGATAACTCAGGAGATATTATGAGAGATGTTGGAAATCATAAGGGTAAGAAAGCTCGTATAAAGGCACTTTACCTGAATGCTCATAGCATTTGTAACAAGGTTGATGAGTTAACAGCACAAATCTTGACGAATGACTATGATTTGGTAGCCATTACGGACACATGGTTACAGGATGGTCACAACTGGGAGTTAAATATCCAGGGGTACCAGATTATTTGGAAGGACAGGCAGGAAGGTAAGGGAGGTGGTGTAGCTCTGATATTCAAGGACAACATCAAGGCAGTGCTGAGAGATGATGTAGGTTCTATGGAGAATGAGCTTGAATCCATTTGGGTGGAAATTAGAAATTCTAAGAGGAAAATGTCACTGATTAGGTGTAGTCTACAGGCCACCAAATAATAACATCACATTGGGGTGGGTAATATACAAAGAAATAACTAATAGCTGTAAAAATGGTGCAGCAATTATCGTGGGGGATTTTAATCTGCATGTCGATTGGTCGAACCAGCTCGGTCAGGGTAACCTTGGGGAGGAGTTCATTGAGTGTATCCGTGATAGTATTCTGGAACAGTATGTAATGGAACTGATGAGGGAGCAAGCTATCCTAGATCTGGTCCTATGTAATGAGGCAGGAATAATGAATGACCTCATAGTTAGGGACCCTCGTGGAAAGAGCGATCACAGTATGATTGAATTTAGAATACAGATGGAAAGTGTGAAGATGAAATCTAATACCAGGGTTCTGTGCTTGAACAAGGGGAACTACAATAGAATGAGGGAGGACTTGGCTAAAGTAGACTGAAAGCAAAGATTTTACAGAAGGACAGTTGACGAGCAGTGAAGGACTTTCAAAGCAATTTTTCAAAGTGCGCAGCAAAGGTGTACTCCAGTGAAAAGGAAGGACTGTAAGAAAAGGGATAATCTGCCATGGGTGTCTAAGGAAATAAGGTAGGTTATCAAATTGAAAGAGAAGGCATACAAAGTGGCCAAAAACAGCATGAAACGAGAAGATTGGGGAAAACTTTAAAGATCAACAGAAAGCCACAAAAAGAGTTATAAAGAAAAATAAGATAGAACATGAGAAAAAACTCGCACAGAATATAAAGACAGACAGCAAAAGTTTCTATAAATATATAAGATGCAAAAGAGTGGCTAAAGCAAACATTGGGTCTTTCGAGAATGAGAAGGGGAATTTAGTTTTGGGATGTTATGAAATGGTCGAGGCACTGAACAGGTATTTTGTGTCGGTCTTCACAGTGGAGGACGCTAATAACATGCCAGTAATTGACAAAGAGACGAAGGTAGGTGAGGATCTGGAAACAATCATTATTACAGAAGAGGTAGTGTTGGCCGAGTTAATGGAGCTGAGGATTGATAAGTCTCCTGGCCCTGATGGAATGCATCCCAGGGTAATAAAATAGATGACGGGAGAAATAGATGCTCTGGCAGTAATTTTCGAAAATTTGATGGATTCTGGAGCAGCCCCAGAAGATTGGAAAACAGCAAATGTGGCACCACTGTTTAAAAAGGGGTGTGGACAAAAGATGGGGAATTATAGACCAATCAGCTTAACCTTTGTAGTGTGGAAGATGCTTGAGTCTATTATCAAGGAAGAAATAGCAAGGCATCTCAATAGAAATTGTAACATTGGGCAGACGCAGCATGGGTTCATGAAGAGCATGCTTGACAAATCTTTTGGAATTCTATGAAGACATTGCGAGCAAATTGGACAATGGGGACCCAACGGATGTGGTGTATCTAGATTTCCAAATGGCCTTCGACAATGTGCTGCACAAAAGGCTGCTGCATAAGATAAGAATGCATGGCATTAGGGGTAAAGTATTAGCATGTATAGAGGATTGGTTGACTAACAGGAAGCAAAGAGTGTGGATAAATGAGAGCTATTCTGACTGGCAATCAGTGACTCGTGGTGTGCCCCAGGGATCGGTGTAGGGACCACGATTATTTACCATTTATATCAATGATTTGGAGTTGGGGGACCACGTGCAGGGTGTCAAAGTTTGCAGATGACACTAAGATGAGTGGCAGAGTGAAGTGTGCAGAAGACTGTAAAACTTTACAGAGGAACATAGATAGATTGAGTGAGTGGACAAAGGTCTGGCAGATGGAATACAATGTAAATACAAGTGAAGTCATACATTTTGGTAGGAGTAATAGTAAAAAGGATTATTACTTGAATGGTAAAAAGTTGCAGCATGCTGCTATGCAGAGGGACCTGGGTGTCCTTGTGCAGAAATCATAGAAGGTTGGTCTGTAGGTGCAACAAGTAATTAGGAAGGCAAATGGAATTTTGTCCTTCATTGCTAAAGGGATTGAGTTTAAAAGCAGGGAGGTTATTTTGCAGCTGTACAAGGTGCTGGTGAGGTCACACCTGGAGTACTGTGCGCAGTTTTGGTCTCCGTACTTGAGAAAGGATGTACAGGCACTGGAGGGGTGCAGAGAAGTTTCACTAGGTTGATTCCGGAGTTGAGGGGGTTGGCTTATGAGGAGAGACTGAGTAGATTGAGATTGTATTCATTGAAATTCAGAAGATTGAGGGGGGATCTTATAGAAACATATAAAATTATGAAGGGAATAGTTAAGATATAAGTAGAGAGGCTGTTCCCACTGGCAGGTGAAGCTAGGACAAGAGGGCATAGCCTCAAGATTAGAGGGAGCATATTCAGGACTGAATTGAGAAGGAACTTCTTCACTCAGTGTTGTTAATCTATGGAATTCCTTACCCAGTGAAGTAGTTGACATTATATCAGTCAACATCTTTTTAAGCTAAGGCAGATTTTCCTTCTGAACAATAAAGTAATTAAGGGATACGGTGAAAACACCTGTAAGTGGATCTGAATCCACACAAAGATCAGCCATGAACTTATCGAATGGCGGAGCAGGCTCAAAGGGCCGAATGGCCTACTTTTGCTCCTAGTTCTTATGTTAGAGGCTTAAGTAGTATTTCTGAGTTCAGGTATGAGATAGGACATAACACAGGAACTCCTTTTTGAATGGATTTTGAGAGATCATGGCTACTACCATGATATTTGCTGATTGCAATGCAGTTCCAATCATTATCCTGTCTGGATCAGAAATACCCATTTGAGGGTGGGCCTTGAGCTCCAAAGTACTGTTTTAATGGGCACTGGGATGTTTGTGCTTTTTCATGGTCTTTCAACTCTTAATTTCTGGTGTTACCAGTTCTGGCAGATTCTCTCCATCTCAGTCCATGTCTTTTTAACTCAAGATTCCCTTCCAAAGCTGCCAGAACCATAATTATCTTTCCTAAATTTTTACAGACCCAGGATCTTCCACGGTCCTGACAACCCTGTCCAAGAGCTACTACTTTTGGACTTTTCTACATTTCTGGTAGATCCAATAGCCTCCACTCACTAACAGAAGTTGCTGGAAAAATTCAACAGGTCTGGCAGCATCGGCGAACAGATATCGAATTTAACATGGTGGGTTCTCTTCACTGATGCTTCCTGATCTGCTGAGCTTTCCCAGCAACTTCTGTTTTTGTTTCTTATTTACAGCATCCATAGTTCTTTCAGTTTTTATTTAGCCTCAATTCACTGTGCTGCTATCCTGTCTAATCTTGAGTCCCAGTGCCTGCCAGATCCCAAGTATCCATGTTGAATCAAATCTCACATTTCAACATGTAATTATTCTAAAACTTGGATTCTGAATCCACAAATTGCCAGAGCCCCAAATAACCTGTATGTCAATCCTCGCATTTTCAATAGATTGCAACAGTAGCAAAATACAGGATTCTTACCAATATGCTGCAAAACCCTCTGACCATCCATAACTCATTGTGCACCCAATTACTCGAAGGACCCACACAGTACTGTTGGTGAATGTCAGAAATAGTTCCTCCTACTGCTTTAACTCTCTTATTCCATTTATGCGTTGGCTCAGGCATTGGAGGAAAGAATGGACAGGACATAAGTCTTGTATTGGTACTTGAGGTTTCACGTACAGTTGATGTAGAAGAGCAATACCAATATCAACCAACTGGCCTCCTTTCCACTTCGTAGGTTCATATTATCATGGAAACACACGTTACAGTGATTAGCAGACTGAGAATTATGCTCACCTGCATACTCTGGGTTAGTTCACTAGTGTTTCTATGTTTATAGGGTTCACTAGTTTTGTGCTTTAAGCAAGACAAAAAGTTAACTTCATACATAATTATTATGGAAAGTTATGTAAATAACAAGAATAAAGTTATTAGCTAAAATACAAACTCAGCTTTAAAGCTAAGGATAAGGATTACAAATTAAAACAAGAGTGATATCAGTCTGTACTCTCACTAAGGCCTGGTTTGCTTAAAGATACACTTTCAGAAGTGAAGCGCTTGAAATGTTGAAGTTAAAGGTAACAGCTGTGACCTGCAGTTAAATAGACAGAGATTCACTTTGTATCACAACTGATTAGGTAGGCAACTTCACAAAATGAATAAAGGCTCAATTCCCTTGCAAGTCCTGCCAGCACAACACTTAAAGTCCAGCAGAACAGGGAGGAGTTCTGGTCATCATCTTCTGTAATTCCAGAGAGAAAATCCAACTTAGTTCAGCTGAGAGTGGTAGCTGGAGCTGTCTTCATGAGTTCCCCTGAGGCCTTTGCCCAAAATGGCAATGTAGAGCTAGATTTTATACAATTCAAAATGGCTGCTATCCCAAATAGCCAAATCATGCTTCCATTTTTGGCTTTAATCCAGGTTTCGACAATCCACTTTCACAAAATGTAGAGCTGGATGAACACAGCAGGCCAAGCAGCATCAGAGGATCAGGAAGGCTGTTGTTTCGGGCCTCGAGCCTTCTTCAGAAATCCTGCTCCTCTGATGCTGCTTGGCCTGCTGTGTTCATCCAGCTCTATACCTTGTTATCTCCAGCGTTTGCAGTTCCTACTATCTCTGAGGCCATCCATTTATTATTTTATTAAAGGTTATTAACATATTAACTGTCTCAGCCATTGCCCTGAATGGATTTCATTGTGTCAGGTCTGTAGTGAAACCAGAACTGCTTTTCACATCTTCAGGAAAGCTATTGTTAAACAGCTTCTGTTTATCTTTGGAAATATTCAGTCAATTTCAAAAGCTCTCTTGTGATCCTTCTTGAGGTAAGTAAAGTCAAGTCCCAGTTGGATCCTCAAGGAATGTTATGTTCCCTATGGCAGCCATTGTGTATGATTCCTAATGGCCATTTGAAGGACAGATTAGTTTTTCCTCTGAAATGTATTTCTTAATTACACGTTTGTGACTAGCTGTAAATTCTGGATTTTTTTTCTTGATGCTTGCACAAAAATTATTTTCCTCTTCATTGATTTCAGCAATGCATCAGAATTTGTGGAGAAGGAACAGTAGTGTTGTCCCTGGACTAGTAATCTAGTAAACATAAGAACTAGGAACAGGAGAAGGCCACCTGGCCCCTCGAGCCTGCCCCGCCATTTAATAAGATCATGGCTGATCTTTTTGAGACTCAGCTTCTCTTACCCGCCCACTCACCATAACCCTTAATCCCTTTACTCTTCAGAAATTTATCTAGCCTTGCCTGAAAAACATTCAGTGAGGTAGCTTCATCCACTTTACTTGGCAGGGAATTCCACAGATTCTCAACCCTTTGGGTGAAGAAGTCCCACCTGACCTTAGTCCTACATCTGCTTCCCTTTATTTTGAGGGGATAGCCTCTAATCCTAGTTTTACCTGCTAGCGGAAACAGCCTCCCTGCCTCCACCTTATCTATTCCCTTCATAATGTTGTATGTTTCTATAAGATCGTCCCTCATTCTTCTGAATTCCAATGAGGATAATCCCTGTCTACTCAGTCTCTCCTCATAATCCAACCCTCTTAACTCTTGAATCAGCAGAGTGAATCTCCTCTGCACCCCCTCCAGTGCTAGTATATCCCTTCTCAAGTAAGGAGACCAAAACTGCACACAGTACTCCAGGTGTGGCCTCACCAGGACCCTATACAGCTGCAGCATAGCCTCCCTGTTTTTAACCTCTATTCCTCCAGCAATGGCAGACAAAATTCTGTTTGCCTTTTTAATCACCTGCTGCACCTGCAATCCTACTTTTATTGAGTTGTGCACAAAGATGCCCAAGTCTCTGCGCAGCAGCGTGCTGCAATTTTGTACCATTTAAAACATGTTTCATTTTGCTGTTATTCCTGCCAAAATGGATGACCTCACACTTATCAACATTGTACTCCATCTGCCAGACCTTTGCCCCCTCACTTAGACTATCTGTATCCCTCTGCAGACTTTCAGTGTCTTCTGCACACTTTGCTCGACCACTCACCTTAGTGTCATCTACAAATTTTGACACACCACACTTAGTCCCCAACTCCAAATCATCTATGTATATTGTAAACAATTGTGGTCCCAACACTGATCCCTGAGGCACACCAGTAGCCACTGACCGCCAACCAGAAAAACACCCATTTACCCCTACCCATTGCTCTCTACTGGGTAACCAATTCTCTATCCATGCCAGTACATTACCTGTAATACCGTGCAACCTTATCTTATGGAGCAGCCTTTGGTGTGGCACCTCGTCAAATGCCTTCTGGAAATCGAGATACACCATATCCACAGGTTCCCCATTGTCCACCATGCAAGTAATGTCCTCAAAGAATTCCACCAAATTAGTTCAACATGACCTACCCTTCAAGAACCCATGCTGGGTATTCCCAATGGGACAATTTATGTCCCGATGTCTTGTTATTTCTTCCCTAATCTTAGATTCAAGCATTTTCCCCACTACCAAAGTTAAGCTAACTGGCCTATAGTGACCTGCTTTTTGTCTACTTCCTTTTTTAAACAGTAGTGTCACATTGGCTGTTTTCCAATCTGTGGGAACCAAATCAGAGTCCAGGGAATTGTGGTAAATAATTACTTGTGCATTTTCTATTTCCCCCATCAGCTCCTTTATCACCCTGGGATGCATTTCATCAGGGCCAGGAGACTTGTCTACCTTTAGCCCCATTAGCTTTCCCAGCACTGCCTCCTTAGTGATAATAGTTTCTAGGTCCTCACCTGCTATAACCTTCTTGCCATTAGTTTTAGACATGTTATTTGTGTCTTCCACTGTGAAGACCGACACGACATAACTGCTTAATGTCTTGTGATAATGGGAACTGCAGATGCTGGAGAATCCAAGATATTAAAATGTGAAGCTGGATGAACACAGCAGGCCCAGCAGCATCTCAGGAGCACAAAAGCTGACGTTTCGGGCCTAGACGCTTCATCAGAGAGGGGGATGGGGAGAGGGTTCTGAAATAAATAGGGAGAGAGGGGGAGGCGGACCGAAGATGGAGAGAAAAGAAGATAGGTGGAGAGGACCAGTCCAGCCTGTCTCTGCCTCCCTAACCTGCTCTTCCTCTCACCCATCCCTTCCTCTCACCCCAAGCCGCTCCTCCATCTCCTACCTACTAATCTCATCCCACCTCCTTGACCTGACCGTCTTCCCTGGACTGACCTATCCCCTCCCTACCTCCCCACCTATACTCTCCTCTCCACCTATCTTCTTTTCTCTCCATCTTTGGTCCGCCTCCCCCTCTCTCCCTATTTATTCCAGAACGCTCTCCCCATCCCCCTCTCTGATGAAGGGTCTAGGCCCGAAACATCAGCTTTTGTGCTCCTGAGATGCTGCTGGGCCTGCTGTGTTCATCCAGCCTCACATTTTATTATTATGCTTAATGTCTTGGCTATTTCCTCATTCCCAGTTATTAAATTGGCCTTCTCATCCTCTAATGGACCAATGTTTACTTTTGTCACTTTTTGCAATTTACACATTTCTAGAAACGTTTGCTCCTGCTTTTATATTCTAAGCTAGTTTGTTCTCATAATATATTTTACATTTCTTGATAACCTTTGTCCTGGCTTTCTGTTGGACTTTAAAATTTTCCAGTCTACTCATTTTCTACTACTCTTTGCTTGATTGTATGTGGTTTTTTTTTCAATTTGATACTTCCCTCTATTTCCTTGGACATCCATGGCTGGTTCTCTCTTTCCTGCAGTTCTTCCTTATCATTGGAATATACTTCTGCTGAGCACGTGAAAAATTGTTTTGAAAGTCCTCCACTGTTCCTCAATTGACCCACCATGAAGTTTTTGCTCCCATTCTACCTTAGATAACTCCTCCCTCATTCCTTCATAGTCTGACATAGGTACTGGATTTAACCTTCTCACGCTCCATCTATATTTGAAATTCAACCGTACTGTGATCGCTCCTTCTGAGAGGATCCCTAACTGTGAGATCATTAATTATTCCTGTCTCATTACACAGGACGAGATCGAGGATAGCTTACTCCTTCATAGGTTCCATTACATATTGTTCAAGGAAAGCACCAAGGGTGGCAGGGGTGCAAAATGTAGTCTGGGTAAGGAACGTCAATGTCCAGCACCAAGATTGGCCGTGCAGCAGCGCTATGGGCCAAGCTGGTCAAATCCAAAAGGACAGAATGGCTAGACTGGGGCCATGGCAAGTGGTAAGGAAACCAACAAGAGGATAACAAAAAATAGCTGATCTCATCCTCACTAATCTTCCTTCCACTAATACATCTGTCCATGACTGTACTGGTAGGAGTAACATCTCCTCAGACCTCATGGAAGCATAATCATGCCCTTACATTAAAAATACCCTCCATTATGTTAAATGGCAATATCACCCTGCTAGATGGGACAGACTTCAAACAAATCTAGTAACTCAGCAGTAGGTTACCCTGGGGAACTGTGGGCCATCAGCAGTAGCAGAATTGTACTCAAGAACAATCTACAGCTTCATGACCCAGCATATTCCTCCGTTAACAATTACCAGCAAGCCAGGAGATGAACTCTGCATTGATGAAGGGTTGCACGAGGCTGATCTAAAATTACATGTTAGCTGTCTTCCGTGCTTTGGACACTTTGATCAGGATATGCATTAAAACACTTTACCCAAGCAAGAAAAAACTGAGGATGCTGGAAATCAGAAACAAAATCAGAAATTGCTGAAATAACTCAGCAGCCTGGCAGAATCTGTAGAGAGAAACTGGAGTTAACATGTCAAGTCATGTGACCCTTCTTCAGAACTTTATCCAACTACTCCTGTTATTGAGGTGGACAAAGAGACACAATTTGCAATTTAACTCGATTTTATTTGTGAGTTATTTTTTAATAAAAATACTCTGTGAGCATTTCACTAAATTTCCACAACATTTACTCTCTATCAGTCTGAGAAAGGATATTATCTGCAACAACCCACATATTGGAATCTCCTTCCTCCCTGGACTAGGCCTGGCTCTCTTCCCCAAAGGTGGGTCTGATCAGGGCAGGTGTCTCTCGCGCTCTCTCCCTCTCTCTCTCCAGGTGGTTGTAACTCCGCTGCTGGGCCCAGTCAAAGCGTTGTTGAGTCTCCTCTGCATGTTCACTGAGACCGTAGTTTCCAAGTGAATGTGCTTATCTGCTCTTGCTCAATAACATTTTGTGGTCTTTGGCCAATTAGGTCATGAGCTGGGTTCAAAGCATCCAGTCAGGTTGTGCCAGCACTCTTCACTATTGCCGTGTGGGAGTTGTAAAGTACACATGCTCAGGCTGCCGAAGAACCAGTTGGCACTTCTGTAATATCCAACTCTCGGTACAGTTGAAACTGGTTACCACCTGAATCTTTGTGACGTCCTTGAGCTTGGTTTCCATTGTGCTCCTTAGCTGCTAGCTGCTGGCCACTATTTAATTTAGTTTGGCCAATTTTCCGTCATGCCTACTTTCGCGAGCTGTTGGTCAATTTAAAATATCCGATTTTGTGCCTATAGTCAATGGCTGCACAACCTGGTGAAGTTACAACACAGGAGTATTTGCGTGTCAAACAGCAAAAGCAGCAATTGATAGACAGTGCTAAGCAATTCCACAAATAATGGGTTAGAACTAAGCTCTGAGGTCCTGCTACATCCAATCGTGCAGAGGTGGATAATTAAACAGCTCTCTAGAAGAGGATGCTCCACTAATATCCACTTCTTCAATGATCAAAAAGTGAAAAAAATTAGTGCAAAAGGCAAGGTGAAACATAGGCAACAATATTCATTGAGAAGGGCCGAATGGGTGATTATTCTCAGCCTTTTCCAGACGTACCTGGTATCAATGACAGCAATCTTCAGACAATTTGGTTCACTCCTTTTGTGATATCAAGAAATGGCTGAAGGCGCTGGACAAGGCAAAGACGATGTAATAGTGCTGAAAACTTGTGCTGCAGACCAAGTGTCACCACATTACTCACCAAGTTATTCCACACAGCCTCGACACTGTTATATACCAGTGATAATGGGAACTGCAGATGCTGGAGAATCCAAGATAATAAAATGTGAGGCTGGATGAACACAGCAGGCCAAGCAGCATCTCAGGAGCACAAAAGCTGACGTTTCGGGCCTAGACCCTTCATCAGAGAGGGGGATGGGGTGACGGTTCTGGAATAAATAGAGAGAGAGAGGGGGAGCGGACCGAAGATGGAGAGAAAAGAAGATAGGTGGAGAGGAGAGGATAGGTGGGGAGGTAGGGAGGGGATAGGTCAGTCCACGGAAGACGGACAGGTCAAGGAGGTGGGATGAGGTTAGTACGTAGGAGATGGAGATGCGGCTTGGGGTGGGAGGAAGGGATGGGTGAGAGGAAGAACAGGTTAGGGAGGCAGAGACAGGCTGGGCTGGTTTTGGGATGCAGTGGGTGGAGGGGAAGAGCTGGGATGGTTGTGTGGTGCAATGTGGTATACTGTATCCATTGTACCCGGTGTGGCTTCCTCTACATTGGGGAAACCAAGCAGAGGCTTGGGGGCCGCTTTGCAGAACACCTCCGCTCGGTTCGCAATAAACAACTGCACCTCCCAGTCGCGAACCATTTCAACTCCCCCTCCCATTCTCTAGATGACATGTCCATCATGGGCCTCCTGCAGTGCCACAATGATGCCACCCAAAGGTTGCAGGAACAGCAACTCATATTCCGCTTGGGAACCCTGCACCCCTATGGTATCAATGTGGACTTCACCAGCTTCAAAATCTCCCCTTCCCCCAACGCATCCCAAAACCAGCCCAGTTTGTCCCCTCCCCCCACTGCGCAACACAACCAGCCCAGCTCTTCCCCTCCCCTCACTGCATCCCAAAACCAGCCCAGCCTGTCTCTGCCTCCCTAATCTGTTCTTCCTCTCACCCAATCCTTCCTCCCACCCCAAGCCGCACCTCCATTTCCTACCTACTAACCTCATCCCACCACCTTGACCTGTCCGTCTTCCCTGGACTGACCTATCCCTTCCCTACCTCCCCACCTATACTCTCCTCTCCACCTATCTTCTTTTCTCTCCATCTTCAATCTGCCTCCCCCTCTCTTTCTATTTATTCCAGAACTCTCACCCCATCCCCCTCTCTGATGAAGGGTCTAGGCCCGAAACGTCAGCTTTTGTGCTCCTGAGATGCTGCTTGGCCTGCTGTGTTCATCCAGCTTCACACTTTATTATCTATAATACTGTTATATACCATGTTTTTTTAAAATTCATTTATAGGATGTGGGGAGTTGCTGACAGGGTCCATCTCTAAATGCTCAGAGGAAAGTTAAGACTCAACCATGTTGTTGTTAATATGGGTATGGAGTGACAAGACCAGGGTAAGAATGGCATTTTTCATTCACTAAAGGTCATTGTGACCAGACTGGTTTATACTATATTTGATACTTTCATCATTTGAGAAGCTTTTTTAATACCAGATTTTTATTTTAATTTAATTCAAATTTCAACATCTGCCATGGTGGGAGTTGAACCATGTCCTCAGAACATTAACCTGGGTTTCCTGATTTAATCCAGTGAAACCATTACACCTCTGCTCCCCTTTACGTGGAAAATTCCCCATGTCTGTCCTGTGCACAAAATGGAAGCTGAACCCAAATGGGCCAGTTACTGTCCCTTCACGATGCTCTTGGTCGTCAGTAAAGTGATAGAAGGTGCCATCAAGCAGCAGATCTCAGCATTAACTTGCTCAATGAAACCCCATTTGGGTTTTATCAGAGCATCTGAGCTTGTGACCTCATTACAAACTTAGATCAAAACAGGACAAAAAGTGTTTGTTTCCTGAGGTGAGGATGGAGCAACAATCCTTGACATCAAGGTCATATTTGACAAAGTGTAGCATCAAGGAGCTCCAGTAAAACTGGAGTCAATGGGAAATGCTGTTGGGGAGGTGGGGAGACTCTCTGTTCCTCAGTGATATCTGACACAAAAAAAAGCGTGGTAGTGGTCAACATTCCCAGCTCCAGCACACCTCTGCAGAAATTCTCCAGGGCAGTGTCCTAGGCCCAACTATTTTCAGCTCTTCATCAATGACCTTCCCTCTATCCTAAGGTCAGGAGTTGGATGTTTGCTGACGATTTCACAGAGTTCAGCACCATTCACAACCCCTCAGGCACTGAAGCAGTCCATGCCCAAATGTAACAAGACTTGCACAATATCCAGGTTTTGGCTGACAAATGAGAGATAACATTTATGTCACACAAATATCAGGCATTGGCCATGATAAGAAATAATCTAACTGTTGCCCTTTGACATTTAATGGCACTGCTATTGTGAACTATCAACATCTTTGGTGTTACTATTAGCTAGAAACTGAACTGAACTAGATGTATAGATACAATGGCTACAAAAGTAGGCCAGACACTAGGAATCATGCAGTGACCAACTCGAGTTCTAACTTATTTAGTGATGTCCGTCACCTTAGCAGGCAGGTGAAGCAGTGGCCTTTATGTCAGAATGCCTTTATATCAGTGTGCTGCCAAGTGACTGCCTTAAATGTACAGGCCTGTCTGGTCTGAGATCTTTACTACAATACAACCACATCCACTCCAAAAGATGCATGAACCATGAAAGTAACCACACTCTCATGGTTGGAGCTTATGTGGACATGGCCCCAGGGTAGAGGCCATCACCACTATGGATTCCTCTACATACAGTTTAGGAGCTTGGATTGCTTAAGGAATCTCCATCAGCTGTCCACACCTCTGTGGCTGATTCTCCAAGTTCTGTGCCCTTTCAGGTAATTCATGAGTCCCCACCTCAATGCCTACTGAAGCATCGTTATGACTGTCCTCCCTTCTTTAAGGTAGGCTTTGCATTGTTGACTCAGACTCTGACCATTTTTCTTCTACTCTGGTGTAGTGCCCTTTACATTCTGTCATTGGATCTGGATGTGTTAGTGTCTTTGCTGGTGGGCTATGGCACTGGCTCTTTGACTCACTTGGCCTCCTCCTAAAGCCCAAATGATAAAGGAGAGAGCGAGAGGGAAGGAATGGTTTGCGAGTGTTGGTGTGACATATTTGAGACACCAAATGAGATTTCAGAATTAACTCTTCACATCCATGACATGGCCTTTAACCAAAATCGTGGTGCCATTTCAGTCAACCCCCACCATTTGCACTTACTCACATACTGACTAACAGGGTCATTTCAAACATTACATTTTCCAACAGCATCCACCACTGTATTTAACACCTGCCCTGGGCTACTCCCAACTCACAATAGCCAGCTAGGCGAGAACCCTGGCTCCCTCAGAAAGACCTCATGAACATTTCTCATCATTCATAGCTTTGAAACCCCACCTTTAAATCAGACCAAGTATCCCACCTTAGGTGCAGCATTAAGATGTGAGCTAGCATTGGACCTCTGTTGATTCTGACAAATAACTCACTTTTCAAAAAAACAGCAGATCATAGAACCTCTTCCTGTGCTGGATCCATGATCTGATAGGGTATGGTGCAGGTGAAGAGTATCTCCTTATTTCTTAGTCATCACAGACACTTTCACCAGCTACATGGGTCACAATGTATTACAGCCTCTCTGGACTTCCCTGACCAGACTGGGCCAATTTTGTCCTTTACATAGACTCATAATTGCAGAAGGAGACAATGTTATACAATTCTTCGTTTTAGTGCATTGTTTGGTGAAGACTCATTCCACTGGATAGATTTGTGTCATGGAACTACTAATCTAAATGGTAGTGATTCTAAAATGCACCATGTTAATTTGTGAAATTGAATGCACTAAAGATGGCAATAGTAATTTATACGATGTCAAGAGAAAAATGACAATGAAAGCAGCTAAAATGCAAGTTAATGAAAGTCCTTTAGGGATGGGAATGTACCAAACCTATGTGGTCTAATCTACATCTGACCTCAATCATATCCTCTGTGATTGGCTCTTCAAGCCCTTAGGGTAAGTCATAAAAGTATCACTTTACACAAAGGGAAAAAGTCAATAATAAATGTTGCTTCTTACTCAGAGTTGTCTGTTGTATTGCAACCCCATTAATAGCATTTTGTTGGAGAGATTTATTCCCATATTGGGAGCCTGGGGCACAATGGTTATTTTGCTGTCACTTCAATTATTTGGTAGAGCATTGTTGACTATGATTTATTGCAAATGCCTTGATACCTGTAGATTGCAGTTCAGTCCATGTCAATCAAAATGAGCATTCCCCTTCTTCATTTTGAGTCTGTCACCATCTCTGTGAAAATGACTCATTCCCTGTGCAGAGCATACAATTTGTGCCTGATCGATGAAATTCACAGGGCCGAATGACCTTGTCTCATTTATTGAGCTCTTTTGGTATTACAAATTATTATAGCACTTTCACCATTACAATGTCATACAGGCTGGTTGCAGTGATATTTTGAAACTTGGTTCTGTGTTGCAATTTAAGTCACATTGTATCCTTGTGTGATCCTAGAGCCACCAGTAAAATGTGATTTTAAAAAGTGCCACTTTTAAAGGTGACAAATTTTTAAATGTTCAGGGGTTGCTGTGAAATGAGAAAATCCTCTTCCACATGCAAATCTCTTATTACTTGAAGAAAAACATTAAACGTAACAAATATTGTTCCTTTATCAAAACATTTTTAAGAATAAAGATTATTTTTCTGCTTTACAAAGATGTCCTATGTGTAAAACAACTCCTGTCCATTGTGTTTAGATATAAATTTAGAATGACTGTGTCATTTTGCACAGTAAGAATGCAAATATGAAATCCTACATTCCGTGGGGATCACGCTGCTCATGGCCATATATATCCTGTATTTAAATTTGTTGTTATCTATAATATTGCCATTGCCTTTCACCTCTAGATTTACAGTCCCCATGTCAAATAACATCCCTGTAGTCATTGGTATTGAATGTCTTTTAAGGAGAACAATCATTTTAATTTTGTTATCAACACTTTTATTTTTAAATTGAAAATGTGCATTCACTGAAACAAGGACTTTGTATTATATAACACAACCTAAAGTATGACATCTGAAATGAAGTTTGTATGTGTGATTACCATCTGCCAGAATGTTGCTCCTGCTATTCTGAGCCCAGTACTTTACTGCGATGTATGGCTACGTCATATACCATTAATTGTACCAGTCACCCACAGTCCAATGCTCAAATAATCCCTATGGAAATCTGACTAACCCTAACACTTTAAAAAATTTATTCAGGTAGCTTGAGCTGAAGTTTCAAATGATTAGTTGACCCAGCTTCCAAATAACATGACCTTGTCCTTGCTTTAATTTACCATGGGTCTTGTGACCTGTTTAAACTGATGGCAATCATCACTCTGTGTTCTGACAGCAGGTCCACACAGATGACACCAATATTGTTTTTGTACAAGGAGGCTTTGACCTGCGTGCCTCCACTACTTTGATACCGCCACTACCTTATGCTCCTGATGGTCTTGGCGAAAGAAAATCTCAATGTAACGCATAAAGAAAACAGAAGAGAGAGGGCAAGCATGTTTGATATCAGATTTGATCTCCATTCATTGACTGAAACAGTGTTACTGACATTCATGTAGAGCAATTGATTCCAGGTGAAAATTTTCTCACCAGATCTCATTTCAAAGAGAATATCCATCATGTCGATACACAATATTCTCTTAAAGGCCTTCTGCTGGTCCAGGCTGATGAGGCAAGTGTCCATTCCATCATGCTCTATATGGGTGCTCACCTCCCTGACTTGTGCAAAGTTCTTAGCCATCGCCCTGACAGGAACAATAGAGATCTGCTTAGGGTGGATCACCAACTCCAGAGTTAAAGCAGAGCACTGCTTACCTGTTATTTTATTGGCTATATATTTTGACCAATTTGCTATCACCAAACTCTGTCTCATCCCATTAAAATTGACCTTATGGTGTGACTAGGTGAGGAATGGAAATGGGTTCCCATCTTTTTAACCTCCTTTCAATCAGTTGCAACAATTTTTTTTCTAATTTCTTTTTAGCGCATAGCTACCACATTTCAATTAAAATGTTGTCCACCAGAAGACGAACAAGCTAATTACCAAAATTCTCTGGAGTGAAAGAAAGGGCATTTCTATGATCTTTCAACCTTGAGGAAAAACAGGAATTAAAATTCAACATCAAATGCATACACAGACATAAACACGTCATAAGTTTCAAAAGGTAAGCATCTTATGCCAACAGAAGGAATACAGGTTGCACAGATTTTAAAAAATCCCTTAGAGTCTTTGAGATATTAGATTTATAATCCAAGATCTTTGTTCTTCAACAGTTGACTTGTACCAGAGATAGCAGTGGAATTTATAGACATCTTTTGAGATTCTCGCGAATTGTTATTTCTCCATTTTTGATTTTCCATCAAATGTTGTATTTGAAGTTTTCTTTGCCTTGGCTTTGTTGCATAATAGTAGCTGTTGAAATATAGTTCAGTGTGTATTACAGAGTCTATATCCAATGTTTTTCCAAGTTGACTGACAAGCAAATGTGCATTTCATTTCCCAACACATAAAATTATCATATGCAAGTGAATTAAATGGGAGATGTTAATTTTCATGCTGACTTAATTGCCTGGCTATGGTATCCTCAGGTAATATTGGAATTTTACTATTGATTTCACACGGACCTTATGAAGTTTGGAATAATCTGTCATCAAGTGGTTATTGTGGCTAAATTAGGTACATATTTCTTCCATTATCAAATTATTTTAGTCTATAAATTGTGTCAGGTATAGTAATCAGGTAATGGAGTTAAAATTTGATAGCCAGTATTCACCATTGTTGTAAAGCTTATCAGATACCAAAATCGAAATGATTGTGTTACATTCAGCTATTCACATCTAACATTGAATTTGATGATATTATACTCCTTGTTGGATAAATGTTCCCTGATGTGTAATTATTAAGTAAGACTTGCTCATCACATATTATTAATCTGGCCCAAATCCTGTTAATTCTAGGACACATTTGGTGTTGAAAACTACCTTGAATACTTCTTCAGTTACTTTTCTTGCTTGAGCTACACGATATTTAGTAATTTATTGATAAGATAAATCTTTTCAAATGTTATATCCTCTAATGAATGTAACTTTGTTTTTACTACAAATAATCCTACTCTTCAAATTAAGATATTCAGATACAAACATGCGGACAATTCATATTATAATTTTAAGGCATCCCTTATTTCTCAACTCTAATCATAGATTCTCTGCTGACAGCTTTTATGTACTTTTGTCTCTTTGAACTAATTTTGCACTTTTTTTTAATCAAGGAGGCTACCCTATTCCTCTTCCAGTTTTCCTACTCTTTCTGAACTCTTAGCGGAAGGCATTTGTTTGTGCAATGCCACAGCAAAGCTATGGGCAGATTTACATTGATTCCCCGGTAGCTTGCCGCACCTAAGCAATTACCCGCTCGTCTATGTGAATTCCTCAGTGATATTTTGGAAGAATCATGCTCAGTTCATGTAGTTAGGGGCCAGGAGTCCGATCTGCCCCAGAGGAAATGATAATACCTACATTGCATTATCAAAAACAGTGCTGCATGAACAAACTTCTCTTGCTTTCCAGTCAGGAATATTTAACTTCAAATCATAACCAGCCTGCTTCCATGTATTTGTCAAAGCCACTATTGCAAACTATTTCAGCTGAAAGTTGGTCTTTTATTCATCCAATTTGTTTCTTATATTCACACATTAGTATTCACAAAACTACCATTTTGGACCTTAATGTGTTCCTAGTTGTGATGCTGCCCTTTCTGTAGTGTTCAACGAAGTTCTCATTTTCACTCCTGCTATAACTAGCTAGTTATTTTAGTATTCTGATCGGGTAAAAATGTTATTTTGCAATTTTTGATCTGAACTCTACTGATATCTCTCTTTTTGTTTATCTCCACAAAATAATTTTGCAATTATATTTGACTTAGACCTGTCTACATTTCTTACTGCAAATTCCTCTTTAAAACCTAATGAATATTTTTGTTTTGCCCTAGCCTGGTTCTGCTGCAGTCAATTGCAATGGTAAAATTCCTCCATTCCCAGAACCACGCTAATGTCTAACATACTCACCTCCCTGATGTGCTTTTCACCTCCAATGAGTACTTGAAACAACTGAGTGTCATGAGGCACACATCCTCAGTCCCGTTGCAAAACAAAAGTAAGGATAAACAGATTTGGCTATGTAGAGGATTTGCAACATTGACGAGTCAGTGTCAATTCAAACTCCTGTACTATACACTGTATTCTGATTCAGATTTGTTGTAGGAATCTGACAATGGGTGCAGATCACTGAAGGGATTTCAAAATAGTTGACGACTTCCTCCAATGGGTTTCTGGAGCTTTAACCATATTTAACTCTGTTGAAAGGAAAATTAAGACCATTGCTACTATTAACATATTAACATCAAACACATTATTCTGTAATGCCTTTTGACACTTTCCTCTGATGGTGTCAGGTAACTGCCTGCTTTTTGATGTTTTACAAAGGTGCAACCTGATTATAAGGTATAGCACAGAGTCACAAATATGAATGGGAGGCACTGGCATGCTGGTATTATTGCTGGACTAGTGGTCCAAAGAGCCAGGTAATATTCTGGAGACTTGAGTTTGAATCCTGCATGGCAGATGGTGGAATTCAAAATCAGTAAATCCTAGAATTAGAAGTCTAACAATGACCATCAAATCATTGTTGGGGAAAAAACCGTCTGGTTCACTTGTGTCTTTCATGGAAAGAAACTGCTGTTCCTTACTTGGTATGGCCTAGCTGTGACTGCAGACCCACAGCAATGTGATTGACTCTCAACTGCCTTCTGGGAAATTAGAAATGGGCAATAAATGCTGGCTTAGCCAGTGACACCCTCAAACAATGAATGATTAAAAAGAAATAAATATGATCAAATTGGACCCATAGACATGGTAAAAATGCTCAGTCAGAAGAGATTATATATTCTTATGAAATGAATTAAACCTAGTTCCTTTTAATACTAATTTTCTATCACTGACAAGCAGATTATTATCAGTGATAAGTAATAAAATTGGTGACCTCCAAAGAAAATACAGACAGAAACAATTAGGATGATAGGGTCTGATGATAAGTTTTCTCATCTTCATCATTTATGGCGAGCCTTTTTCCTAGCTCACCTAGTTTATTTGTTTAAGTTAACAAGGTGTAGAGCTGGATAAACATAGCAGGCCAAGCAGCACCAGAGGAGCAGGAAGGCTGACGTTTCGCGTCAAGACTCTTATTCAGAAATGGAGGAGGGAAAGGGGATTCTGAAGTAAATATGGGGAGAGGCGGTGGTGGATAGAAGATGGATAGAGGAGAAGATAGGTGGAGAGGAGACAGACACCTCATCTTCCTCTTGGGAACCCAGTAACCCCTGGTTTCAATGTGGACTTCACAGCTTCAAAATCTCCCCTCCCCCTATCGCATCCCAAAATCAGCCCATCTTGTCCCTGCCTCCCTAACCTGTCCCTCCTCCCACCTCAAGCCCCACCCCCATCTCCCACCTACTAGCCTCATCCCGCCCCTTGACTTATCCATCTTCCCTGGGCTGACCTATCCCCTCCCTACCTCCCCACCTACACTCACCTTTACTGTCTCCATTCCCGCCTCTTTGACTTGTCTGTCTCCTCTCCACCTATCTTCTCCTCTATCCATCTTCAATCCGCCTCCCCCTCTGTCCCTATTTATTTCAGAACGCCCTTCCCCTCCCCCATTTCTGAAGAAGTGTCTAGGCCCGAAACATCAGCCTTCCTGCTCCTCTAATGCTGCTTGTTCTGCTGTGTTCATCCAGCTCTACACCTTATTATCTCAGATTCTCCACCATCTGCAGTTCCTACTATCTCTGAAACTAGTTTTTTTTAGTTATTTTCTCTTAATCTTCATGCTTATTTAATTCCATGTAATCATTCACTTTTCTTATTTGATGTGCCTTTTTATTTATTCACGTGATAGGTTTAAAAATGAAATGAAATATGCTCTTCCCCACAGCAGAAATCCTCCTATAAATGTCCTTTTCCCACTTCAATTATCCTATGACAAAGGTCATTTAAATACGTAAAATACACACGTAAATAGGCAGAGTTTCTGCTTTAGACGCAAACAACCATTCAGAGCAAAATTACGATTGATAGCCAAAATAATGCCCATTTTGAAAAGGATATCTTTTCCCCAGGCTCCACTCAAAGTTAGTTTCACTCAAACCAAAATCTGTCATGAAACAACTTACTTTGGCAGTGTGATAAATCCTTTATATGCCTGAGGGTGGTACAATTTGATTAATACTGTAGAAATTAGGTTTATCACATAAGTTAAGCAGTTTATGTCATTGCATAAAAACACCACATGTGAGCAACCAGATTTTAAATGGCTGAAAATGGCTTTTACAAAATGTACAAACTCGTTTTTCTAGTTACATTGAAGTACTGCTTCTCTGTAAATTTAAAACAGACAATCAGTACTGTTTTCATCATATCCTTGCACCCGATAAGGTTCAGTTTAATTTTTGGAGCCTCCTCAAAGTTCTGCCAACCAGCACAGTTAACCAGTGATGATTAATTTGTCCTGGCTGCATGGCCAGTTTTGTGTATGGAATCTACTTCTGGCTCAAAATTTTCATCTAGATCTTCATCTCAAAATTATGGAAACTTGAATTGCAGAACACAATTTGCGCTTAAAATTCCATGTTCGCTTGCATCAGTTATGCCAATATCACAAAACTTGTGCTAAAAACAAAAAGAAAACACAATTAAGTAGAAAATTTAGGCCTTAGTTTATAGAGTGGTTCCAACAGGTTGACATGACCCATCAAGTGTATGGGTCAAGAGAGTCAATATGCTTCCTGCTTTTTATGTGCTATCTTGTTTCTTATGTTCAGTCTGGTGACAATCAGGTCAGTTGGTGTCGATGTCCTATTCTTGGCTGCACCAGGACATTATAAAAATATTAAAAATGTCTATCCAGGCTACCTATTGACATGTTTTGTTCTTAACATGTCACTTACACAAACTCAATCAAACAATACTGCCTCACTGGCTTTGATAATACACACAGCTACCATAGCACTGACTGTACTAAAGATTACTTCTGATGTTTACCGGGGTTAAGATGTAAACACTGAAATCAGAGTAAAAAGGTCATCCTTCATCAATGGCAAGTATAACACAGGGAAAAATCAGAAGCTTTTCAGATGCTCCAATAGCATTACATTCTGGCACCAACACTCTTGGCATATTCTTCTCTTTACTGTCATCATATGTCTTCGATTCATCGACAGTAGTAAAAATTGGGTCCTCTTCAAAGTCAAAAATCATCCGTTTTTCGTATCTAGTATTTTTTTGTGTAGCCTCAGTGTCACAGCAGTAACCAGCCTTCTGCAAATGTGACCAGGTCTCCAACACTTGAAAACAGTGGAAAGGTCACAAGCAATGCAGTATTCTGAAATACAATAGTTTTGCTCTTGAAAGTAATGTAGACTCATCTTCAAATTGAGGTGTGCAAGGGGAAAATGATCTTGGCTTGATGAGTAGCTGCCCATGGATATTGGGTGTGTGGTTTTAGGTAAGTGATTGACACAGTAGAGATGGCCAGCCCTATAAATCAATAGGGGTGTGTGGGGGCAGAGGGAAAGACAGCATCCAGAGGTATGAGCCAACGTCTTCTTAGGAGCAGGGCAGTAGTTTGTTATGTCAATTTCAGGGATGAACTAAAACAAAGACACCACTTCAAACCCCTCATTTTCAATCGTCCATTCATACTTATTCATTCATGGATGAGGGCATCACTGGCCACATTTATTATCCATCCCAGAGAACAGCTAAGAGCCAACCACATTGCTGTGGGTCTAGAGTCACATGTAGTCCAGTCTAGATAAAGATGGTAGCTTCCTTCCCTAAAGCTATTAGTGAACCAACATATTTTTCCAATGATCAAAAGTGGATTCAAGATTATCATTAAACTCTTAATTCCAGATTTTTAAAATTGAATTCAAATTTCACTATCAACCTTAGCAGGATTCGAACCCAGGCCACCAAAACATTCCCTGCAATAGTACCCCTCGGCCATTTACAGGTTAGCTTTGGGATTGGTGAAGTGGCATCATTTGTCAAGGTCATATATATACTTTCTTCGTCTAACTGACTGATGTATCAAATCTGAATTGCTACTTCTTAATAAACTCAATAACTATCAGAAAATTACTACAGGTCTTTGACCGCCTATATTAAGTAACGGTGATCAGAACACACCTCCATGCCCCACCTAAAAATCAAAAAGATACCTTTGAAGTGCCATTCAATGCTTACAGTGTGTTGACTGCCATGACAAGGAGGGAATTAGTAAATATAATATGATGCTTCAGTTGGACATTGAATGATCTGCCAACAATGTTCACAATGAAGCCAAATGGATGGCATTTCTGAATCAGTTGGGCATGATTATTTCGATCTCCTGTACCAGAGACTTTTGTTCCAAAATTTTGCTCTGACCCCAAAGAAAATAAACAGTAACTTATTCTGAACACTTAGCATATGGCGCTAGCTACTTTGAACAGTTGCTCCACAGTTGATTTTCAAGCTGACATGGCAAGCTTTCAAGTTTATCTCCTTTTGACTAATTTACAGGCTCCACCTGCACTTTCCCTATTATTCTCTGGTTTCGTGGTGTCCCCTGTTGCTGTTGAGCCTCTTTGCACTAACATCCTGAGTTTACTCCAGGGCTCATTGCTTTGCTGTTCCATTCATTGAGGTCATGAACAGTCTAATAATCTGCTTCACTGCCTTTTACCCATAATCCTGATTCCCTTACTGATTAAAACTCCATCTGTCTCAGCTAAGAATACACTTAATGGCCCAGCCTTGATAGTCCTTGATAGCCCTCTCTGATAAAATATTCCACAAAGTTACTATCTTCTGAGAGAAGTTCTTCTTCATTTCTGTCTTAAATATGCAACTCCTTGCTCTGAGATTATGTCCGCTAGTACTTGACTCTCCTAATAGGGAAATAACACTTTTGTACCTAGTCTGTCTAGTCACCTTAGAATCTTGTATGTTTCAATAATGTCACATTGCATTGTTCTAAATCTGAATGAATACAAGCCTATTCAATCCTTCCCCATAAGACAGTCCCAGTGAACTACCCCTAGTATGCCTCTAATGCCAGTGTATCTTTTCTTAGATAGCGGATCCAAAACTTGTCATATTATTCAACTATGGTTTGACTAGTGCCTTGTATAGTTTAGCAATACCTCCCTATTTTTGTACTCCATTCCCTTTGATATAAAATCTACATTCTATTTGCTGTCCCTACTACTGTCTGCACTTGGATGCTTACATGTTGCGATTCATGGATAAGGACTGTCAAATCCCTCTGTTCAGTAGTCTTTCAGTAGACTTTCTCCATTTAAACAATATTCAACTCCTCTATTCTTCCTGCATAACCTCACATTTTCCATATTGTAATCCATGTGCTAATTTTTTTGCCTGCTTGCTTAAACTGTCTATATCTTTCAGCAGACTCTTTACATCACCCTCACTGCTTTCCTTCCCACTCACTTTTGTGTTGTCGGCAAACTTGGCGAAAGAGTGTATTTACTTTCTTCAGCAGTGATTAATTTGTCTTCAATTGCCCACCAATGCAAAGCAGTCTGAGAAAGACATGAGAGTTGTAGGTCCCCTAAGCTTGAAAGTACAGTGTTGAAGGGTTAAATCAGTGCAATAATTAGACCGAGAACATGTATGATGGTGAAGTTAGACTGATGGTTGACTGTGGTTCACTTGCACGAATAAAGAGTCAAGGGGTTAGATTCCATGGAGCATGCAGTGACATTGTGCTAAAGAAGTTGGATATAAGCAGGAATAAGCCATCGGTGAACCGCAGCTGCCAGGTACTTGCTCTGACTTGGAGCAGGGAAGGTTGAGGGGGGGGCCTGATAGGGATTTTGAAGAGAATAAACAAGGTGGATAGAAATCAGCTATTCCCTTAGCTGAAAGACTAATGACTAGGAGCTACATTTGTAAGGTGAAAAGTAAGAAGTTTAGATGGGAACTTGAGGAAATTGTTTTCATCCTGATGGTGGTAGAGGTCTGTAATTCATTGCTTAGGACAGTAGTAGAGGTGATGACTTCACAACCTTTAAAAAGTATTTGGATGAGCACTTGAAATATCATAACTTTGAAGGCTGTGGGCCTAGTGCTGGAAAGTGGGAGTAATGTAGATTTAATGTATATTTGGCAGTATCGACTCAGTAGGCTGAAAGGAGTCTTCTGAACTGTATGATTCTGTGATTCCATGACATTAACATATCAGGAGTCTGTGCCATCTTCCAAGAAAGGTGCTTCATACAGTATGGAAAGGGCCCTTTGGCCCATTGAGTCTGCTCTGGCAATTGGAAGTGGCAAAGAATGTTGCGAGTTGGGCTACTAACGAAATGCTAACGAATGTAATAAAGTCGTCCCTGCTGAATAGCATGATTGTGAAGTCACCATTTATAGCTTAAAGGGAAATTTGGGAAAACAATTTCTCAACATTGAGGTTCTGACTTTATTTTCTCACTGAATTTTCCCAACTTTCTTGTCATTGTTCATACCACAGCGTGGCGAGGAGCATTTTGCCCCTTGACAAAGATATTGCTTTTAAGGACTGTCTGAAAGGAGGGGATAGGGTGGGTGCTGGGGTGTTAGGGAGTGGTTCTAGAACTATCTATCTAATTCCATGTTGGTTATAAAGTTGGAATTGTTTTCCACACTGTTATCATTATAAGATGAAAATAACAAGACTAGACAAAAAGAACATAATGTTTTGACATTTTAAAACAACAATCAGTGGTACACTCAGGTTGCTTGTGACTAGTAAGTCTCAGAACATTGTTTCATAATAATTATTGCTGTTAGAACATAGAGCATAGAGCCATACAGCACAGTACAGGCCCTTCGGCCTACGATGTTGTGCCAAACTTTTACCCTAATCCTAAGGTCTATCTAACCTCCACCCCTACCTTATACTATCATCCATATGCCTATCTAATTGCCACTTAAATGCCCCTAATGAGGCCAACTCCACTACCCTCTCCGGCAATGCATTCCACGCCCCTACCACTCTCTGAGTAAAGAACATACCTCTGACATCTCCCCTACATCTCTCTCCACTCAGTTTAAAACTATACCCCCTCATAATAGCTACCTCCACCCTAGAAAAAAGAATCTGGCTGTCTACTCTATCTATACCTCTGATCATTTTGTACACCTCTATCAAGCCAGCTCTCGTCCTTTGTCGTACTAATGAGAAAAGCCCTCGCTCTCTCGACCTTTCTTTGTAAAATCTTCCTTCCATACCAGACAACATCCTGGTACATCTCCTCTGCACCTTTTCCAATGCTTCCATATCTTTCCTATAATGTAGTGACCAGAGCTTGCCAGAATACTTCAGGTGTGCCCGAACCAGGCTTCTGTATAGCTAGAACATAACTTCACGGCTCTTGAATTCCATCCATTTATTAATGAAAGCTAACACACCATTCACCTTCTTAACAACTCTATCCACCCGGGTGGCAGCCTCAGGGAACTGTGGACATGAACCCCAAGATCCCTCAGCTCCTCCACACTACCAAGAATCTTTCCGTTAACCCTGCATTCTGCTTTCAAGTTTCTCCTTCCAAAATGAATCACCTCACATTTTTCAGGGTTAAACTCTGTCTACCACTTCTCAGCCCAGCTCTGCATCCTATCAATGTCCCTCTGTAACTTAGAACAGTCCGACGCAATATCCACAACTCGACCCACCTTCGTATCGTCCACGAACTTACTAAGCCACCCTTCCGCTCCTTCATCCTGCGGTTTTTATTACTATTGTTATTCTACTCTAACTGCAGAAACACTTGATTTCAGAACCCATTTTGGGAAATAACACCGTGTCAAAATCAGAGTGTGAACAGATTTAAAAATCTCAATTTAGTGACCTGCCTCAGAGAAGGAAAACAAATGTGATGAGTTGTTTCCTCCTGAATTATTCACCTGCAATCTCTGTTTTGTTTACTGTGACTGTAGGAGACACATCATCAGCCTCTGCAGGCTTTTTTCACTCAGCTCATAAAGCATTGGAACATTTGGATTGAAGTGTTCAATGAATACTATGCAAAGGCAAAGTGAGCACTTTTAAAAGGCACCATTAAGGGGCACTTCATCTTGTATTTTAGTGCAATACATTTAATGTCAGGTCTCCTAAATCAGGCTGAATACAGGAAAGGTCCCAGTCAGATTATGGCACTTACCTGCAATGAGATTGGTAATGGGAGAGTGAAGTTGGTAATTATGAAGACTGTTTGCACAGTGTGCATATTGAACCCCGTACCTAAAGTTTACTTGAAATGTGAACATAAACATGTTTTAATAACAGACGTATAAAATCCATCACTGTATGCATAATACTTTGCTTCAAACTGAGGATTAAACAGTTTATTGAGATTACTAGTGTCATGTGGGATTTTAAATTGTCGAATGATCTGTTGCACAGTAATGATGAGATAAAATATGACAGTATAGTATTAATCTTTTGACACACTGGATACTGAATCAAGAACCATTAAACCAGTCTTTTCAAATGAACTGTGATACATTGAATTGAAATATCAAGAATCATAGAACAAAGTGTTATATCTGGATTCTTATCTCAATCTGTACACAATGCTATGTCAGATGTTTACCTTCAGCTTCACTGCAAATGCAAGCAAAATATTTCAAACCATTTGCTATCTTTATTGAAGTTGAGATGCAATCATTTTCTGACTTAACATTGAATTACTTTCCAACATGCAACATATTAATAGAATTTCCATTACATAGTATGATAAAAATGAAAGCTTTGCCCAAGTCATGGTAATGACCATTATAATTAACAAATGTTAAGCAAAAATGGGTAGAAATAGGAAAAGTTGCACCCATTTTAAGGATATAAACTACATGCAATGAGGCTCCAGTTTTTGTGGACCATTATTCTGCGTCTGGGCCCGGATGATGTAAATTAGACAGATGCAAATTTAGTTAGACAGGCTGAGCAGAGGGGAACTTGGGAAAGTTCAAAACCTGTGGGGTTTGTGGGGTAGGATACCAAGAAGGGCATGTGTACATTTGGGGCTTCACCAATACCAAGAGGCTGACCCTGAGAGTCACTGCTTGAGCAATGATCACTGTTGCCTCACATCATGCTCTAAGTCACAAATGTGCAATGGAGATGAAAATAACTTTGACTACATTCAGATTGGACAGGATCAGTGTTTCGTGGGACACGGGCTTCAATTTATGTTTTGAAGCCTTTCAAAGGACACCAATATTGCACAGACACACTCTTATGCTGAATCTGGAATGTGCCTATGAACACTATATGTTATGTAACCTTGGTCATTAACTTCCTAAGTGCAGTCCAAATCCTTGCCGCAAACTCTCTTGAGCATATCATACAGCTCTGAGTAATCCCAATAATGGCTGCGATGCGCAAGCAATGTTCTGTGTCTGCAAAGATGACTACTTTGGCGACTAGGCTCAATCACTTGTAATTTGCGCACTGCCAGCACATGATGCTGGAGATGTTCACTACACAGCTTGGACCATTACACCTTAGGCAGTGCTGAAGTTGCAGCTCTGTACCTTCAGTGGTGAGATTGTGGTTTAGATAGATATTTACATACATACATAGCTGATGAGGAAAAATTAGTCAACATATGCTGACAGAAATAAAACTATTGACAGTGTCTGTGTCCCCCGTGCTGTCAATTTATCATTTTGAGATAATAATCTATTTTCTCCTGACTCCAACAAAATGCCAGTCAGTCATGTGTTCTGCAGTTGGGGTACAGGAAGTTTGCCCTACGGTGGAGGTCCAATTGGGCAACTTCTATTCAGAGGGCCTAGACAGGCTCAGCATACCCTGTTCTGAGATAGGTTTGCGGGTTGAGGGTGACAGGCAGTCTAGAGGTGAAGGGCCTCACCACTTCTGGAGTGCCCTGAGAAAAAACATCTACAGTTCCTCTTCTGGCTTGGCGTCTCCTAGCAATTCCCTGTCTCCTGGAGTGGTTTCAAGTCTTTTCATGACCTGCCACATTGTTGTTGCTGTTGAGCACCAATGGCTGGATCGATGGAGTGCAGGCCCATTTACATAACCAGCAGACCATGAGACTGCTGGGCAAGACAGCCACTAACCTCTCTATGGATGTCGATGGACGATTACATTCCTGATGTGTTAGAGACCTAGCTTTGTTACAGCTGTCCTCCAATTTTTGTCAGGTTACCCAGTGTACCCACCAAACCTGCCTGCTGCTCCTACTAGTAACTCATATTGAAGTCATGAATTCCTGGCACCCCTGGGGCTTATCTCCTTTTTGTTATTCACACATGGGACATTGGCATCACTGGTTGGCCAGCCTGGTCTCCGACAGTCCCATGAGTGCTTTTCTTTCCTGGGCAGGTGGAGAAGCATGGCAGTGCAGTGCTCACCAGAAGATACTCCTGACTCTGGTTTAGTTAAAGGCCCCACCTAGGGGTCTGCATGTGAGCTGGTCGGGGAAGACTGCCTTGCTGGTGCTTCATCTGAGGCGGCAATGCCCTCTACCTCAAAGGTGGAGTTCAGATATATTGCTGTACTTTCCTCTTGACTGCAGAGTTCAAGTTAATCCCACTAGTACCTCTAGAGATGCAAGAGAGAATGCAGTATGACCAAGGAATAGACTTTGTGTCACGTTAACAGTGCACTCACAGTGGGGGAGGTAATGGAGGATGGCACAGCAATAGACACTGATTCTTATTTGATTGCCAGGACATGAATGTTGTAGTATCTCCAAAGGACCAGTCCTGGTTTTCAACAAAGAGGGCCACATCCTGTCCTAGTATGGGGCAAGGAGCTGAATTTTGGGCACCTACTGCTCATCCTGTCTTTTCAGCTCTGCTATGGACTGCTTTCTTCTGGAATGAGAAAAAGTGAAGGACTGATTGAGGTAAGTAGTCTGGGTGAGACGAAGTGAGTAAAGGTGTCACTAGTATTAGTCAGAGTGGTCGAACTTGAACATTGGTGTGAAGCGGGTGCAGTGGCAGCGATAGAGTAAGAGTAAGGTAGCAGTGAGAAGATAGATGCACCAGCCCTAGCAGAACAGAGAAGACCATTGACCTTCCTCCTCTGCTGCTGGGTTTTCCTCTGGAGCAAGGAGACTGCACTGACCTGGATGGCAATGTCAGACCCAACTAACAGGGTGTGGGGTCATCGCCTCTTCGAATGATCGTGTGGAAAGAAGCGACCCTCCTCTGCTCCATCCCACCTGCCAGAACCTTTTGGTCCATGTTTTCAAAGCACCACTCCAATTTCATATTGTCTGCTATTTCAGAACAAATGTTTCCAAACATACAGGGCAGATCTTGACCTCCATCACTTAACTGGGTATACAATGGGCTTTTAAACATAATGCTGCAACCAGGGATCCAAAAAAATATCCAAGCAGTGGTGTCTACTTCAGGCTACAGTGAGTAGGAGAATCCAGTTAGCATTGAATGAGAGGACTCCCATATGGGTGTGACACCTATTTAATGGGGTGAATTTAAGATCACATGAGATAACTTGCCAAACTTCACAGAGAAAAACCCTCCATGAAACTCGATAAAAATAACACTGCAGTTAATGATAAAATTTAGTCATAACAGAGAGGCAGAATCACACTTCAAAATTTTTCCTTAAATCTCGAATCACTCAATTTATATCAAAATCAAAGAAGGTTCCACACAGAAGAAGACCACTTTGTCATGCCAGCAGCAGTTTTGTTTTTGCTGGAAAGGTTCACCGCTCATCCCAATGCCCTGCTCTCTCCTGACCAACCTATGTTTAGCTTTGTGAAAATTATTTATACTACCATCAGGAAATTATATTTTGTGGGCAAATGACCACACACCCAAAGCTGGATGTATTAACCTGACCCACAGCTGGGAAAATTGCACCTGACAGAAAAGTGACCAAACTACATCAAACAACGTCCAACAACTGTCAGCTTCAGATCACAGTGGAAACCAAAGTCAAATAAGTCACTAAAGTTCGGGGAAACCAATTACAATCAGCCTGAGGGCTGTGTTTTAGGTAAGTATTGATCAGACCTTCTGGCAACATGACTCCCAGCTAATGCATGGGGAGGTGCACTTTACTCTTCCCCAGTGCAGCAACAGTGAAGGGTATTGGTGTAACCCCATTGGATGCTTTCAATCCAATCCATGACATCAATGGCCAAAAGCCACAGAACATTCTGGAAGGCCCAGGGTGACTGGATAACAACACATACCTAGAAACCAACCCCTCAGCAAAGACTGACAGGAAGAGTCATGGCAGAAGGCCATGAGGCAACCCAAGAAGACCCAGGAGATGACCCACTCCGACATTTCATCTTCATGGAAGAGAGCCAGCCTTACATTGGAGAAGAAGGAGATTCCAATAGACCAGATCAAACATGCAGGTATAATTCTTTCTCAAACAGGTAGCTCCAGATAGAAAATATATATTGTGGGAATTTGGGAAATTTTCCCATTGTGTTTTAATAAATACTATTTTATTAATAAAATTGAGTTGAACATCAAACAAATTTCAGTGTCTCTTGGTCCAACTCATCGACAAGAGCACTTAGATAAAGTGTTTCTAATACACAAACCGATTGAAATGCCATAAACATAGACAACAGTATAAAATAGAATCTAGGCCTTTGTAGGTTAAGATTAACAGATTTTAAACTTAAAATAAATTTGAAGACAATTGTAACAGCTAGATCCAATTTAAAGAGTTGTCTTTATTAATATATGGATCCTATGAGAAACTCCCCATGAGTTGGCTCCTCTTCTCTATCACTCAGTTTATAGTGAGGGATTCATCTAAAAATGAAGGCACAAGCATGGAATTTTGCGTATCGAAAAGAAAATTATTTACATTCAATAAATCCAGAAAGAAGTATTGATGGTCCAAATGTAATTGGGTGGCTTGCACCCTTCGTGATGATGCTCATTTGATTTTGGACCTTTTGACAAGTAATGATTGCCTTCTAAGTAAGTCTCAAAGATAGTAACAGGAAAAGACAGAGTAAATAAAGGCAGATGTTTTCCACTAGTTGGGGATTCTAGACCTAGAGGAGCATTGTCTGACAATGAGAGCCGGAAATTTCAGGAGAGATGTTAAGAAGCACTTCTACTCACAAAGGGTGGCAGAAATTTGAAATTCTCTTCGACAAACGGTAGTTATCCAATTTTTAATTTAATGTTAAGATAGTTTTTTTTGTTAAACAAAGGTATATGGGCCAAAGACCACAGAGCAGCCATGATCTCATTGATTGTTGGAAAAGACTCGAGGGGCTGAATAGCCTACTCCTGTTATGTTATTTAAATTTGTAAATTGGCTGCTGCTGCACATAGTCAATGCAAAAAGTCCAAATATTGAGTCAAGACTGAAAAATTGTTATTTATAGATTAGTAAGGTGGCCAGTATCTCTGCCAGACTAGTTCTTTTCCACCATTCATCTTTGCTGTTAATCCTCATAGAACAGAGAACATAGAACAGTACAGCACAGAACAGGCCCTTCAGCCCACAATGTTGTGCCGACCATTGATCCTCATGTATGCACCCTCAAATTTCTGTGACCATATGCATGTCCAGCAGTCTCTTAAATGACTCCAATGACCTTGCTTCCACAACTGCTGCTGGCAATGCATTCCATGCTCTCACAACTCTCTGCGTAAAGAACCTGCCTCTGACATCCCCTCTATACTTTCCACCAACCAGCTTAAAACTATGACCCCTCGTGCTAGCCATTTCTGCCCTGGGACATGTACAATAAGATCAGTGTTCAAAAGGAAACGAGGAGCTGGTTCCTTCAAATCACCTGAGGGGAGGACTTTTCCATATTCCCAGTGCAGGGAAACAGTAATGCTGCTCTTTATATATCTGCTTATGATATTACTGCTCTCCTTCCTTTGCATCTGCAAACCTTGCTTAAAATTTTAGCAATTATAACATTTTTCAGAAAGTTTATTGTTATTCTCCAACTGTGTGTTATTTTGACATGTCAACATTTTTCAAAATTGCATAGTATTTGAACATTTAGGCCAAAATCATGGGATGCTTTGAGGGAATGTCATCATAAAGGTACCTGTCATAGTGGGACATAGTGCTCATAAAGTTCTCCTTTGGCAGCAAACCTGATTGTCTTATTGGACTTAATGCCTGCAAGGTATCTAAAGGATAATATTGGATAGATTATTAGTATTCCATTCCCCACAACTACAATAAAGTGAATTATGTTCACTGAGTAAAGATTACTTGTACCTGAGAAAACTTTGGGCATAAAATGTTATCATCCCCAAAAGCAGCTGTGGAGTTTACTATGTACAATTGACCTGTTCTATCCACAACAATACAGGCTGCAGGCAATTTTGCATTGCTGCTATTTTTAAAAATTGTGTAGCCCACTACAAAATGCGTTACTGTGTGGCTGCATCTCAGCAGGAGTTTCAAGTTCGTGCAAGTAATGCTTAAAGCTAGCCTACTCTACTTAAACCAGCCTGAACCTCTTAAAGATAAGATGCATTATATTTGAAAAGCTGGAAGTAGTGAAATAGCAATTAAAGACCAGAAGGAATCTTGAAAACCAGCAAAGCAGACCAAAGAGCATGCCACAAGTTTTCCAATACAGTACTGAGAGTCTTGATACAGGGAGAATCAAGGAAAATAGAAGGTCATCATCTATCTAGGACCTAGGGATTCATTCAGGAAAATAGGAAAAAGCCGGTAGGAACTGATAGCAACTTCAGATTAAGTCAGATGTAAAACAGATGGCCATTGTCATCCAGTAGCCATCAACATAATGGTTTAAAGACTGATGGAAAAGCCGATTGCTTTATTTTAAATCAATCTTGACTGTTCTCAATGTAATAGACCATAAGGTATAGAAGCAGAAACAGGCAAATTCAGCCCGTTAAGTATACTCTGCCTTTCAATTAGATCATGGCTGATCCGATAATACTCAGAAAAAGGCAAAATACTATAGTTCCTGTTAATCTTCAACTCTACTTTCCTGTCTTTTCCACATTATTGATGAAAAATCTGTCTACCCCAGCCTTGAATATTCTTAGTGACCCAGCCTGAACAGCCCTCTGTGGGAAAAGAATTCCTCAGATTCACTACAATCTGAGAGAAGAAATTCTTCCTCATCTCAGTCTTAAATTGTTGTATCAGATAGTTATTACAACCAGAAGAAGAGAGAGACCCATTTGGTTCACTAATGCCTTTCAGGGAGGAAATCCCCCGAGGAACTGTCATCCTTGCATGGTCTGGCTTACACGTGATTCCAAACCGACAGTAAATGTGGCTGACTCTTAAGTGACCCAGGAAGCTACTTAAGGGCAATTAAGGATGAGCAACAAATGCTGGCCCAGGCAATGACACCCACATCCAATGAATTAGCTGTAATAATTTCTTTAAATACATTTAGTGTGGTTGAGCAGCAAGAGCTGTGCATGTTTTAGGCTGATTAAATTTTAGGCTCAACATGCATGCTTAAGCCATCAGGAAATGCGTTAATGCCAGATTTATCAGCCATGCTCACAAGATATTGCAGAATGTCACCCAGGCATAACACAATGCCAGGCTCTCAAGACCACTTGCAACAATGCCATCAAACCAGTAGACAAAGGAGGAGCCACATCTTACAGAACAAAACAGACTACTGTGAAGAAGCATGCTGACAACCAAACAATCAGGAGCATTGCAAACAATTACCTGCTGACCTGACCAAAGAAAACACCCGTCAGCTCCACAGATGGATCAAGCCCTTTGATCCAAACCTTCAGAATACCCTGCATTCTTCTCATATAGGAGACGTCTACTGCCTTCTGAAGATACACAAAACCAACACACCTGGACATTCCATCGTATCAGGAAGCTTGGCGAGAACCTCTCTGGCTGTCAAGGACATCTTTAAACCCATTGTACAAGGAACTTTCAGCTTCTGTGATGGCACTGCAGACTTCTTACAGAAACTTAGCACCCATGGACCAGTTGAACCAGGAACATTTCTTGTCACAATGGATGTTTCGGCACTCTACACCAGCATCCCCCACAATAACGGTATCACTGCAACAGCATCAGTACTCAACACCAACAACTGCCAAATTACAGATATCATCCTACAACTCATCTTCTTTATCCTCGACCACAATGTCTTTGCCTTCGACAACCGGTTCTTCATCCAGACATACAGAACAACCATGGGGACCAAATTTGCATTCCAATATGCCAACATATTCATGCACAAGTTCAAGCAAGACATCTTTGCTGCACAGGACATCCAACCACTGCTATACACCAGATAGATTCTTGACATTTTCTTTCTCTGGACTCATGGAGAGGAATCACTGAAATGATTACATGAGGATATCAACAAGGTTCATCCCAGCATCAGACTTGCCATGGACTCCTCTTCAGAATCAGTCTCATTTTTGCACATATGCATTTTCCATCACTGATGAACACCTCAGTACCTCACTCTACCACAAGCACATGGATAACCTCATAACGCTGTGCTTCTCTAGCTTCCACCATAAACATGTTAAAGAAACCATCCCCTATGGACAAGCCCTGCCTATACACAGGATCTGCTTAGACCAAGGAGGAACATGACTGGCACCGAAAGATGCTGAAAGACATCCTCATAAGAACACGATGATATTCAACTCATTGATCACCAGTTCATGTCCTGTTACATGTAACCCCATGGATAACCTCACTGGGTCACCATCCTGTTCTGTATCTGTAAAATCTTCCTTAATGTCTAGTTTTGACAACATCACTTTGATAAATTGTTGTGATCTCTAATTTAAATAGTTCGTGCAGCTTTGGATTACATATTACTTTGGTTAGACCCTCGGCATGCGACTCTAACACCTATTATGTTATTTCTATCATTTGCTTTGTCTCCAGTGCCACATTATTTTAAATTTTTTTGTAATTATCTCTGTGCCTCATTTAATTGGGTTATAGGTCATCCCAACACTTGTTATTCAGCTGTTGACGCTTTCCTCATACTGTCTTACACTCTTACTTACCTGCAGAGACCTAATATTCAGCCTGTTGGCACTCCACTCAAAGCATTTGGATGATCTTTTGATCTCTCTGCCTATTAATTCAGTGTCTGTATGCTTTACTTCACTTCACCTGACAAAGCACTGGCACTTCAAAAGCTTATGATTTCAATCTCCCCTCTCCTACTGCATCCCAAAACCAGCCCAACTCACCCCTGTCTCCCGAACCTATTCCTTCCTCCCACCTCCAAGCCCCACCCCCATCTGCTACCTACTAACCTCAGTCCACTTCCTTGAGCTGTCTGTCCTCCCTAACTCTCTACCTACACTCATCTTTACTGGCTCCATTCCTGCCTCTTTGACCTGTCTGTATCCTCTCCGCCTATCTTCTCCTCTATCTGCCTCCCCCTCTCTCCTTATTTATTTCAGAACTCCTTCCCCTCTCCCATTACTGAAGAAGGGTCCAGGCCCAAAACATCAGTTTTCCTGCATCTATGATGGTGCTTGGCCTGCTGTGTTCATCCAGCCCTACACCTTGTTATCCCTGTTTGAGTATAACCTGGCTTCATATGACTTTTAGATCATAGAATCCATACAGTGTGGAAACAGGCCCTTCGGCCCAACAGGTCCACACCAACCCTCAGAGCATCCCACCCAGACCCATTCCCTTATAACCCACCTAATCTACACATCCCTGAACACTACGGGGCAATTTAGCATGGCCAATCCAGCCTGCACATCTTAGGACTGTGGGAGGAAATTGGAGCACCCGGAGGAAACCCATCCAGACACGGGGAGAATGTGCAAACTTCACATAGACAGTTACCCGAGGGTGGAATTGGACCTGGGTCCCTGGCACTGTGAGGCAGCAGTGCTAACCACTGAGTTACCTTGCTACCCCTAAACTGTTGACCATGTTTAAGGGATATTATTATCCAGAGTGGCGAGGTCTAAAATGTCAGTGCTACCAGCAAGCTGTGTTAGATGCTGATTGATGGGATGGTCGAGATGATGATATGATGGTGACTTTGTTGAATTAGTCATCCAGAAGCCCAAAGTAACACTTTGGGAACAAGCATTCAAATCTCACCACAGAGGCTAGTGGAATTTAAAATCCTCTGGTATTCAAGAGGGCATGACTTGTGGATAATAGTGGTGTGTAGGGATGTGGGGAAAAGGCAAGAAGTTGGAAATAGATAATGGAGCCAGACTGGTTAATAGAATTAGTGCAAGCAGATGGGGGTGAATGGTTTCCTTCTGCACCATAATAATTCTGTGACCATGATGTCACCGTCAATCTATCTCACAGGCTTGAAACATTCCTTTCATGTCTTCACCATGATGGTGTTTGGCCTGTGCTGCACTAGAAATGGTGTGTGTGTTATTTTAGTACACAGACTGCACCTATAGTGCCAAAGCTATTACATTACAGAACTAAACCCATTGGCCTATTCCTCCAGTTATATGCCTGACTTGTGATACCAGATTTTTGGTGGCAAGAAGAAATAAAAATTGTTGAGGGTTAAAGGTAGTTATGTAAATATTACAACTAGTCTAACCAAAATGTAATTCATGAAACTCTTTCTCAAAAGAATAATTAAAGTCAGATGTGTCACCTCTATGTGCTTGCAAATCAATGAGGATTTTAAAAATGTATTAAACATTTATAGAAAATTACCAGCAGCAGGTAATCTCTGCTGTTACATATTTCATCAAGTCTAGGAACAAATAACATAAATTAAAGAAATAACAGTCCTATATTACGCCAAAATTATTCCTAGATTATTTTTATCTTCCATTATTCAATTATTCCAGACAGTGCATGAAAAATTAATGAGTAGCATTTCTAATTTGAAAAGTCAGTTGAGTTTCACAGGAATGCTTCCTTAAGATCGGCAGCAAAAAAAAATGCCTGAGAGAATATTTTCTCTGCAACTGTAATGTTTGTTTTTTATTTGTTCTTGGGATGTCAGTGTTGCTGGCAAGGTCAGCGTTTCTTGCCTATCCTTAACTGCCCTTGAGGAGGTGGTGATAAGCATAGCTCAGAATCAGGCCATTTAGTCCACCGGGTAGACTGGTGCCTGTGCTTCACATGGGTTTCCTTCATCCTTTGTCACATAACCAATCTACATATCCGATCACTGTCTCCCTTGTGTGTTTGTCTAGATTTGAACTGGCTGCTCCTATTGTATTTGTTTTAACTATTCCTTGTGTTATTGACTCCCACATTTTAACCACTATGTGGGTCAAGTAATTTTTTCCTGGACTCTTCACTGGATTTATTAATGGCTATCTTATATTTATGGTCTATGGTTCTGGGCTGCTAGTGAAAACATTGTCTCTAAATTTTGCCTGTCTAACCTTTCATGAAGTTCAAGACTTGTTCCATGTCACACTTCAGTCTTCTCTTTACTATGGAAAAGAGCCTCAGCTTGTTTAACCTTGCATGATAAAATTAGCCTATCACTTTTGATATAGGCCCCGTAATTTTTTTTATACCTCCTCCCGTGCCTCTATTTCCATCTTATAATATGGGGTACAGAAACATTCACAAAACACCAAGTGTGGTTGAATCAGGGTTTTATAGATGTTAAATGTAACATTTTCATTTTACTATTCTTTGTGGGGGGAAGAGCATGAGCAGTTTTATTTACAGGAGTGAGTGAGTTTACAAATAAATAGAAGCTTTAACCTGCTGAAATTGACACTCCCTCTGTCAGCTGGCTTCACACTGCTGACTTCTGCATTTAACTGCTCTGTGTAGGCTGACTGTGGGCAACTCCCTCTGAGAGAGGTGGATTGTTAATTTCAAAATTCTATTAGTTTATCTGGGGGTATTTTGACATGAATGCTGTGATTTAACTGTTGCTGTGTGAGCTTCATGTAACTTGCCAGAAAGCAGCAAGTGGGCCATGAAGAAATCTCAGGCAAAAAAGCCAATAAACTTTGATACCTTGCCTAACATCCTCAAAAATGTTTCTTAACAATGCTTGTTCTAAGAGGTGATGTTCACAACCTTATAATCTGATTTTACTACTTACTCGATTTTGTGAACCTGATCTCCACTTTACGGTTTTGCTCTATTAGATCAGCATGGATGCCACTTATGCTGGGTTCATCTGAAGAATATAACAAAATGTTGCTCAGTCAGGCTTTGGAATGATTCCAGAGTTGTTCATATGTTCAACAACAATAGTTAGTTATATATTAAGGAACTACAGGCAACTCCACATGACTAAATCTTACAATGCTGAAGCCATGATTGTTTATTGTCCAAGTCTCTCTATCATATATTCTGTCATTATTTAAGGCCTGACATTAATTGCCACAAATCCTAATCAAAAGCTAACAGCAGCATTAACGTAACCAGTAAATGCAGGACCAGCAGGAACAGTCTACTCCACACTGGGGGCAAGCAATGAACACTGAAGTACAGCTCACGTGAGCTGACACATGGTACATCAAAGGTTTCATAACTGTCATTAGCAGCTTACTGGACCAAAGCAAACAATCAGTGGGCCAACTGAACCAGTGACTGTCTTACTTGACAATACAGGTGAAAAAGTCACTTGGGCAGAGGGGGTAAAAATGTATAAAAGAAAGTGATGTCATAGAATCCCTACGATGTGGAAACGGGCCATTTGACTCCACATTGACCCTCCAAAGTGTATCCACTCAGATTTATGCATCCACCATTGCCATAATCCTGACTTTCCAATGGTTGATCATCCAAGCCCGTATACCCGGGACACTATGGGCAATTTAGTATGGCTAATCCACCTAACCTGCACGTCTGTTGCAGGGAAGACTGGAGCACCTGGAGGAAACTCATGCAGACATGGTGAGAATGTGCAAACTCCACACAGGCAGTTGCTTGAAGCTGGCATCAAGCCCAGGACCCTGGCACTGTGAGGCAGCAGTGCTAACCACAGAGCTACCGTGTCACCCACAAAGAAAAGAGGCAACAGGGGATCATCCCCATTTGTAGGTTCAGAAATGAAAACGAAACTTAGCAATTTAACACTGTATCACAAACCAGGTGCATACACGTGTGTGCAACTATAAATTGTTGCCAGTGGCAGTTAAAGTCGTCAACTTGTTTGTCTCTGGTTACTTCCAGAGACTTCCAGGAAATATTTGTAGGATCTTGTGGTTAGCTGCTCAGAAATACATTGCACCGGTTGATGGCTTGCTTGCTAGGGCAGGCATTAAAGCTAACCTTGTGACTTCTGATGTCAGCACAAGCACTCTGACTGGTTTCCCACAGGTCCCAGGTGTCCAGCATCCGCAGATCACTCAGGAGTGTTCATAAATCACAAGGGGTTTCCATTTAATTTACAGTCATTACAGAATCACAAAAAAGTCTTTATATGATAATATGCAAGAATGGAATGCTGGACATCTAGGACTGTACTTTCATTCTGTGACCACCATGGCTTCTCCAGCCTATTGGCTGTCAGCTAAAAATCAAGGAAATTCTCCTTAAAAATGTAGATGGCAACACCTGTGGAAAACCCAACATGGATAAGTATGGAAAATTAAAGTGCAAAAGCTCCACTTCCTCGTCTATTAGTGTGATGCAATCCTTGTAGTTTCAGTAGTTTGACACGCAGACTGCTCAGACCCCTGCTCTGACTTTGAAATAGTTCCACAAAGGCTGGTATCCTGTCACCAAATCCCAATGGTAAGAGTATGTAGCTCACTGACTCTGGGTGGGGTCAGGGCAGTGGGGGCAATGGGACTAATGGAATGGCTTTGAACTGGGCCACTTTTCACCATGACCCCTCTCACCACCGTTAGAATGTCTCTACTAGCAATGAACTGGAAAATACTGTGCTGCATATCAATGAAGCAAGGAATAGCCATGGGTGTTCCCTCATCCCATTACAGATGGCTTTCATAATGTTCTAGTTGTTGGCGAGGTCTTGCAGTTATGCAATTACCATGTTTCATGCTCCACGTAACTGATCACTTTTCCCAAAAACAAAATTATCATTAAAAAGACTGAGACATTATGACATTTATTCACAAATGGGCTCTTCCAGTATTTCTGCCATTATGCGCAGAATGATTGAGAGCCCATCAATATGTATCAAACATTTCCATTGCTGCACCAGCAGCATCCTTGTCATTGACAGCCCATGAGCTCCAACATCAGCTAAACAGGATTTGGAAATGCCTACACCCTCTGATGCTTACTGTCCACAGCCGTCCCTGACTCATGCACACACCGCCCACTGAAATGTTGGTCAGCATGATTCCTAAGGCAGTGTGTGGTTTCTTGTATGGAGCCATCATCATTATTTTGTTCATTCGAATTCAGCAGGAGACTTCATAGCCCTGTCGGATATGAATTATAAGAGCCAAGGTGAGAAATTTCATTTGATTTTTTTTCCATATTTCACTGGTTGCTGACATCAAGTCACCATTTGTGAGTGCTTGTGCTGAGTGAATGTCTGGTAATTAATTCTGTCACTAGGTGGCCAAGAGACCTATATCTCCCTATCTGTAATGATTGAGCACAACACGACTTGATTTCTCTCCAGATTCTCCTCCTCTGCAAATGTTAATTGTGTGATTGATGAAGGACCACCTCCAGTCCTCTTTCTCACTGGTGCCTATGTTCTCTTCTCTTTTAAGAAAGAAAGAAGAGAATACACGAGTGTGAGGAATAAGCTCATTGAATAGAAAATGAACAATGTTTGTTGAGGGTAAATGTGAGGGAGGGTCACAGGGTTGCATATGGACAAAAAGGAGAGTTCCTTTTGGAATCTATGCTGACTTTTTTTTTATATTTTCCACTCCTGACCAAAAAAAGGTATGAAAACAGTTCAGGATGAAGAAACAATAAACAATGAGCCAAGGCTTTGCCTTTGGACAGAATGCACATGAATGAAAGAAAATATTTCACTTCTGCACCTTTGAGTAAGAATTCAGTCAGAATTAGGTCAAATTGTACCAGGGTGGAGCATGTCAGATGGCCATTGGAAATTTACCGTGAGCTGTCAACATATTCTCTCATTATCCCTGAAGTTAACTGTAATTTCAGGGCATTGGGCATTTGCAGAATAAGACAGAATCCTGAAATTGAAGATCATTACAATGTGTTATTAATAATAATATTAGGTGTAAAACAAAATGGGGGTAGATAATGATTAATTAACAGACATTTTAAACCAAACTATTTTAGTTGTGTCTTTCTGAAAAAAGAGTATTCAGAATCTTTATCTTCCACCCGTATATCCAATCTTTAATTCTCTCTATAAAAATTGTTTAAAGTGATTATAGATTGATGTTTTTAGTTAACTGCTTGCATGTCAGTGAAAATCCTTTAATGCTATCAGCAGCTTGAACAGCCTGATGACATTACTTTGCTCTGTTTTCTGAGTATCCTGCATAGAACACGGCAATCATTTATAATATCAACGCACAATAACAGAGGCAAAATTCATTGCAGATGATCACTTGTTCTTTCAGTCAGACTCACTGTTTGGTTTTTCCATAGGGACTCACTTGACTCGAAATGTTAACTCCGATTTCATTGCACAGAGGCTGCCAAACCTTGGGTTTCTTCAATTGCTGCCTCGTCTTCTGCCATGAGTCTTGCTGCAAGACTTTGCTGAAAGCTTGGCTTTCAGGTGCATGTTCTTCTGCTCCCATTTGGGCAGGACCTTCCAGAATGCTCTGGGGCATTTGGCAAATGAGCTGATGAGCTTAGTTTGGTCGGAAGTCAAAGTGCCAGGAAGTCTGATTGACACTTCTCCAACATACACCCCTCGGTTTGGTTTTGCAACCTCTTTAAATTTGGTTTCCACTGTTGTCTCCGGCAATGGCTGCTGGATGCTGTTAATTTAGTGTGGCCAATTTCCTGTCAGGCCTGATTTCTCCGGCTATGGGTCAATTTGCTAAGCCTAGTTTTGGTCCCATGGATGCTTGACCACACATTTCTGCTACCGAGCATCAATTGTGAAGGGAGTAGATGTTTATGGACATTGTGCCAATCCAACAAACATTGCCCTGAATGGTGTCAAACTTCTTTAGGGCTTCACTTTTCAGCTCAGAAACACCTCAGACCTGCCTGATTCATTTTGCATGCACGGAGACACATGCATTTCATTCATCTATACAGTGTGCAATCTTAATGCTCACTCACATTGCACTGATTTGGGCATGGTCATCCTTTATAACTTTCACTGCCTTTTATTCCCAACAGGGAAGGGAAGGTCATGGTTGAGAGCACTCGGCAGGCAAAGTTGAGGACCTGTTACAACTGGACACTGGCTTAAGTTAGCATCTAATCTGCAGCATTCGCCAGCAGCTTAGACAGCAAACACGTTGCAATTTGCTTGAAGCATATGCAATATGTGAAAGTCAAAAGGTATCAGCCTTTAGTCATGTCAAGAGAAACCACAGTGAGTCAGGGGTTGCCTCCACAGTCAGTCAAATGGCTAGTCTGATTAAGTCCAGGGAGTTAGCCATGATCAGACAGGTGCTTGGTCCTACCAGAGTATGCTGATTCAGGTCTTTGTGGAATGAGCACTGCATTCCTGGAGGTGTAAGCACTAATGAGCATCATGTCTTAAAATAAGACAATCCATCGAGCCCGAGATAAAGCATCCAACTGAATTCTGGTAATGGGCTTCAATGGATGGTGCCAGATTGTCATGAAAAGGGGTAATTCAAAATAGAGAGGTCAACTGTCAGAGCATCAAAGGAGATAGGGAGCTCCAAGAGGAGTTTACATAATTCACTCTCACCCTGTCCTTGTTGAATGGCCAGTAAAGAATGGCAATACACAAAGCCTTGGACTCAGGTGAAGTGAGGACATTAACAGCTGTATAATGGAACTGAAGAAATAAAGGGGGAGACTGAAAGGTCATTGGAGATGCAGGAAAGGCAACAAAAAAAGAAATATGAAGGAGTCTGAAGAAGCCCTCACAAGGACACAACATTTCTCTCTTCAGTCCAAAGTCAATGATACCAAATGGTTGTCACTGTATGCAGAATTGGTGGAATAATTTACTGTTTTTTCTTTCAGGTGGGATAGAATAATTTGAATTTGTGGACTTGTTAGGAGAAATTACATTAATCATGCATCCTCTGAATCAGTAATTTCACATATGTGGGCATCAATCTGTATTCCACTGGCAGAAATGCACACTACAAATTATGTCCTCAAACAATCATGACATTTGCATTGTTCACACTATTTGTCTCCATGTTATGTCAGCTAAGCAAATTTAATTTAATTCTAAATCAAAAGTATTGTCTGAACTTGGTCTTTCTGAAAAACATTCTATAGGTATCAGTGAAAGACCACACTTTGACACTGCCACGTTGACAGAGTGAACTATCAGTATGCAAGGGCATGGTATGTGATGTGTGGCGGTGATGCTTTTGGGGCAGGTAGCATTATCACAGTGGCCGACCATCAGAATTCCACACCCCGTGTACAGCATGAACAAATAGGTGCATATCTTAGAATTCCTTATCTAGGCACAATTTTAAGCTCCCTGCGATGTCTCCATATTACACTGTGTCAGCATAAAATGACACGGAATTGTGATTGGTGAGAAAACTGTTTAATGCCGCATAATGAAAAACCCTAAAGCAATAGAGTACCATTAATGAAAGTTGAGTCACACGTAGACAGGGTGGTGAAGAAATCATCTGGCATCCTTGCCTTCACTGGTCAGAACATTGAGTATGCGAGTTAGGACATCATGTTGCAGATATGCAGTACATTGGTCACTTTTAGAATACTGCATACATTTCCATAGAAAGGATATTATTAAATGTGAGCGGGTGCAGGAAGATTTACAAGGATATTCTTGGGGTTAGAGGGTTTGAGCCATAGGGTGAAGCTGAATAGGCTACAACTATTTTCCCTGCAGCTTTGGAGGCAGAGGAGTAATGTGGACATTTATGTGGTGGTGCGGTGGCTCAGTGGTTAGCACTGCTGCCTCACAGTGCCAGGGACCTGGGTTCAATTCCACCCTTGGGTGACTGTCTGTGTGGAGTTTGCACATTCTCCCCGTGCCTGCGTGGGTTTCCCCCGGGTTCTCCGATTTCCTCCCACAGTCAAAAGACGTGTAGGCTAGGCAGATTGGCCATGCTAAATTGCCCATAGTGTTCAGGGATGTGTAGTTTATAATGGGGATGGGTCTGGGTGGGACGCTTCAAGGGTCGATGTGGATTTGTTGGGCTGAAGGACCTGTTTCCACACTGTGGGGATTCTAGAATGTGAAACATCATGAAGAGTTTGAATAGCCAACATCTTTTTCCTAGGGTTGGGGAGTCCAAAACTAAAGGGCGTAGGTTTTAGGTGAGAGGGGAAGGATTTAAAAAGGACCAAGGAATAACCTTTGCATGCAGAGGATGGTGCATGTATGGAATGAGCCGCTAGAGGAGCTGGTGGCAGCAGATACAATTACAACATTTAAAAGGCATCTGGATGGGTACATGAATAGAAAGGATTTCCAGGGGATATTGGCCAAATGCTGGCAAATGCAACTAGGTCAGATTAGGATGTGTGGCCATCATAGATGAGCTGGACTGGAGGGCCTGTTTCCATGCTGTATGATTCTATGACTCTATAAATGATGTTCCTTTTGTGAAATTCCTTGCAAATTTTATCTGCGCATGCATTTGACACAGTCTTGGCTGTGATGGGAGTCCTTGTGGCATTGCTTCCAATGCAAAAACAATGTCGCAGGATTGAACAATAAGAACACCATCAGCAGGCCTGCAACAACAGCAAAGTCCAATGGCTGCTGTACAGCTTCCAAAGGGAGGAGCAGCATGTCACGATTCTCCTGACAAGGTGGAGGAGACTGATGTGGTCCCACATCTACAATCCTCACTGTCTTTTGCTACAGCCCTCAGAAACAGAGAGCAGGCACAGATTAAGGATGTACCAGGCCATCATCACTGAACTGTGCCATGTGCTGAAGCAGGACTTTGTGCTCAGAAAGGATGAATGGCTATCTCATTCTGCTGGCTATGTGGATTCCAGCTGCACTGAATTTCTATGCCAGTGTTTCCTTTCAAGGAGCAATTGGGAACTGGTATGGTATCTCCCAATCTTTGACTTAAAAATACATTTGAGATGTATTGCCATTTTGACTAGATCACCAATTTTGATATCCTTGTCCTTTAGTGTGGGGAGACAAGAAGCTTGGAAAGTGGGATTCTCTGCTGTCATTGAACTTCCTCCAGTTACAGGGTGCTATAGACTAATACAGGAAGCCTTTGAGAGGGGCCTATCAACAGCCTCCACAATTCAACAATAGAAAATGCTTCCAACTCTATCAGTGTTTCAATTATACATGACCAGCAAAGTCAGATTTTGGAGATCTGCACTAAATGACCTGGGAGCAGCAATGATTCTAGAGAATCACAGGTTCCTATCTTCTCCCAATTTCCTTGGGCCACCCATGGGTGACTGTTGGAAGACAAAAGCCAATGTCAAATTTAATAAGCAGTCAGGCTGGCACAGGCTGAAGTTGCGTCAGCAAAGTACTCATTAAAACATTACTGTCCCAGTCTAAAAAGACTATCCACTGAGATGAAAGTCTCTGAACTAATGAAGGGTGCAGGTATAAATTTTGCCAGCAAGAGCAACCAGGAATGTGCAATAAATGCTGGCCAGATATTGATGACCACATCCCACGAGTGAATAACAAACAACTTCCTCTAAGGATTCAGTGGCTTCTTCCTCAGAGGTAGAGATGAAGCTGAGGGTGTCTGTAGGTGGCCTATTCATAGTGGTGTTTCACTGGATGCTAATAGTTCCTTCATGACAGAAGGAATTTTTCATACACGAGAGATAAAAACATGTGCAGGTTAAGAATCAGTTAGTATTGATAGTAATGGGATTACATCAAAGCAGTGCACAATAAAGCAGGTGCTTTTCATTGGTGGATGGGTTGGTTGCCGTGGAGATCTCTGAGTCCCTTTCTCCAAACAAATCCAGGATTTGTGGTCAGATGGTATTACAGAGGCTCATGTTCACCAGCAAATGGCTCACCCCTCACACAGCTTTGGCTCAGAAGCTCATTGCAATGACAGAGTTAAGCAAATGATGGCATAGCTGAGAGAATATGTTAGCACCTTTCCCTGCATTGCAAAAAATATCATTAACCTTCTTTCTGTTCTACCTCGCATTCCATTTTACACAGGAGTTGGGAAGACATGTCGAGATTGCATAGAATATTGGCGAGACCTCTTCTGGAATACTGTGTCCAGTTCTGGTTACCCTGTTGTGGGAAGGTTATTATTAAGCTGGAGCAGATTTGAAAGAGATTAACCAGGATCTTGCCAAGTCTGGAAGGTTTGAATTATAAAGAAAAGCTGGAGAGGCTGAGACTTTTTCACTGGGGCATAGGAGGTTGAGAGGTGACCTTATAGACGTTTATAAAATCATGGGAGGTATAGATAGGGTTAAAGCTAAGAGTCTTTTCCCTAGGATGGAGGATTTCAAAATTAGGGGCTTATTTTTCAGGTGAGAGTAGAGAGATTTAAATAAGACATCAGGGGAAAATTTGTTATATCGAGGGTCGTTCGTGTGTGGAATGAACTTCCTGAGAAACTAGTGGATGTGGGTGCAGTTACAACATTTAAAAGACACTTAGATAAGTACATGAATAAAAAATTCTTCGTGGGGTATGGGCCAGGAGCAGGCAAGTGGGACCAGTTTAGTTTGAAGTTACATTCGGTGTGGACTGCTTGGACCGAAGGGACTGTTTCCGTGCTGTACGACTGTGTGACTCTATGGCCTGGTATCTATCTGGATCCAGGTTAGCTCTGTCTGCCGGTATGGCTTCCTTTGCCAGTCAGCAGTATACAGTCCTCTCTCTATCACCCCATCCACTGGCATCTTCAGATTCATGTCAGTGAACTGAACGGTTAACGTCCTTTTCTGGGCCGTGACCACAATATAGATGCTGAAGTGCCACAGTGTGAAGGAGGCCAGTTCCTGTCGTGCAGGTGAGCTTTGAACATGGCAACGGTGACTTAAACACTGGAAGGTCCTAGCAGCAGCAGAACACTTCCACCTCTCCCGCACAATTCCGCAAGACAGATGGTGGAGAGCCTGGATATATCAATAATGAAGTGACAAGTGGACAATTGCACAAGATAAGTCATTATGAGTCATGGTGGAGCAGACGCCAAAGATCTTACTCAAAAAAACACTGCCTGAAAATAGAATAAGACCTTAACTCATTCCATATTGCTGCTTACTTATATCTTCCTCCACTTCCTTTTCACTATTAGTTGGTCTGTAGTCTATATCTATTAACATGATTGATTTCTTCTTATCTTCTATTTGTGGATTCCATTTCAATGATTCTATTAGTTATGTCCCTGCTTCAACTGCCGTTATGTTATCTCTAATTACTGGAGCTACATCATTCCATTTCTTTGTTCACCATCCTTTCTGCTTAGGTTAGAACTTACAATATTTCATTTCCAGTCCAGTTATTTACATAGCTGTGTTTCATTTTAGTTATTCCCACTCCATCTGGTTCCTCAGTACAGTTTATTGCCTCCAGTTACTGTGCTTTGTTTTGGGCACTGTGTACATTGCAGTACAGGCTGTTTAATTCATCTTTCATTATTTTCTTTTATTTTGCTTTTAATAATCCTGTTATATTTAAGTTTTATAATTGCATTTCTTCCCTTACTGTTCATTTTACCCTTGTGCCTTACCTTCCTCTGACCCTTACTCTCATCTATTTATTTTATCTTCAGGTTTATGTTCTTTTCATAGATTGCTTCCCCTCTATTATCAGTCTAAAATCCAATAAAGCGTTTTATTTATTCTTTTCACAAAAATACTAATTCCATTCTAGTTCACGTGGACCCATTTCATTCTCCAGCACCTTTCTCTCCTAAAGTAATGCCCAGGTTTCATGAAATGGAGCCTCTTGATCCAAAGCTAATCTTTCAGCTGCACGTTTAGTGACCCGATCTATCTAATTCAACATCAATTACCATGCAGTTTGGTAGCCATTCGAACTTCGTTGTCCATGCTTTAGACACTTTGAACTGTTTATGTAAACACTTCACCGAAACGCTCTGTCAGTGGGGTAGACAAAGGGATGCAGAATTCTGTTCGCAGTTCACCTTTATCTTATTAACAAAATATTACTTACTAAAAACATTGTAGGAGCATTTTAAGAATTCCCACAATATTTACTATGTATTTAGCTCTATCCATTTGAGAAAGGGTTTAAACAGCAATGAATCATGTGTTTGAGCTGGACCATTCGAATCTTCTTCCTCTCTGATATAGGGCTGGCTCTCTTCCATGAAGTTGGAAGGTCTGAGTGGATCTTCTCCTGAGTCTTCTTAGGTTGTAACATTAAAATCTCTAGACTGTTACTTCCCTTTAAAAGACATTGGTGAACCAGATGGGTTTTTCCTGAAAATCAACAATGATTTCTGGTCATCGTTAGACTGATCTTCTGCCACGAGTCTTGCTGTGAGTTTTCACTGAGGGTGTAGTTTCCAAATCTGTGTTCATGTTACCCCTTGCCCCATACAATCCAGAATGTTTTGTGGCCTTTGGGCAATGGGGTTCAAAGCATGCAATAGGGTCATGCCAACACCCTTCACTATGACCATGCTGGGGAGATTTAAAGTGCACATGCTGAGGCACAGGCTGGAAGTCAAGGTGCCAAAAAGTCTGATTGATCCCCTGTGACATTGCAACTTCTTTGACCTTGGTTCACTGTTCTCGGCAGCTGATAGCTGCTGCCTGCTGTTTATTTTAATTTGGCTGATTTTCTGTTAGGCCTGATTTGTCCTGCTGTGGGTGAATTTAGAATGTCCAGTTTGCGCCTGTGGTAACCTGTGTTTTTTTAAGTTAGTTCCAAAATTGGAGATTCTTTTGTAGTGCATCATCCCTTTTCTTCCCTAGAGTACGTTAAGGTACTTAAACATGCAGTTACTGATCTTTCCTTCCAGGTGAAAGAGGTTATGGGTTTGACAGGTACTGACTACTTGTTTGTATTCATTCACAGGATGGAGTCGTCACTGGTGAAACCAGAATTTATTGCCCATCCCTAATTTCACAGAGGGCAGTTAAGAGTAACAACCACATTGCTGTGGGTCTGGAGTCACATGGAGGACAGAACAGGTAAGGTTGGCAGTTTCCTTCCCTAAAGGACGTTAATGAACCAGATGGGTTTTTCCAAAAACTGGCAATGGATCTGTCCACACCCGGCACCTTCCCCTGCAACCGCAGGAAATGCTACACTTGCCCCCACACCTCCTCCCTCACCCCTATCCCAGGCCTCAAGATGACATTCCACATTAAGCAGAGGTTCACCTGCACATCTGCCAATGTGGTATACTGCATCCACTGTACCCGGTTTGGCTTCCTCTACATTGGGGAAACCAAGCGGAGGCTTGGGGACCGCTTTGCAGAACACCTCCGCTCAGTTCGCAACAAACAACTGCACCTCCCAGTCGCAAACCATTTCCACTCCCCCTCCCATTCTCTAGATGACATGTCCATCATGGGCCTCCTGCACTGCCACAATGATGCCACCCGAAGGTTGCAGGAACAGCAACTCATATTCCGCCTGGGAACCCTGCAGCCATATGGTATCAATGTGGACTTCACCAGTTTCAAAATCTCCCCTTCCCCTACTGCATCCCTAAACCAGCCCAGTTCATCCCCTCCCCCCACTGCACCACACAACCAGCCCAGCTCTTCCCCCCCACCCACTGCATCCCTAAACCAGTCCAACCTGTCTCTGCCTCCCTAACCGGTTCTTCCTCTCACCCATCCCTTCCTCCCACCCCAAGCCGCAGCCCCATCTACCTACTAACCTCATCCCACCTCCTTGACCTGTCCATCTTCCCTGGACTGACCTATCCCCTCCCTACCTCCCCACCTATACTCTCTCCACCTATCTTCTTTACTCTCCATCTTCGGTCCGCCTCCCCCTCTCTCCCTATTTATTCCAGTTCCCTCTCCCCATCCCCCTCTCTGATGAAGGGTCTAGGCCCGAAACGTCAGCTTTTGTGCTCCTGAGATGCTGCTTGGCCTGCTGTGTTCATCCAGCCTCACATTTTATTATCTTGGAATTCTCCAGCATCTGCAGTTCCCATTATCTCTGATACTATTTTAACCTCACTGCGAAGCCTCTTCCAGGGATGCCTAACCTGAAGAAGTTACCCTCCTCCCTCCGGACCAACCTCAGGGAATCTCTCTCCCATTGCAACTCTCTTGTAATCTCTTCGGCCTTGAAACTGCTCGACCATGTCCTGAAGCAAACCAGGTACCACAGCCACATCACCTTCCTCAGCACCTGCCTACGGAAACAGATCATCCCCAAGGGACTAGAGTCCACATTTCAGCCTTCCCAATTTGGCCCCAACCGTGACCACCTCTACACCCAGAATATTCAGACCCTTCAGAAGCGTTTCTCCCTGCGAGTCCTGAAACAGACACTTGCAGCCATGCACCGGCACCTCCACACACTGCAATCCAGCCTGCCCCAGCTCAGAGCCTCCCTCTCCCAGACCTGCAAAGGACCTCTGCTGTTTTTCGTCCTCCGCAGGATCCACAGACTGAACACGCAGTTCCACTCAGCTTTACTGGAAACCAAAAATTGTAAGTACAACCAACTCACGGGCCCCTGCCACCCACAAGAGGATTCCTGCGCCTCCCAAATCCCGACTCTGTCCCTGCCCCTCCCCCACCATGCACCCGCCGCCATTGACCATGAGGACACGGCCGGAGACCCCACCGATGACGTCACATCCGCCTCCGCCGGCCACAGAACTTCCGGAACCGCTGCTGCAGTCACCACCTCCACGTCCAGGTACAACATCCCACACACCACCCTCACCGCAGCTGCTGCCGCCCACCCCGATCCTCCAACCGTCGACGGAACCCCGCCCACAGTCGACGCCGACGGAACCCCGCCCACAGCCGACGGAACCCCGTCCACGGCCAACGGAACCTCGCCCACGGCCGACGACCTCATCGCTCCGCCCACAACCTCCACAGCCAGCAACCCCAGAGGAGACAGCCGCACTGAGCCCTGCCGCATCTTCACCATCCCCCCAGACCTCCCACTGACTGAGGACGAACGGTCGGCCGTAGCAAGGGGCTCACCTTTGTCCCCCTACAACCACACATCAACAAATACCAGTCACGGTTGGACATAGAGCAGTTTTTCCGCCGTCTTCGCCTCCATGCCTACTTCTTCAACCGGGAACCTAACCCTCCTTCCACTGACCCCTTCTCCCGCTTCCAACACAAGTCCTCCTCCTGGACACCACCCCCAGGCCTCCTACCCTCCCTCGACCTCTTCATCTCCAACTGCCAACGAGATATTAACCGCCTCAACCTCTCCACCCCTCTCACCCACTCCAACCTCTCCCCCGCAGAACGGGCAGCCCTCCGCTCCCTCCGCTCCAACCCCAACCTCACCATCAAACCCGCAGACAAGGGTGGCGCAGTGATAGTATGGCGCACTGACCTCTAAATCGCCGAGGCCAGACGCCAACTCTCCGACACCACCTCCTACCGCCTCCTCGATCATGACCCCACACCCGAGCACCAAACCATCATCTCCAACACCATTCACGACCTCATCACCTCAGGGGACCTCCCACCCACAGCCTCCAACCTCATTGTTCCCCAACCCCGCACGGCCCGTTTCTATCTCCTTCCCAAAATCCACAAACCTGCCTGCCCTGGTCGACCCATCGTCTCAGCCTGCTCCTGCCCCACCGAACTCATCTCCACGTATCTGGACTCCATTTTCTCCCCTTTGGTCGAGGAACTCCCCACCTACGTCCGTGACACCACGCACGCCCTCCACCTCATCCAGGACTTCCAATTCCCTGGCCCCCAACACCTCATATTCACCATGGACGTCCAGTCCCTGTACACCTGCATTCCGCATGGAGATGGCCTCAAGGCCCTCCGCTTCTTCCTGTCCCGCAGGCCCGACCAGTCCCCCTCCACCGACACTCTCATCCGCCTAGCTGAACTCGTCCTCACACTCAACAACTTCTCTTTTGACTCCTCCCACTTCCTACAGACTAAGGGGGTGGCCATGGGCACCCGCATGGGCCCCAGCTATGCCTGCCTCTTTGTAGGTTATGTGGAACAGTCCCTCTTCCGCACCTACACAGGCCCCAAACCCCACCTCTTCCTCCGGTACATTGATGACTGTATCGGCGCCGCCTCTTGCTCCCCAGAGGAGCTCGAACAGTTCATCCACTTCACCAACACCTTCCACCCCAACCTTCAGTTCACCTGGGCCATCTCCAGCACATCCCTCACCTTCCTGGACCTCTCAGTCTCCATCTCAGGCAACCAGCTTGTAACTGATGTCCATTTCAAGCCCACTGACTCCCACAGCTACCTAGAATACACCTCCTCCCACCCACCCTCCTGCAAAAATTCCATTCCCTATTCCCAATTCCTCCGCCTCCGCCGGATCTGCTCCCACGATAAGACATTCCACTCCTGCACATCCCAGATGTCCAAGCTCTTTAAGGACCACAACTTTCCCCCCACAGTGATCGAGAACGCCCTTGACCGCGTCTCCCGTATTTCCCGCAACACATCCCTCACACCCCGCCCCCGCCACAACCGCCCTAAGAGGATCCACCTCGTTCTCACACACCACCCTACCAACCTCCGGATACAACGCATCATCCTCCGACACGTCCGCCATTAAAATCCGGCCCCACCACCCAAGACATTTTTCCATCCCCTCCCCTGTCTGCTTTCCGGAGAGACCACTCTCTCCGAGACTCCCTTGTTCACTCCACACTGCCCTCCAACCCCACCACACCCGGCACCTTCCCCTGCAACCGCAGGAAATGCTACACTTGTCCCCACACCTCCTCCCTCACCCCTATCCCAGGCCCCAAGATGACATTCCACATTAAGCAGAGGTTCACCTGCACATCTGCCAATGTGGTATACTGCATCCACTGTACCCGGTTTGGCTTCCTCTACATTGGGGAAACCAAGCGGAGGCTTGGGGACCGCTTTGCAGAACACCTCCGCTCAGTTCGCAACAAACAACTGCACCTCCCAGTTGCAAACCATTTCCACTCCCCCTCCCATTCTCTAGATGACATGTCCATCATGGGCCTCCTACACTGCCACAATGATGCCACCCGAAGGTTGCAGGAACAGCAACTCATATTCCGCCTGGGAACCCTGCAGCCATATGGTATCAATGTGGACTTCACCAGTTTCAAAATCTCCCCTTCCCCTACTGCATCCCTAAACCAGCCCAGTTCGTCCCCTCCCCCCACTGCACCACACAACCAGCCCAGCTCTTCCCCCCCACCCACTGCATCCCAAAACCAGTCCAACCTGTCTCTGCCTCCCTAACCGGTTCTTCCTCTCACCCATCCCTTCCTCCCACCCCAAGCCGCACCCCCAGCTACCTACTAACCTCATCCCACCTCCTTGACCTGTCCGTCTTCCCTGGACTGACCTATCCCCTCCCTACCTCCCCACCTACACTCTCTCCACCTATCTTCTTTACTCTCCATCTTCGGTCCGCCTCCCCCTCTCTCCCTATTTATTCCAGTTCCCTCCCCCCATCCCCCTCTCTGATGAAGGGTCTAGGCCCGAAACGTCAGCTTTTGTGCTCCTGAGATGCTGCTTGGCCTGCTGTGTTCATCCAGCCTCACATTTTATTATCTTGGAATTCTCCAGCATCTGCAGTTCCCATTATCTCTCATGGATCTGTGGTCATTGTTAAACTCTTAAGTCTATGTTTTCATTGAATTTAAATTCTGCCATCTACCATGGTAGGAATCAAACTTAGGTCCCTGCTATATCACCAGGGTCTCTGGATTAACAGTGTAACATTAAAATCTCTAGACTGTTACTTCCCTTTAAAAGACATTCGTGAACCTGATGGGTTTTTCCTGAAAATCAACAATGATTTCTTGGTCATCGTTTGACTGTTAATTCCAGAATTCTTTCTAAATTAAATTCAAATTCTGTCATCTGCCATGGTGGGATTGGAAGCCCTGCCTTGAGGCCGTTATCTGGGTCTCCAAATTAATAGTCTCGCATGAGTAGCACAAGGCCATTGCCTCCCTTGAGGAGTTGCCATATGCATCTTGCATGCAGATGCATTGTCACCACTGTGTGTCTATACTGTGGGATCTCCAATCAAGCAGGATGTTTGCTTGGATTATGTTGAGATTTTTGATTGTTGTGTGAGCCACTTTATAGACAAGTAGAGCTCATCCACAACAACTGTCATGCATACCACTTAGAAGGTGCAATGCAGTCACTCGTTAAGAATTTCCAGGCAACACCATCCAAACACATTCCTTCTACCACTAAGGAATACTGGGGCAACAGGTTAATGGAAAATCCATCCAAGCTCTTTTCAGGTCACATACTATCCTCCTCCCCCTCCTCTCTTAGGTCAAAATCCTAAAGCTCCCTGTCTAACTGCACTGAGTTATTCTTACATCATTAGGATTACAGTGGTTTAGGTGCAGAGGACAGTTCTTCACCACTTTCTGAATTGCAATTAGGGATGGATAAGAAATGCCAACTTTGCTAGTGATACCTAAAACCTGGAAATGAATAAGAAAATTGCCATTCAGTTCTGTGTCTCTTGAAGACAACATAAACTAAGCCTTTGCAATGCAGTCATCTTTGCAGTATTCATAAAATCGGAAAATAATCTAGTAAGTTTTATCTGTAACAGCTAATGTGATGATGCCGGTGTTGGGCTGGGATGGGGAATCTAGTGAGTTTTATCTATAACAGTTAATGAGACAATGCCAGTGTTGGTCTGGGATGGGCTAAGTCAGAAATCACATGACACCACGTTATAGTCCAATAGGTTTATTTGAAATTGCAAGCTTTCAGAGCACTGCTCCTTCATCAGGTGAAGAGGGCTTTATGATTCATTACTGTTTGGAATTTGTCATTAAAAAATAGTATTTTTTTAAAAAATCTTCCACTTATCAGCTTCTCCAATATTTACAATTCACTGTCTTGCAGTACTTCCTTATGTAAAAGTTCCAGTTCCTGGGACTAGATTAGGTAACAACATTTCATTTTCCATTTTGGCAATTTACAGCCTCAAGGTCTCATCATTGAATTCCATAACTTCAGAAACTGACCGTATTACCCCACCACTAACACAGCCTTGTGTGATTTGTGTCTTGTATACTTTGCTGAGGACCCACTGTCTCCCTTTCAGACCTTAAATTACACTCATTTTTATATCTCTGTTTCTCTTTCATTGCCATTAACAACCTCTTTGTCTTTTGCTCTGGGACTCTATACAATTTCCTTCTCGCTCCTCATCTGCCACTGTCAAAAGTATAAACGAAAAGATTTCCAACACCTTCAATTCTGATGAAGGGTTATACTAGACTCAAAATGTTAACTCTATTTCTCTATCCACAGATGCTGCAGATCTGCAGAGTTTCTCCAACATGCAATTGTAATCTTCAACCCACAAGTCTATTTTCTATCCAAACTCAAGATATATCCTAAACTTGTTCAACTTTAAGCATATGTGTAATTTAAGGATTATAGGAACTGTCTGACTATAAAATGTCCGTGGTAAAAACCAAAAGAACTGCAGGTGTTGTAAATCAGGAACAAAAACAAAATTGCGGAAAAACAGAGTTAACATTTTGGGTCTGGTGACCCTTCCTCAGAAGGGTCTGAGGAGGGGCCACCGGACCTGAAACGTTCACTCTGTCTTTTTTCCTTTACAGATGCTGCCAGACCTGCTGAGCTTTTCCAGCAACTTTGTTTTTGTACCTGTGTATATAATGTCCATGGTCTCTTGAGTTATTTTTAAACACCATAGTAGTGATAATGATGTGATGATAAAGGAACTGTTATTCATCATAGCGATCTTCATCAATTTATCTGCAACAATCAGACATGAGCTGGGGATAACCCCAATGGTACAGACATCTGGAACCATAGGAAGCTTAACCTAGAGCCTTAGGTGGCCTGGGGTGGAGAATTTTCTAGGGTCAACAATAAGGTTACTGTAAGGATCATTCGCATATCAAGCCTGTCTTTCATGTTACAAAACATATCAAGCTGCTTCACACAATAGCAACCAGACAGAATGAAGTGTCTCTTCCACCAAGGTTATGGTCACCCTACCTAGTATCTGTTTCATCTATCTCTGAAACATGAAGTTTCTATGTTAAACACACAACATCAAATGGATATTGTCAGCATCTCATGCAGTTTCAACATTAGGCTGAAATCATCACTCTCACGGAGAAAAATATTACAGAATAAATTAGATAGCCTATATTACAATAGATAAAAATGCAACAGTGCCACTCCATGAATGACAGTAGCATATGAATTTAAATATCATTTGAGTGTCTAACAGACAAATAGAACAAGTCCAGTGTTCATAAGCACCAAAGTCAAGAGGAGTGAAATTACTTGTTTTAATAACTGAGTGTATGTTAATATCAGGTTACGATGGAAAGTGGGTGTATCAAGTATTAATCACAGAGTTCAGTTGTGAAGAATAATTTATTGAAATGTTTGTAGATTAAGATGATATCAAACATGTTTAACTGACCATAATACAATATGTACTGCACAATGCAAATCTGCAAAGAATTTATCAGAAGAATCTTTGGACTCAAAATTCAATTTGAGAGTCAGTTTATTTGCCTCTCCGTGAAATTAAGTGTTTGAGGACTTTTTTAAACATTTGCGTTCTCTATACTTCTGTGGCCCAGTAACTGTAGAAATAAAAAAAAAACAGCCATTTTAGCTCAAGTTGTATAAGCTTGAACTCTGAGATAACAAGGTGTAGAGCTGGATGAACACAGCAGGTCAAGCAGTATCAGAAGATCAGGAAGGCTGACATTTTCAGGACTACCCTGTGTTCATCCAGCTCCACACCTTGTTATCTCAGATTCTCCAGCATCTGCAGTTTCTATGATTTCTGAACTTGAACTCTGTTCAGCCTGTTTTCCAACATGGTATAAAGCACTATCAATCTGTAATTCTCCAATTGTTCAATAGCCAGTTACAAATTAGAGAAGGGATCCGATGCCAAACTGGGAAAGCCATCTGAATATGTTTTGTTAGTAATCCTCCAAGCTGTAAAGCCATGCTAATCCACAAGACCCCCACCCCCAAAAAAAAGTTTATTGATGACATAGCCTCATGAATTTAAAGTTGAACTGCAACATGAGGGTGAAGCATCACCTTCGATATTTTATGATATTTATAAATAGAAAAGAGGATGTTCAAATTTTAATACAATCTAAGAGAAACAATGGCACGTCTGCAGAGTGAAGGTTCCAGAAGATGCAGCCGCAGAAGCAACCTAGGTGCTGTGACTGCAGTGTGTTTGGAACAGACAGCGCTCAGCTGTTTCATCAACTCAGGCTGCCTGCAATACGCAGGTGAAACACTAACGCTTTTATAAAATGATCCCTTAAAATGTTACAAATCTGTGTTTCCTCCAGGTAGACTGGTAAGACCTACCAGAGTTTCTACCATTTCCCTATCAGAAACTCATTATAAAATTTCTTTCATATATAATTACAGGCACATTGTTTCAATAAAATGCAGTAATGTATGTGAAAACATATCATAAGAGTCCATAAATATTTCCTCATAAGCCACATAATTTGATAAGTGATACTTGATTTGCTAGAAATGGGATAGATATTCATGAAAAGCACAATTTAACTGCAAAACATTCCATTCTTCAGAAAGTTGGTAGCACCCGTTAGAAGTCATTGTTCTAATGACGTTCAAGTATATGATTACAGTTTTTTAACTTTGTGGCTCTGTAGATGAATAATTGATATTTCCCAAATGCATTTCTTCAAACACAGACGGACATGTTTGTTACTTAAATTTGTTGACATCAGAAGTGACACATTATTAAATGCTTAAATTCTGATCAGGGCCCATGCTGAAAATAATTCTGAAACTTGTCCATTTTTCTTTTGGCTTGAGGCTCAAGTTTGATTGTGATCCCAATACATTAAACAGAGATTCATCAGTGAGGTTAACCGATGACCAGCTGACTGACATGAAAACACTGTTGACTGTCCCAAAATAGTTCAAAGAATTAAATGTGACCAATGCATTGAATTGGAACAGAAAATTACTGATTTTTATCAGCATTGAATTCAATCGTCAGAAAAGCATGAAGTGGAAAAGCATAATGCCTGAAAATCTTTTGATTCCTTCTCAGATTTCCTCCCTTTTTTAAATTAATTCAGTGAAGCTAATGCAATATCTTGTACAAATCATTCGGTTTTATTTACTTTGAGATGCAAGGGATATTGGGGCCTCCTGGTACTGTTGTGCTTTAAAACTATTTTTCAATTGGCATCCATTTTATAATTTTACACAACACAGTCTGATATCACAAATTTTAATCAAAAGCAACAGTTCTGTGGAATTGATTCGGTTGGTTTTAACTGAGAAGCCACTTTCAAGTTGAATTATCAGCAACCTTAAAATTAGAAACTGATATTTCTTACCTTGCAAGACTTAGAACGGAGAGCCTGAGTTATCCCAGAGTCATGAAAGACAAGCCCACAAACACATTTGCTCAGCATTCCAATTCATTATCACTCAATGTGCAAGTTCCTGTTTACCAAATATACACACATCTGCATGTTTCTGGGATTACCTTACATTTCATTCATTTCATTATCAAAGGCACATTTCATTGGTTGTTTTAGCATGTTTATTCAAAAAGATGTTTACACATGGTTGTTTAAACTGAATTCACCACAATTTGCCCTAAATTTGTTCTAAACCATCACAGATCTTTTGTGGTTTTCCCTCGAAGTATATCACAGGTTGATAACAAACATTATACCCATTAACACAAGAGGAGGAAGTTTAGGTTCCCACTGATGGGTTATAAGTCAGGGAGGCTTGTAAAATTTTCCACATAATTTTTCTACAGCTTCTCCCTGCCATCCGTAACCTCTAAGCAATTTTATCTGAAGGAGGGGAATTCTTCAGCCAATGTTCCGCTTAAAGGAGGACCTTTAAGAGCCAGACACCACCTGGGGTGGACTCAAGTTACGGCTCATAGTTCCACTGTCCTGGATAGGGCCAAAACTAAGCAAGTCTAAATACGGGCCTTTTGCCACCCAGCCCCACATCCATCCCCTCTGTGTATCTCTGTGAGAACCACTAATGGACCCTCTACTCTTACTTGTTACTGGACTCAAGGACAGAATCTGGGGAATGTTTGTAGTCCCAGTTCTGGACACTGCTGCCACTGACACTGCTGGAATGGTAGAATTGCCAGCCATTAAGCTGTCTGAAGCAAAGGAGCTTAAGATCCATATCCAGTTAATTAATATTTCACCAAGCGTTTGGATAGCGGGTAGTAAATACTGCCAGCCAAAAACTCCTGCCCATCAAATAATAATTTAACGCAAGAGTGGATTTACTCTTCTTTTTGAGCAGGAGGATCACAGTTTGTGACCTGCTCATGGAAGTGCATTTGAGGGTGGCCAGTACATGGAATTTGATAGCACTGAGATTTTGCATCTCTCACACTGTAGTCTGCCTCTATATTTTGCCATGGGTCAGAACAGCAGTATACTGCAGACACATGGTGCAGCCAGTTTTCTACTCTTTAGGCAGTCAGTTCTTTATGAAGGAAATTTCCACTCACTAATATCACTGCAGTTTAAAATATGGAAAATGGAGCCTAGGACAAACAAGGCTGTAGACATAACATTGGAGACACTAAAGCTGGAGGTAGATAAGTAAAGAAATGTCAATGGTGATCAGTCATGTTTATTCATGATGTCAAGCTCTAGTGACATGGCACAACAATGCTAGTGATCAGGCTAGCCAACATCAGAGGAGCAGGAAAGGTGACACTTCAAGTTGGGACCTTCCTTCAGAAACCGGGGAGAAGAAGGGCACTCAGAAATAAATAGAGAGAGGAGGGGTGGGGCTGGGGACAGTAGGTAGGAGGTGATAGATGAGTGCAGACAGGGAGTAGTGGGGATTGGTCAGTGAGGTGGGAGGAGCTGATCGGTGGGACAGAAGATGGACAGGTTGTGTCAAGTCAAGGAGGTGGGAATGAGAGGGACGGTTGGTCATGGTATGAGGCCAGGGGTGGGGAGATTTTAAAACTGGTGAATTCTATGTTTAGGCCATTGGCCAGTAAGACCCTGAGATGGAATATGAGGTGTTGCTCCTCCAGTTTGCAAGGTGTATCACTGTGACACTGGAGGAGGCCCAGGATGGATGTATCACCCAGGGAGTAGGAGAGGCAGTTGAAATGGTTCGCAACCGGAAGGTGTTGTGGTTTGTCACGAACAGAGTTCAGGTGCTCTACAAAATGATGTAGACAAGTCCAGTTCGGGAGCAGCAGATGCACTAGGTCGCGTTGCTGGATGTGCAGTTGAACCTCTGTTTGATGTGGAAGGTTTTCTTGGGGCCTGGGATGGAGGGTGGGGGGAGTTGTAAGGGCAGGTGTAGCATTTTCTGTGATCGCAGGGAAACGTGCCAGGACTGGTGGGGCTAGTGGGGAGTGTAGAGCAGACAAGGGAATCGCAGCGAGACCATTCCCTCGGGAAGGCAGATAGGGATGGGGAAGGAAATATATCTTTGGTTGTGGGGTCAGATTGCAGGTGACAGAGAATTATGCATTGGGTACAGAGGTTAGTAGGGTGATACATGAGGACAAGGGGATATTGTCTTTGTTTTTGTTAGGAGAAGGGGATGTAAGGGCAGGGTTGCAAGGAAAGCAAGAGATGTGGTTGAGAGCATTTTCAGCCACCGGAGTGGGGACGTTGCGGCCCTTGAAATTGGAGGAAATCTGGGATATTTGGGGGTGGTACACCCCATCTTGTGAGCAGACATGGTGGAGGTGGAGGAATTGGGTGGACACTGGGATGTTGTTTCCATTAGGCGGGGAGACTAGGACCCGTGGGCACAGCAGGAAGATGGGTGAGAGGTGTAGTCTAGGTAGTTGTGGGGTTCAGTGGGTTTGAAATAGGTGTTGGTTTTGAGGCGGTCACCAGCGATGGAGACAGAGAGGTTGAGGAAGGAGAGGGAGGTATTGGAGGTGACTAAAAGTGGTGGCCTTGGGAAGCCACATGCACATACTATCCTTCATTCCATTGCACATTGGAATGGATTTAGTGTCAATGGGACCTGGGGATTCAAGTGTTTTTCAGCAAAGAGCATACAGCTTTTTCCTCTTTTCAGCAAAGGAACATATATTCACTCGTAGCACTGGTCCAGGGTCTGCCTTGCACCTCAGCCCCTATTTCTTGTAGAGTGACAAAAATACAACCAATGGATCTACATGGCCTGAACGAGGAAGCTCAATATCACACAGCAGGTAGGGCTGTATCATCACAGGACAGCATAAAAACAATTCTCCCCAGTGTACACAGAGGGTGTCTCCAAAGGCACCTTTCACATGAAGGTACAGCATGTTTGACTGCACCTTGAAATCATGAGTGGCATGGCATAACCCAGGAAAGGGGAGCAAGGTTTCTGTGATGCTGCCTCCAACTTGCTGTGGTCTTACAGACAGGTAAAGAATGGTAAAATGCCTCGTCTGTATGCCCACTTCTCGGCAGGCCACAACAGATGAATGTAAAAGAACATCCTTACGAGCTTGTCTTTTCTTTACTTTTATGGGATGTGGGAATCACTGACAATGCTAGTACTTGTTTCCTTTAGTTGCCCTTAAACTGAATGGTGCTCTAGGCCATTTCAGAAAGCAGTTTAGAGTCAACAAACTTGTTTTTTTTGGTCTAGAACTACATGTAGGCCAGGAAAGACGGCAGAGTTACTTCTTTAAAAAGGACGTTAGTGGACACGATGAGTTTTTAAAAAATTGACAATAATTATATGATTGCCATTAGACAGTCGTTTAATTCCAGATTTTTTTGAATTAAAATTCCATGATCTGCCACAATGGGATTCAAATATGCATGAGTCTAGTTTACTGGATTACTAACCTACTGCCAATACCGTTATGCTACCACCTCTGACTAGTCAATGAAGGAAGGTCATGTGATAGCAAGCCAGCCCTTTGTGTTTTAGTAATCTGATTTTTCAGGGCCAGAGAGGGTCAGAAAGACTGAGTGTGTAGCAGCAAAAGGAGAAATTACAATCTGTCTATCTATCCATCTATCTGTCTCTGTGTCTTTATCTGTCTCTCACAATGCATTGCAAGTTCTGCTCTGCCTGTATCCAACAATTGGAGGTTATGTCTCAAATGTTAGACCAAGTAGCTGCTGATTCTGGAGCTATCGGTCAGAGATCATCAATTGACTCTTCAAGTTGTCTCGATTCAGAATTCAGAAAGATCGCCAGGCCCAACCTGAAACTGTCCAATTCTTCAGTTTACAGGATCCATATGTGATTAGTTGACACCAAAAGAAGTTCAATTTAACTTGACCTCCCTTTTGGTAGCTTAGTACTCTGGGTGCTTCTGAACATTTGACTGTACATATAAGTCACAGTTGGTGAGTTTTAATAATTATTGTTATATGTCAAGTGGTAAGTACAATACTTAATTTCCTCCGGCTTAAACCAGTCTTTAAAAAAAAAGTCACGTAGGTCTGGTAACATCTGTGAAGAGAAATCAGAGTTAATGTTTCAGTTTTGGTGACGCTTCCTCAGAACTGATAGTAGCAATCTTTTACTCCTTACATCATCCCCCACCCTATCTGTTGCATATAGACCGACACTTTCCTAGTTACCATTAGTTCTAAGGAAGGGGCACTTGACATGAAACGTTAACTTTGATTTCTCTCCACAGATGCTGCCAGACCTGCTAAGTGTTTCCAGCAATTTCTGTTTTTATTTCTGATTTACAGCATTCGCAGTTATAGAACATAGAACATAGAACATAGAACAGTACAGCACAGAACAGGCCCTTCAGCCCACAATGTTGTGCCGACCATTGATCCTCATGTATGCACCCTCAAATTTCTGTGACCATATACATGTCCAGCAGTCTCTTAAATGACCCCAATGACCTTGCTTCCACAACTGCTGCTGGCAACGCATTCCATGCTCCCACAACTCTCTTCTTTTGGTTTTTGTTTTAAAGCGTAGTCTAATTATGACTATAAAACTTTTCTTGGTTGACACGAAATCCCACGCATTCCACTAATGTCCTCGAAGGATGAAAATCTGCTATCCTCGCCTGTCCAGCTAAGAAGCCATTGACTCCAAATGAACAGCAATGTGATTGACTTTGAAATTACCTCTGAAATGGCCCAGCTAGTCAGGCAATTGAGTCTAACTGTTCCAAATTTGTATAAAAGGAACAAAAATTGTCTGGCGTCTGGCAAGGCACAAAACAACAAATGACAAATTGCCCCGATTAGCCTGCAAAGTCCTCCTTACCAACATCTGTGGCCTTGTTTGGGAGAGCTGTTCCATAGACTCATCAAACAACAGCCTGATACAGGCTTTGATTTAATTTTGATAAACCTTTGCTGATATTTCATTTTTTTCTGTTACAGTGCCCAGTAGGGATTGTCCAATTTGTTCAATTTCATGTTAAAAAATAGAGTAGATTAGATCTCAAGTGTTTACAGAGACTTACCAACACCAATTTCAAACCAGCTGTGATGAATCTCTGGCAGAATGACACATGGTCCTCACCTCACCTGTTCCTCTTGATGCTGACTGACTGCCTGGCTTGGGGTTCACATCCTGCCCACTCCTCTTGCAAAACACACAGGTCAATGAAGGGGCAAAAAATGCTGGCTTTGCCAGTCTTCATTCCTTTAAATAAATTGTGACTGCTGAAACACTAATACAAGTTTGTGTCCAAATTCAGCTTTAGGCACATAAATGAAATGAACAATTGTGCCACACAATTTCCAGGCAATAATAATCTTCAGTACGTGATAATTCAATTACTTCTGCTGCGCATATGACATCGCCATCATTGAATCACCTACCATCAATATCTGGGAGTTACCATTGACCAGAAGCTGCATGGGACCAGCCTTGTAAATATTGTGACTACAAGAGAAAGTTGGAGGCTAGGAATGCTGGAGCAAGTAACTTACCTTCTGACTCCTCCAAACCAGTCAACTATCTATGAGACACAAGTCAGGGGTAAGATGGAATACTCCCCACCTGCCTGGATGAGTACAGTACCAACAAGAGTCAAAATATTCAACACCATTCAGGACAAAGCAGCCCACTTGATTGACACCCTGTTGAACATATTCATAACATATCCACTCCACTACTGGTGCATAATGGAAGCAGTATGTGCCATTACAAGCAATACCTCACTCAAGGCTCCTTAAACAGCATCTTATCAATCCACAACCTCCACCATCTGGAAGGGCAAGGGCTGCAAACCCATGGCACCACCAGCATCTACAAGTTCCCCTCCAAATCACTCACCACCCTGACTGGTTCACTATCGTTGGCTCAAATTCTTTGGAGCTCCTTTCTATACAGCCCAGAGAGTGCACCTGTATCACATGGACAGCAGCAACTTCGGAAGATAGCTCACCAGCACGTTACCAACGGCAGCTTGTGACTGGCAATAGTGCTGGCCTTGCCAATGTTACCTTGCCACATTAATGAATTTAAGAGAACCGTGATCCAGATCCATTGTTGAAAGTGATTCAGTAAAAATTATCATTGAGTCCCTCTACTCAACCATGGTATTTAGTCCAAAAATGCAAAAAACAGCACAGATCCTGCTGAATGGGAAGGATACAAAGACCAGCATGATGCAACAGAACAACTTATAAGGGTTTCTAAAAGACAATACGAGAGGAAACAGCAAATTAGCACAAGTAAAATACTGAGAATGAGGGTACGTAATCAAAATTTAAAAAGTGACAAATCCATAGGAGATTTCATAGTTTCCACCCAAGGGTGTTAAAAGGAAGTAGGCAAACACATTGTAGATGCCCTAACTATAATCTTTCAGAGTGCTGTGGGTATAAGAGACGTCTCTCTGGATTTTAAAATTGCATATGCCACTCTTTGTTTTCTTCAGAAGCATGAAAGAGGAAACCCAAGAAATTACCGGCCAGTTAGCTGAGCATTTGTCATGGGGAAATTGTTGGAATCTATGATCAAGAATGTTGCAACTGAACATTTTGAAAACTTTCAGTTAATCGGGGACAACCAGCATGAAATGGTGACAGGTCACTGATGCTTGGCAAACCTCACTGAAGTCTTTGATGAAGTAACTAAGGTATTGGTCAAGCAAAAGTCTATGGGTATTGTTTATATGCAGTGGCATTTGATAAAGTCCCACATAAGAGATTGTTAACAAAAGGTAGAAGTCCAAGGAATTGGGGACACATTACTGACATGATTGGAATGTTGGTCGAGTGGTAGATGACAGAAAATAGGGATAATGTGTAAGTACTCAAGTTGGCAGGACAAGATTAATGGTATCCACTCAGATCTGTATAAGGGCCTCAACTTTCACATTATTTATTGACTTGGATAGTGGCATAGAAAAGTAGACTTCCAAATTTACTGCTCTCACAAAGTTAGGCAGCATAATAGATATTCTAAATGCTTGTCTATCAAAATCCCTTTGTAATTTTACACTAAGTGAATGGACAAAATTGTGGCAGATGTAGATCAGTGCAAGAAGGTGCGAAGTTATCCATTTGGCCTGACAAAGGATAGAGCAGGGTACTTCCAAAATGGTATGAAGTTAAATACAGTGAATGTCCTAAGGGACTTAGGATTTCAGGTGCATACTTCTTTAAAATGTCGCAAACAGATGCAGAAAATATCCAAGAAAACTAATGGAGTGCTGACCTTTACATCTCGAGGACTGGAGTACAAGGATGCAGAAGTTATGCTGCAGATATACAATGCCCAGGTTGCCCCCTATTGGGGTACTGAGAGCAGATCTGGGCACCCCAACTTAGGAAGGATATGTTGACCCCAGAGAGAGTGCAATGTAGGTTTAGACAATAGACAATAGGTGCAGGAGTAGGCCATTCAGCCCTTTGAGCCAACACCACCATTCATTATGATCATGGCTGGTCATCCACAATCAGTATCCTGTTCCTGCCTTATCCCCATAACCCTTGATTCCACTATCTTTAAGAGCTCTATCTATCTCTTTCTTGAAACTATCCAGAGACTTGGCCTCCACTGCCTTCTGGGGCAGAGCATTCCATATATCCACCACTCTCTTGGTGAAGAAGTTTCTCCTCAACTCTGTTCTAAATGGCCTACCCTTTATTTTTAAACTGTGTCGTCTGGTTCTGGACTCCCCCATCAACGGAAACATACTTCCTGCCACCAGATTGTCCAATCCCTTAATAATCATATATGTCTCAATCAGATCCCCTCTCATCCTCCTAAACTCAAGTGTATACAAGCCCAGTTGCTCCAATCTTTCATCATACGATAGTCCCGCCATTCCGGGAATTGACCTCCTGAACATACGCTGCACTCCCTCAATAGCCAGAATGTCCTTCCTCAAATTTGGAGACCAAAACTGCACACAATACTCCAGCTGCGGTCTCACCAGGGCCCTGTACAGCTGCAGAAGGACCTCTTTGCTCCTATTCTCAATTCTTGTTGTGATGAAGGCCAGCATGCTATTACCTTTCTTCACTGCCTGCTGTACCTGTATGCTTGCTTTCATTGACTGATGTACAAGAACACCTAGATCTCGTTGAACTTCCCCTTTTCCTAACTTGACTCCATTGAGATAGTAATCTGCCTTCCTGTTCTTGCCACCAAAGTGGATAACCATTCATTTATCCACATTAAACTGCATCTGCCATGCATCCGTCCACTCACCTAGCCTGTCCAAGTCACCCTGTATTCTCATAACATCCTCCTCACATTTCACACTGCCACCCAGCTTTGTGTCATCAGCAAATGTGCTAATATTACTTTTAATGCCTTCGTCTATATCATTAATACATATCGTAAACAGCTGCGGTCCCAGTACCGAACCTTGTGGTACCCCACTGGTCACTGCCTGCCATTCCGAAAGGGACCCGTTTATCACTACTCTTTGCTTCCTGTCAGCCAGCCAATTTTCAATCCAACTCAGTATTTTGCCCCCAATACCATGTGCCCTAATTTTGCTCACTAATCTCCTATGTGGGACTTTATCAAAGGCTTTCTGAAAGTCCAGGTACACTACATCCACTGGCTCTCCCTTGTCCATCTTCATAGCTACATCCTCAAAAAATTCCAGAAGATTAGTCAAGCATGATTTCCCCTTCGTAAATCCATGCTGACTCTGACCTATCCTGTTACTGCTATCCAAATGATTCGTAATTTCATCTTTTATAATTGATTCCAGCATCTTTTCCACCACTGACGTCAGGCTAACCGGTCTATAATTCCCTGTTTTCTCTCTCCCTCCTTTCTTGAAAAGTGGGACAACATGAGCCACGCTCCAATCTGCAGGAACTGATCCTGAATCTATAGAACATTGGAAAATAATTTCCAATGCGTCCACAATTTCTAGAGCCACCTCCTTAAGTACCCTGGGATGCAGACCATCAGATTTACAAGAATGATGCATGAACTTCAGGGGTTAAGTTGTGAGTAGAGATTTCACAAATTAGCCTTGTGTTAACCAGAATTTAGAAGGTTAAGGGATAATCAGATTAAAGTCTTCAAGGTATTAACAGAAAAGAAGGCTAGGTAAAGATAAACAATTTCCACTGGTTGGAGGTTCTAGAACTAGTGGACATGGTCTGAGAATTAGGGTCAGACTGTTCAGGAGAGATGTTAGGACGCTTTCTACATACAGAGGGTGATAGATATTTGGAAGTCTCTTCCACAAATGGCAGTGGATGCTGGATCAGTGAATTGTAAATCTAAGATAGATAATGTTTTGCTCTGCACAAAGTGTTTAGGGATATGGGCCAAAGGCAGGTTTGTGGAGTTCGGCCACAGATCAGCCCTGATCTCACTGAATGGTGGAACAGGCTTGAGGGGCTGAATAACCTGCTCCTGTTCCTATGTTAGAATTTAACAGCTTAGTCATCAGCTCCTGAATATTTAAAATTTGTCTGAACACACATTAGTAAATTCAAGAGATGGTACTTCACACTTATTTAAGCTTACTCTCCCTTATGGCCTATGTATATACAGCCCAACTCCATTTTGACCTTTGCAAATTGCAAACTTATGCGAATGTTTGACTTTCATGTGTTGGGATTTTTAGATCATTTGAGATTTTTAGAACTTATTCTGTGCCTTCAGCCAACTCAAATGAAGTCATTATTTTAATGTAAGACAAGGTTTACAACAGCAGATATCAAATAGATGCCAGGAGATTGTAAATGTAATTGCTGATGTTGAAGGAAGGTTATAGATTGGCCACTGCTTGTAAAGTCTGAAGAAACAGCAAGAAATGACTGGTTTAATTTATGTATCTTTTTAAACAGCTTTGATATTTTCATGTAAGATAGCAATAACTGGGCTCATATTCCAAAAGCATGGGCTAATGATCTAAAGAAGACCGAACTGAAATTCTATTGAAGGCAATGTGAGAATTTGAATCCATATTTTTTAAAAATGTGGAAAAAACATTTCAGGTCCTGGTAGAAACTGATGAATTTTCTTAAGAGAACTCTGATTCACTAAACCTGCTACCTGTGTCCAATCTGGCCTGTTTCTGACTCCAGTCCCATGCTGACAGAATTGATTTTTCAGTGGCCTCGAAAGCCAGTCAGTTGTGTTGGTGAGTCTTATGCTATTTGATACATTTTCAGGAGAACTTGGGATCATCGATTCACATCTTTGTTCAGCATGGAAAAAGGACACTCAACCCATCCAAACTATGTCAGTTCTTTAAAAGTATCATTCAATTAAATGTCCTTCCCTTTCTTTCCCCATACCATATGAGGTTTCGTGCTTTGAGTAGTCATGCAATTCCCTTTTGATGGATAATATTGAATTTGCATAGACATGTCTCTGAGGTCCTAACCTGTCAACAAACCAAACATTTCTCTTCAAACCACTGCTCAAGGCGATTGGTTAAGAAACAATCTGTGCCAGTTGGTTACTGACTTTTCGGTGTTTGGAAACAGTTTCTCTACATTTACTCCATCTAAAGTATTCTTGCTTTTAAATATTTCTATCAAATCTCTACTTCGTCCTCCTTTCACTAAAGAAAACCATCTAGTCTATCTGCAGAACAGTAATCTTACATCTCTGGATTTATTCTAGTCATCATCTTCTCTGTAAATGTGTCACATCTTTCCTAATTCTGGCCAAACCAGACAATGCTCCAACAGATAACAAGCTCGAATTTTATAAACGCTTAGCATAACTGCCTGCCAGCCCTCTCCGCGATATCTACATTCTTCAGAATGGATAAAACAAAGATTTTTTTTCAATTTGATGTTATATTTGGCGTCTGAAATATGATGAGATTGCAGGATATGAATGACTCCACAAAGGAAAGACTCCCATTGACTTTAGACAACTTTTAGGTCCTCTCATTACCTACCAACCTGGCAGGAAAGGCAAGTTTCAATACATTCCCAAATCATTAAATATAAGTGTGTTTTAATTGAGGTGATAAAACACCAATTGGAATAAATTTGTGATGCTCCTGCTTGTTTCTGATGAGTAGCTCATGATGCAAAAGTGAAATATTGAACAAATTGAAGACTTGAAGCATTGATAGACAATGTTGGTGGAGTGGGGCTTCGGAACTCTGGGCCCACGCAATTTGTCTCCTTTTCTTTTTGTTTCTTTTCTTTTTTTCTCTCTCTTCTCTCCTATTTTGTTTTACTTAGCACTTGGTGAAGAGTTTGATCACAGCAACAACATCAGTGAGTGGGTCCAGCAACATGGGCTCATAGCGGGTGTGGATTCCTGGCAGCCTCTGCATCGATGAGGGAGTCCTAGTTCCAACTCATGTTTGCTGCTGCAGAGGTGATTTTGGATTTCCAGCAGTGAATGCATCCGTCACAGATTCATGGAGGTGGTGCTGGAGGTGATTTTGGGTTCAGTACAAGACCTGGCAGCATCAGCAGCAACTGCGTCCATGAGGGGGGCCCAACACAGACTAAAGGTGTGGTAGAATTGGGTTTGGGCCGGTTCAGTACCCAGCAGCATCAGTGGCATCTACATTGGTAAGGTCCAATGAAGACTCAGTGGCAAGGTAGCACCAAAGAATGACAACGCTTGTTGCAGCTCAGCATAGGGGACTCATGCCTGGCTACCAAGCCCCTGGCCTGTGATGGAGCACTCATCAAGAAGGGCTGTAATGTGGGACACTCTATTTCTTTTTTTTCCTGCCTTTATATTCTATGTTTCAATTTGTTTTTGTGTTATAAGATGGCTCTGGAGAGTGGAGATACCAACAATACTTCTTATAGTATTTTGTGACAAGATACATGTGACAATAAATAAATCAAATCAATTCAATTTTCAGCAGGTCAGACAACATCTGCGGAGGGAAAGAGTTACATTTCAGGTCAATGGCCTTTCATCAGAAGTGCAGAGCCATCTCTTGTAATCAACGAATCTGAACTGGTACAATCATGTCATTTCAGAAATATTAGGTCAAGGTAATTTGAAATCCAGCCCATCAGGAGATGAGAGTGGAATCACAACAGTTTGGGTATGTCATGTTTTAGCTCCCCAGTGAGCAGAGTGTAGTCATTTATTAGGTTTTCCACACGGAGGCAAGTTTTGATAATAGACTTTCCTTCAGTTAGGAAAGGAGAGATTTACAGAAAACCAGATCATCAGGCCTTTGAGGAGTGGGGAGGGTGGGGTTGATGGAGTGATGGGGAACATGGATCAATCGCATTACGGAGTTTCGATTTGACGGAAGCGATGGAAAATCTACGCTCTAAGGTGGGGGTTTGAACCTGTCTTGCTGGGTGATAAAATTGGAAATTCTCTTGTAGGACTGTGTGGGCAAGATTGGAGGCCCTGTCATTGGGGCATTGTGGAACATCTATTGCCTCAGTGATTGGACTCTTATGGGAAATGTTGTAGGTTTCTGTTGGAGGTTGAAGCTCATGGGGAGGATATGCAGGTGTGAAAGGTCAGATGACTTGGTGGGGGGAGATGATAAGGTCCTGGGAGGAGATCAGAGGTCTCCAGCAGGATGGGCCAGGGCATGTTACAGGTGGAGGTAGAACATGAGGGTCTGAGGCCAGATATCTGATCTCAAGAGTGGACTCCAGATAATTAACTTTGTCCATGATCTTACGGTCCTGTAGAAATCTACCCAAACAGCATTAAGATTGAAATGGTAGAAAAAAAATGGAGGCTTTTATCTTTTGGGGGTAGATGTGGGAGTCAATACTTTCCCACCATTTGTTGCCCTTTCCTAATTGCCCTGGTAACTTGTAGACTCCCTATGAAGTTTAAAGTTGCCAACCTTTCTCTTAGAAGTGGATTGGTCACCTAAGTCTCTTCTCCCATCTTCAGTAAAATTTAATGTGGGTATGATGAAGGAAGTTTATGATATGATACAGAATTTTCAAAGTTGAACTTCCATCCTGAACCAAGTTCACTCCCATGATGTAAAATTAAATGATCAGTCAAATTTGAATTTTCCTAGAAGCGAATTTTAAAAAAAGTGATCCCCCAACTTTAAAATATGCTGTTATGTTGCCATTATTACAGCCCAGCAGCTATTCATTATTTTCCAATGCATTTTATCATTTGACCTTTTTATTGACACATTGAACAGCAGATTCAAGATTACATCATTCTTCTAGGTGAGGCATTAACCTCAAAGTACTCCTGGTGAGAATGGCAGTCATCCAACTTATGGCAGCCAGTCTCATTACTGTATCTCAAATGTTAGCACTGCAGAAATGCTACAGTACTTTCATTATGAACTTGAAATATTCACATGTATTTCAAATGATTCTTTTGATAACTGTGATCTTCCAATTGAAATTATTACCATGCTCATTCTCCATTAATAATGGCCTGCTCATGATTCCACAGATCTACCAAATATTTAATGAATTTCACAGTTCTTTTTTTTCAATTGACTGTAATAGACCAAATATACTTATTCATCCTCAGAGAACTTAATAGCTTTTGCAGTTTTAAGTATGTGTTAATCATGCAGAAGCAGGCACAAGCAAGCCATGTAATCTCTGCAGACATGAGACTGGTTTCAATAAATTTGTATTTTATAAATAATTGCATCTCCACAAGCTCAGCATTGTTTCCATCTTTCAGACTATTCTGTTGATGATTGAAGTCATTATTCATTTTCTCAAAACCATTGTCGTTACATTGATTGCAGTTATCAGAGTAAGACTCAAGCAGAAATATCAAAGCATGATGGATTTATTAATGATGTGATAAATGCTTTCAAATTAATTATTATGTTACTGTAGTGTAAAATGAATGCAATGATTTATATCTTCCAGTGCAAGATAAAAACTGTGGAACAAACAGTCAAGTGATGGTGTGAATAAATTAGTCTCCAATTTCACCCACTGGAATCAATTTTAGCTTAGTGTGATTGTGCAAAACACAATCATGTGTCAGCCACTTGTTTCACATCACTCCGAATTATTGAAATCCATGGAAATCAAGATCGGGGAGGTGTACTGTAGTCTCACTATCACGTCGTTTTAATACTTCTGTCTCACAAAAAAACAAGTTTGACTCAACCTTTATTTGTATAAAAGCCAAAGAAAAATCAAGTGCTGGGTTGCCTGTTCCACATTGAAAAGATTTGTGATCCTGAGTCCTCCACATTTTCCCAGAGACCAAGCAAACTGACACAAAAGTACACAGAATTCAGGAGATCTGGCATGCTGCAAAAATCTGGCACATCTGGCAGTGTCTGTTTGAGAGAAACACAGTTATCTCCTCTCCACCTATCTTCTTTTCCCTCCAACTTCGGTCTGCCTCCCTCTCTCTCCGTATTTATTCCAGAGCCCTCTCCCCAGCCCCCTCTCTGATGAAGGGTCTAGGCCCGAAATGTCAGCTTTTGTGCTCCTGAGATGCTGCTTGGCCTGCTGTGTTCATCCAGCTCCACACTTTGTTATCTTGGATTCTCCAGCATCTGCAGTTCGCAATATCTCTAACATTTTCAGTTCAACATGTTTCTACTTTGGACTGGATAGACTGTTATATATGTGTTTGTCTTATTGTGCCACTCCTAAGAATATATTTTCAAAATATGGACAGGTAAGATATATTAATAGTATCTACAAAAATACTTGTTCTTAAAACAATATTCTCTAAAAGCACTTGCTGCTTTTATTCCAGGATTTTCAATCACATTTTCAACATCCTCACCCTGAATTAGTTTCAAAATATCCTGTAGTTTATTCGGGCCATGTGCATCTGCTACTCCTTAAACTTTGAGCTATTCTCATTTCCCACTCCCACTGTTGGCAGCCATCTTTCAGCAACTCTAGTCCCACCCTCAAATTTCAGCCCTGAATTCCTCTACTGTGGCATATTCTGGCCCCTTCAAAAAATCTCCTACAAGCCATTCACCTTGACTTTGCCAAAAGCTTCCTAACACTGACCATTCTGCATTTGCATCTCAGTGCTACTTGGCATCAACACATTTTCTTTCTAATTTAAAGCACATTGAGGGTCCAACAGGTAAATAACTCAGTTGTACAAGGAAGTGGCTCTGATTGGGTCAGTGTTAATGAATGTATTGGGCACCTTCCAAGCTGCTGACTCTTTGGAGTCCTGGAAGAAAAATAGAGAAGTCTAATCTGAGGTAGCAATGGAGCTAAATATGCCATCCCTGGCTTCTGGCAACCTCAAAACTTTGTCTAACTAGCCAATGCAATTTGTACCTTTGTTTACAATGCACAATCTACATCCAGTTAAGAAAAAAAACAGGACTAATCCAACCAAACCAATTACAGCCCCATCAGTCTACTCTGTTTCATCAGGAAAAGTGATAGAAGGTGTCATCAACCTGGGTATAAGTAGTGCTTGCTCAAGCTGCTCACTGATGTTCGGTTTGTTTTCTACCAGGAACACTTGTCTTCTGACCTCATTACAGCCTTAGTTCAAACACTGACAAAAGAACTGAATACCAAAGGTGAGATAAGAGAGACTGCACTTGGCTTTGAGGTAGTATTTGAGTCAGTGTGACCTCAAGGAGTCCTAGTAAAACTGGAGTCAATAGGATTCAAGGGTAAAACTCTTTGCTAATTGAAGTCATTTATGAAGATGGCTTTGTTTTTTGGAGGTCAATCCAAAATCCTGGCGCCCCAGGACATAGCTGCAGGAGGCCCTCTTGCTATTGTCCTAAGTCCAATCACCTTCAGCTTCCACTTATCATACGTCCAGAGCTGGAGATGTTTGCTGATGAAGGCACAATGTTCAGCACCATTTGTGACTCCTCAGATACTGAAGCACATGATATTTAAATGCAGCAAGGCCTGGACAATATCCAAATTTCAGCTGGGAAGTGGCAATTTACATTTATGTATTATATGTACTATCTCCAATGACAGAAAATAATCACCCCATGACATTCAATGCCATTGATATCAATCTCTCCATCTTCAACATTGTGGGGTTAATTTTGACCAGGAACTGAACTAGACCAGCCAAACAAATATTATGGCTTTAAGAACAGGTCAGAGGCTAGGAGTCTTGTGATGAGTAACTCACCTCTTGACTCCCTAAAGGCTGCCCACTATCTCCAATGCACAAACCAGGAGTGTGATTGAATACTTTTCACTTGGTTAGAGGAGTTCGGCTCCAATAACAATCAAGAAGGCTGACCTGTTCAGAGATGTTGTCACACATCTCTGGAGCAGACGGAACTTGGGCCAGGACCTGTGGCTCCTAGTTGGGCAATAGCACAATGCCAGAAGATCCCCACCATGGAGGACAAAACCACTTGCTTGATTAGCCCCATGTGTTTTTCATTCCTATCCTCTAGCCAGGTGATAAGAAACATCCAAATGGCAATAAGTAGTAAAAACTGCAAACAAAAATGAGCAGTACAACACACTTAAAATGTGCGTGTTCAGACAGCGAAACATTATGCTGAACAAATTGATGCAGAATATTAGAGTTTGATGCCAGAAGCTAGTTGGCACAAGTTTAAGAACAACATTTCAATCCATCATCTTTCAAAAGAGAATTATCAATACGTGTGACAGTGAAAGTGTTAAGTAAGCAGGAGTCCTCTAGTTCCATGATGGATTCAGTTCTGTAATTCTAGTTCCAAATTCACCAAAATCCTTAGATAACACCTTCCAACCCCATGGCCACTTCCATATAGAGGACAGGAACAGCAGACCCATGGGAACACCACTACCTACAAGCTCTCCTTCAAGCCACACACCATATTTACTTGGAAATACATCACCATTCCTTCAGTGTTAATGGGTCAAAATCCTGGAATGCCCTCCCTGATGGCATTGTGGGACTACCCTATTGTAGGTGGATTGCCAAAGTTCAAGATAGCTGCTCATCACCACATTCTCCAGGGCAACTAGTAATGGGCGATAAATGCTGGCCAGCCAATGAAACACATGTCCTAAGAGGTTTTTTTCAAATGAGATAAGTTTATGCCAATCCATGGAAGTCAGATCAATAAACATTGATTCAGGATCTGGTCAAAAAGACAAAATTACCTGGTCTAAAAATCTAGGATACTGCCAGGAAGAAAGTATTTATTTGAATGGAGTAGCCATATTCTCTGATGAACATTCAGAAATTCAAAAATATACTTGAGTTAGCAGGGAAATATTTCTTTACAGAATGAATTCGGGGGATTACAGCGCTTCCAGATATGCTAAGTCAACCAACCATTGGTTTTGACAGGAACAACATCCTCATTGAAGTACATGCAACAAATAAGGCTCTTTGGCAGAGTAATTATTTACAGAATATGAGAATCAGTGTCGACTGTCCTCAAGCCAAAAACCTAAATCTTCCAAGTTCAAAGAGAAAGTACTCTGGAAGAACTTTGAATCCTCCAGACCACCTGAATTGTGAAGTCAGAGATTTAGAGGAGGCTGGTGGGATAGTGTAAATATAAAAGTAGTGACATACTAAAATGTATAAATGTTAACTGTAGTAAAATTCTTGGGGAAAGATATTGTGTAAGGTAAGTGGTTGTGAATGTGTTAATAATCAAAGTTTACATTTGGCTCCACGCAATGTGATGGTGTCATACTGTCTCAACAATCATCAGCCAAGTCTATCTCAAGATCCCGGAGGGGGTCAGATGCGTCATCCCTGTCTCCTGGTAGTCTGAGTAATTATGCCTCAGCAGCCAGTGTAACTTGAATCTATTACTGTTACACAATAAACAACATCTTATTCTGAAGACAAATCACTCTTCTTGCTAAGATGCATGAGTGAATCATTCTGTACCACAGTTAATCAAACTGACCTTAGATGCAGTATAGAAAGCATGACTGTATGGGACAATGGTCAGATTCCAAACCCCTGTGCTACGAAGCCCAGATTCAAGTCCCACCTGCTCCAGAGGTGTGTTTAACATCTCTGAACAGGCTGAGTAAAATTATCTAGAAAGGACTATTGAGGCATCACTCTACCCCAACCATTAGCTGGTTGAGATCAATTCCACAAAATGCATGACAATCACACAGAGATGCAAACTGGTGTAATAGTTGTGGTCTGGTACAGGTCTGATTAAGGTTTATGTCGGACTGTAGCTTGGCTTAGAGAGTGCTTTACTTCATTTTATATCTACTTTCATTCAGCTGGTTGATATAAGTTCATTTTGAAATCTGCTGTGAAACAAAATCACTTAGAAGAAAAGGGCAAAGATCAGCAGTTCAAAACAAATTCTGCAAAGCTGAAGTTGCCAAGGTTGAAGATTGTTGAATATGATGGATTCAGTTATTTCCTTCATTTGTCTAATTCATTCTCTTCCCTTCTATATCCTTGAGCATAATGGACAATTTCATAACCAGATGGTCACTCACATGCAATCTGTGCTCAAACCTTTGACAAAGCTGCTCAAGTCAGATGCTAAGGGTGTGTGAGATTGGCACAGGCTGACTCTCTCTTTACCCCCTGAGGAAAACATTCTCTTCCATCTGGCATCTTCTCTAGAGGGCCAGCTGAGAACAGGAAATAACAGCATGGGGAACGCGAGGGGGGAGTTCTTATGTGCTACCCACACTGTGGCACAGCCTAGTGGGGGGACTACGGTGGATTTTTCAAAAATCTGCAGTTTCTCTTTCCCAATCATTTTCAGCGTTTTATTCAATAACACAGTGAGTTATAGCTCAGCTCATTCAGCAATAAAAAATGCTGTTTGCTTAAATCTAGATCATGATAGCAGCAACAATAACAACTTAAATAAGCACCTTTACCTAGCAAAGTATGAAGGTGCTGAATCTTGCTGGGAAAGAAAAGTGTCATGTTCATAAAGGACAGCATTGCAAATGTACTTTGGGCCGAATTTCTAGATGAAGATCTACACGAGTTGCAAATCTCCCAAATTTGCTGGTTAATATGCTATGCATTCATGAATTGGCCTTTCACTTGTGGCTGTTCCTTACTTTTAAGAAATAGCTGATTTGCACATTAATTGCACGTTAAACTTACCACGGAAAAATGGGGCTCGTGGTTGTAAGTATAAGTATCCTTTTAACAATGTGATAATTGTTAATGCTTTGCCAATGAATCTCTCTGGCCTAGAAAGCCAATAATTAAAGTTGTTCAGTCTCATTCATGCTGTTGTAAATTCTTAGAGATCTTTCTAAACATCTTTCCTTACTTCACTTTCTCTCTTCTTCCTGTCTTTCTCTGAAGGTAACATTTTTCCCCATCCTTCACACACCTGAATCTAACTTGATTTTAGTTCACCCTCCTACTTCATCATTCCTCAGTTTCTTTCTCGATCCTTAGATCTTATTGGTTGAGAAGGGGCAACTTTGGTCCTACCATTTTGAGGAAGGGCCACTGGACCCAAAACATTAACTCTGATTTCTCTCCATGGATGCTGCCAGGTTGGCTGAGCTGTTCCAGCAATTTCTGGATTTGACCTTATCATTGCTCCGTTGTCCTATTATTAGTTTGCAAATGTAACAAGTTATGGCACAAAAAATGTGTTTGGGCTGAATGGTGCAGAAGAAAACCTAAAGAATGGCATATGTTACCATATACCTCACTCCAGCAAGTGTCGGTTCATTTAATTAGTTTTAGTTCAGTGGTAACACTCCTGGAAAGCTTTGCATTCATGTTCCAATCCAGAAATGTAAGTACAAAATCACACCTCACAGCTTAATGCAGTATCTGGGAGTGCTACAGTCAGAGGTGCTATCTTTCAGATGAGCCATTAAACCAAGGCCAGACTTGGCTTCCAGTTGACAGTATAAGACCCATGGCACCATTGTGAGTAATTAGTCTCAATTTCAATTCTGTAAGTTAGAGAGAGGGTGGGGAGAGGTCATACACTGCAGACACTCAGTGTGCTATTATAAATCTAACAAATCTCAACTTACAATATTAAAATGAGACTGTTAAAAAAGGTTATCAGCTAATAATTTTAAACAGAACTAATAACAAGATGTACATTAAATTTGGCCACTATGTACCTCTTACCAGGATCCATACCAGTTTCACCTAAAGTTTACAACCTAGCCCACAAAGGAAAAGCAAAGGGTTTAAGTATTTTATGAGACCATTGTAACTCAATCCAAAGTCAACTTCTACAATTTTAATCAGTGCAGTAATGACTTTCCTGGTGTCCAACGTTGCTAAAATGTTGTTGGTACAGTAGATTCAAATGTTTGCTTTACTGGTTCTTAGATTTTCCAGCAGCAATATCCGGAAGGCCAACATATTTCCCATTCTGTCACTGCTGAATTAGGCAGCAAGCGCAAGCGTCATACAGCTTAAGCTGCTCTTTTTTAGCTTTCTATTTTATAAGCCAGCTTCATTTTCAAATAAAAAGGAAAGAGAGAGGCACACCCAAATTGCTTTCTTTTATAATGGTTTATCACTTGCTAATAATTTTCATAACGTGCACTTTTCAGTGGTGAAATCAGGCAATGGCAGAACAACAAAACAAGCTTGAGAGTGGATCAACTGCCTGTCTTGGAAAATTTAGCAGTGTATAAATTGAGCTGCAAATTTCTGCTACTGGTGTTGGTATATTTCACACTCCGCATATTTTCAATAGAGTTTTGCATGGTCTTACTCATATGTGGATTAACATTTCTTATCCCTTGGCCTTTATACTTAAGGTCTATATGAAGATGTACTCAATTTTTTTAAACTTTCTACTACTTATATAGCATGGTGTTATTAACAAACATTTCTACCACAGTAAATACTCTTATGTCGTAACTTCCAAATGGAAGAAACAGCAATGATACCATTAAGAGTTTTTGCATAACTCCATAATAATTTGTCCCATGTCTGGCTTCTGTTCATTAACTAACTCTCTCCATCACAAAGCCAGGTTTCAACTTGATTTACTTAAGTTGTTTAATCTGAGTCTCAAGCTTGTTATAAAAGGCAGGCCTGGCAACATCTGTGAAGAAAAATTGGAGTCAACATTTTGTGTCCGGTGACCTGTTGCATCAGTTCTGAGGAAAGATCACCAGACCTGAAACATTAACTCTGATTTTTCTTCACAGATGTTGCCAGGCCTGCTGAGCTTTCCAACAACTTCTGCCTTTGTTCCTAATTTACAGCATCCACAGCTCCTTTGGTTTTTATCCAATATCTCAGGCCTTTTTTTTCAAGTCCTGCCTCAATTTAGAAGGTAATTGCAGAGGAAAATGGCAATAGATTAATTGATAACGGTCTGAAAAAGCTGCATTAATCATAGAGCAAATATAAGGTTAATCTATGCTCATCAAGTTGCCTACCAATGTTCTAAAAACCTCCCAATAATTTAAGAAATAATTTTGAACAAGATGCGATTGACAGCTGGACTGAAGTAAATGCTACAACAATAGCAATTGCAGGGGAGGAATGGACAGGATATCTGGTCAAACAAAAGACATGTTTCAGACAAATAATGAATAAGTAAGTATTAAGTTGGAATAAAAAGTCAGGCTTGAAATGTTTGCTAAAATTAAATACTCATCTATATTTTCACTTACATTCCATGGTTGCCTGACAGTGACTTTAATAGTGATAATGGGAACTGCAGATGCTGGAGAATCCAAGATAACAAAGTGTGGAGCTGGATGAACACAGCAGGCCAAGCAGCATCTCAGGAGCACAAAAGCTGAAGTTTCGGGCCTAGACCCTTCATCAGAGAGGGTCTAGGGTGAAGGGTCTAGGCCCGAAACGTCAGCACTCCTAAGATGCTGCTTGGCCTGCTGTGTTCATCCAGCTCCACACTTTGTTATCAGTGATTTTAACAGTTTTTTTAATATTAAATACAATTGTTCTCATTCTCCATCACAGGCAAATAAATAATAAAGTCATTAAAGTGCAATATTAAGACAATTTCATCTAACCTCCCAATGAAGGATTGAAGTTAGAGCATTGAAATGCCGAAATATGGAACCGACACAGCCAAACAGCAGCTGTAACAGCAGAGATTTACAGCCAAAACAGTGTTTTAGTGTCACCATCCAAGATGATATTTCCTCAGGTTTCTTATAGATGGCCTAAAAATAAAGTAACATTTACAGCCTGAATGGAAAACTTCAATATCTCAAACTTCTCAGATATGAATTTTGTGTTGAGTATATAGTTTCCATCTTTTTTAATACCGTGTTTCCTATCGTGTTTATATGAAAGACGATCTGCTGGAGAAGAGGAAAATGGGTGTGATATATAAGCTGTAAGAATATTGCTTGCTCCAAATTAAATTTTACAAACCAATTTATACCAGCAAATAGTGATGCAGGAAATTCAAAATGCTAAATTAGAAATTATGTCCAGATTGCCACTAGATGCATTTATGAATAATAATCATGGATGGAAACCATAAAGAATCATTTCAAAAGGACTTGAAGGTCATTGCTAATCATGTAAAGTAACATACAAGTTGAACAGACAACCCTGACCTGCACCAAAGAATGAGCACTTCAAGTAAAGTTTGAACTGTGTATAATAACCGTACCTAATCCAAATAACAATTAATGAGGAATCAACTCATTATGTACAAGTCAGTAATCAGCATTGATCCTTAGAGGTCATACAGCCTTGGCATTTAGCCAAACATGGAAAATATTAAAGCAAGCCCTGACACCATTCTAGAAGGAAATGTTACACTGGACCACCTTTGAGAGACTAAAAAACCTTTGATCTGAAGTCATTGTCCTTAGCAAAGTACATACCAGATCCAACTGTCCATCACTTGCAAATGGTCAGAAGCCAAGTCAATAATTTCGCATTTTGATGCACCAGTTAGTCTGTGTACGAGTATAAAATTTATGAATTATGAATGTTGATCCATTCTTGCTGAGGTGTATGTTAGATGGCAGAAGAAGATAAATTGTGTTACTAAGCGACTTCTCAAAGTCTGTTCTATATTTTATTGACAATATTAAATCAAATATTGAGGTAAAGGTGCCTGAATATGTTATGCCAACATTTTTCTTAGCAGTGCGACAGAATGCCAGTCATCAGAAATATCTTTTTGATCAAACAAATTCCAAACATAGAGAATGCAAGCAAAAAATAGCTTATTGCATTTTTTTAAATTTCTGATTTAGAGTTTCAGCTTTCGCTCTGTTGCTACTGAAGTGAATGATTTTTCTTCAGCAATCTGCAATTTGGTCAAACTATGCTCGCTAATGATGTGATTAATCAGCCATTGAAATCCTTTAATTTATGTCTAAAGCTTTGCTCATTGCTTTCAGATGCGTTGAACCTTAGAAAGTGTGGGTCAGCACTGCATGAGATATTATTTTGCCTGGACTAAACAGCGACTACATAAACAATCATATAGTTATCAGAATGAAATCGGTGTTTCCGCTCAACCTGATTTGTAGTACGTGTTTGGTTATTTATAAAGACGGACACAATGAAAGTCAACAAATATATTTTGCCACCTGTAGCTATATTATCCTTTACATATTAATCCAGTGTCTCATTACACTTTTTGATTGCATGCTGTATTTATGGTTGAAAGTTTTAATACTCTGCGCTAATTATCATTGATCAAACATGTGACATTTTAATTAAGCAATTAGGCCTTTTCCTTTTACTAGTCCACGTTCATATAAATAGCTCACCTCTTCAACTAGCCACATTTTGAAATGGATTTTCCATTGCCACAAATTGTGAAAGGAAGCAGTGATAACCATCACACTATATCTCTGTCTGAAATGCCATTTTATTGTCTTTTCCCATCCTATTAACAATAACTGAGGAACAGAAGTTACGGAGGAGAGAGGAAAATTTAATCTAAAGGATGGATTTGGATTGTAGGGGGTTGTTCGGGTTGATGTATTGTGGTGTCTGAAAACCCTGTTTCCTGATCCAAATATGCCTTCAGTTCAGCCACTTGTGGTTTTAACTGAACAGGTGGCGACTGGAAATGTCTGCAGCCTGGAAGCATTCAAGAGGGCATTGGGTGATTGTTTGGACAGGAATGATGTGCCGGGATGTAGATTGGCACTAGGTGATAGAACCAGCACAGACACAACGTGCCGAATGGACTCCTTCTGTGCTCTAACAACTCTGTGGCTCTGTGTGACTAACCGGATCTAAAGAGACAGGTTGGTAATCCTCATACAAGTAATGAAACAGTTAGCCCCATGCAGCTTTTCAATTTTTACTGAAGTTGTTCACATTTCCCGAATGTAAGGAAAATCCCGAACTTCACTAGGGGATAGGAAGATTCGGGGGCAAGTGTTTCGTCTATCGATCATCGGGAAGCTGGCCACATCTTTTCCCCAATCCTTCAGCACCAGGTCTCCAATGCTGCTCCTCGCTTACCACTAGGGGAATCTGAATCCACCCCTCTGTCATCCAGCATTACAACCAGACCCCAAGAGTGGTTCCCAAATTCATTACAGGTCCAGAGCCGATGACCCAAACTGTTAAGCTCTATTCACTTGCCCCCTTGATTGTAACAAGGTTACCTGAAAAAGGACCTTTTCCTTTGTCGATTTCTTTCTCCCAGACCCAAAATGAATTAATGTTTCAAAATGAGCTAATTTAACCTTCATGAATGAAAATAGTTTATTAATTCCTACATGAGAAGATAAAAGTAAGTCCAATACATATACACACAGAATAAAAATGAGGTAAATCCAACAGATAAGAGGTTAAAGAAAAATACACAGGCAAGTCTCTGAACTATTTATGAAGAACAGATAGTTGAACATCGTGCCATTGCAGTGGAGATTACTGGAACATTGATTTTGATATTAAACAGTTGGTTTCCTGGTCCTTAGCTTTACAGATTGAGTGATTGAGATTCTGTAATTTGGATGGTATTCGGCCATGTTTGAATTTCTGCATCAGGGAAAGAGGGAGTTCCTTGTTGTCTCGCTTCCTTTTTAACTTGTGCAGCACTCTGAGTTATAGGAAGTCATTTGCTGCAACACATGGATGGCTATGAGATAGTTTTGTATCTATAATCATCACAACACACTGATGCCCAAATACAAGCTGGTGCATAAAAATGCCCAGTCCCATAGTCCACTACACTAGACTTGAAACTGTTAACAAGGGAAAAAAACCACAAAGTTTGTCTACCTGCTGGGACAAAATCTACAGTGGGTAACATTGTTGAGTAGGAAATTGTCAGTGTCTCATTATCTTTATAGTTACAAGAGATCATAGTTCAGACTGTCATTTCTTTGACACTTTAAGTGTTACCTTCCATTGACCTTTCTGTCTCTAGGCAGTGACTTAAATTTACACCTGCAGTCATTTTTGGCTACCTCAGCTCTTCTTTCAAAAACAGAGTTTGGAATTACAAGTTAAAAATATTCACAGTACTTTGGGATACTGATCTGTTGGGGTTCTGAGTGGTTAGCTGAAGGAAGAAATGCTGTACAAAAAGTTTGCAAATCCTCAGCAAGCTAAGTGACACACACCCAAATTTAATTCTTCATGGAGCATCTAAATTCCAGTTGCTGAACAGGTTTTTTGAAGACAGTGATGGAGTTTGACTACTTCAAAGTAATGCATTCCTAGAAAATGTACCTCTTTCCATATAATTTCACTTAAATTGAATGTTGTTGTTCGTTGCCTTGATTTTTGCATCACACAAAAGCCAGGCTCTGACCATCTCCAATAAAAAAACAAACAAATGAACCACCATCACTTGACATTCAATGATGTTACCATCACTGAAAACCCCACTATCAACATCTTGCAGGCTACTGTTAACCATAAACTCAGCTGAACTCGCTATACAAGCACAGTGGCTCCAAGAGCAGCTAGAGTCTTGGAATGCTCCAGCAAGTTCCTCACTTTCTGATTCCCCAAAGACTGTTCACCATCTACAAGGCACAAATCAAGAGGGTGATGGAATACTCCCCACTTGCCTGGATGAGTGCAGCTCCAATAACACAAGAAGCTTGACACCATCCAGGGCCACACCCACAAGCATCCATGTTTTCCACCGCTGATACTCAGTAGCAGCAGAGTGCATCAGCAACAAGGTGCTCTGCAGAAATTCACCAAAGATCCTTAGACAGCTCCTTCCAAACCCATGATCACTTAAAAGTAGGAGGAAAAGGGTAGTAGATATATGGGAACACCACCACTTGCAAGATCCCCTCCAAGCCATTCACAATCCTGACTTGGAAACATGTCACGATTTCTTCATTGTCACTGGGGCAAAATCCTGTATTTTCCTCCTTAAGGGCATTCTGGGTCAACACATGGGCTGCAGTGTTTCAAGAAGGCAGCTCATCACCACTTTCTGAAGAACAACTACGGATGGTCAATATGTGCTGGCCTAACCAGTGACACCTATATACCACGAGTGAATAAAGAGAAATATTAATCTCATATTATTGATTAATATTTATTGAAAAGGAACTTTTAGAGATTCCTTTATATATCATGGGGCGGCAGGGTGGCTCAGTGGTTAGCACTGCTGCCTCATAGCGACAGGGACCCGGGTTTGATTCCACTCTTGGGTGACTGTCTGTGTGGAGTTTGCACATTCTCCCCGTGTCTGCATGGGTTTCCTCCCATAGTCCAAAGATGTGCAGGCTAGGTGGATTGGCCATGCTAAATTGCCCACAGTGTTCAGGGATGTGTAGATTAGGTGGTTTATAGGGATATGGGTCTGGGTGGGATGTTCTGAGGTTCGGTGGGGACTTGTTGGGCCGAAGGGCCTGTTTCCACACTGTAGAGGTTCTGTGATTTCTTGATTCTATGATATGGTTACTCCAGGGAGGCTAATGAAAAGGATAATTGAACCTCAACAGTTCTAATGGACACTTTGGCATTTATACAAGCTCTGTTGCTGGACAAATTCAACACAAGTTAACTGGAAGAAGAGGGAATAAAATGGGTATTAGACCCACATTAATATATGCATGAATTCTAATGACTAATGATTGTCGAACTGAATATGGAACGTGGCAACTAATGTATAGCTCATTTATGCTTATAATCTTCATTTTGAACCAAAAGATGGATGTGGTTTGATCCTGTTTCTCTATTTTCTAACATTTATTAAAACAGAAAGAATGGTTTTATTTCTTCCTTATTCTACTTCTATCACTTTTCAAATGAGTTGAATTTTGAATGTGCACAAATCCTTTTGAGAACGGCAAGGGCAGAAGAGGAATTAGTTATGGTTGACAGTGGGAAAATGAGAAGATAGCGAGAAGCTGGTGGGGCAGGGTATATGATTGAGGTTAGGGGCTGGGGAAGAATAAATTATTGCAACACAGATGAGAAGGGAACTGCTGATGAGTATTTTTTTTCTGCTAGCTCCATTTTGAATTCAACCAACATGGATCTTTCTCCCTGACAAGCCAAGCTATCCCACCCAATACTTGTCATCATAGAATCTCCACAGTGTGGAAGCAGGCCATTCAACCCATTAAGACCACACTGACCCTTCAAAGAGGATCCCACTCTGACCCACACCCCGCTATATTTCCCATGGCCAATGCGTCTACCCTGCACATCTTTAGATTGTGGGTGGAAACCCAGGTAGACACAGGGAGAATGTGCAAACTCCACGCAGACAGTCACCCGAGGCTGGAATTGAACTTGGGCCCCTGGCGCTGTGAGGCAGCAGTGCTAACCACTGAGCCACCCAAACTCTGTGCACTGTGCTTGCCCCTTCATCTGGAAGGAAGTGGGGAATGAAAACAGCAAGAACAATAAACAGGGAAGAAAATAAACAGAGGAAAGAGAAACAGAGGAAACTGAGAAAAACTACAATTCAAAGGCAGGTACAAAATTAATCTCCTTCAGTGCTATTTTAGGTTTAGCAGTATTAATAAACAACCTTACATCCCATTCCCGACACACAATGTCTAATTTTACTTTCAGCAGAAGTAAATCAGTGGTAGTGAGTTAGCTGCTCTTTACAAACCACTTTCCACATTGGATCAGGGAAAGCAGTTCAGAACAATGATAGACAGCCTGTCCACTAGCTTTCTTCTGACTCCCTACAGATACAGCAGAGAGATTTAAAAAACTATTGCTATCTCAGACCCGAACTTTTACAGAAAAAATTACAACTGCCCTGAGCAGTTTCTAAATGACATGATTTCACTGAAAGTCTTAATATGGGTAAAATACAGGCAGTTTAACAATTCTCCTCACATTTATGTTCCAGCACTGAAACTGAGACTGAGACTATCTATGAGCAAGGGACAGGAGAGTATACTGTGCTGATTCTATTTTAAAAAATGTGACTTTTATTATCACTGAGAAACTTCTTCAGAAGCAATAATGTTTTAAGTGCTAATAAGGACAGTGTCCAAAATTTTATTTTATTGAGCTGTGCAAAGTTGATTTTATTGGTGCTGGAGGACTATTTAAATTTTTACTTAATTGTTCTTTTAAATTAAATTTATTCTCACACCATTATAGGAAGAACATATTATATGAAATGGACACTGTGGGATAATAAAACCAGCCCCCCCCCCCCTCGCCCAAATCCAATGTCCTACCCTCACACAACTAGAGTTCATAAATTAAATTAATCTTTCTTGAGAATTCCTTCCTTGCAACATACAAATCTGGGCTGTTTGCATCTTAATTTGAGCCTCCAAAGAAATGATCTTCCCTGGATTCCCCACTATCAGAAGTACATGTCAGGTTGTTCTGGCTTCTTTCCCTAATGCTAACCTGTTCTGGCTTCTTGCTATTGAAGAACAAGCATGGATTCTCAGGGGTTGTTCTTGGCCAAAAATTCCTCTCCAGCCACATGTGCAGTCCACAAGGTAGTCTTCACATTGAATTCTCCTTTCAGAGCAAAGAAAAAATATAATTTTTTTCAACATTTTGAAGCTAGGAATGTGGGACAATGTAAATAATTGCACTGGGGCCAATGTGGTCCAACTCTGTATTCCTCTGACAAATTCTCAAAAAAGCTATGCAACTCCAAAGGGTACAGAGCAAGAATACAAAGGGAGCTGGGTGAAGAAGTCGTGCTCAAAGTGCCTTCCAAACTGATCTTGTTTGGAAATATGCTATATCTCATTCATTATCCCTTTAAGAGACATGATTATGCTATCATTGCTAGATCCTTGCATGTGACTTGAGCATATTACAGTCAAATAATTCATATTGCTTTAGATCTTTCGAAGCAGGAACTTCACTGGAATATGCTGCTTTGTTGTAACCAATAGCATTAAACATTTATGTCCTTGAGGAATGTAATCTTGGTCCATAATAGTTAGTTATTGTTGGATTCTTCAACACCTTGATATCCATGCCCACTTTGTTATGGAAGATAATGGCAATGACCAGTTATCATTAAGGTTTTGACATTGCATTGCTGCATTTTTGTGCAATGCCAGCTGAGAAGGGATGACTATCCTCAGCACATCTTATGCTTGGATGGCAATCACAAATGGCCTAGCACAGCAGCTAATCATCTAACCATTCCAAGATACAAGCATTTTTCTTCAAAGATAGAGGAGAATAAAATATGGACAGAGATCAACAAAACACGTGTGTACGTGTGTGTTCACATTCACATAAAGACAAAATCCTTGACCTAGTTGGAGAGGACCATGATCACTCATGGCCACTCACTCCTCCATGTCACAGGAACAGAGTAAGATTTATTGTCATGTGTTGCTCTATTCTCCCATTTCCACCACTGTTAATGGATACCTACTATGTACAAACATTTACCTCTATTTTCCAACTCATTGAAGGGGATGGGAGAGACAGGCACCAACACACAAGTGTCAGACAGCAGCAGACCAGTCTCTCAGAATACCATCTCCTTCTCCATCTCTGAGAAAGAAGGCACAGATCCCTCAGAGAAAGTACAGGTAAGGCTGCCATCTGTATCTTCTACCAGGTCAGATACTGACATCCAGAGTCTTCAGGAACACATTTTGGTGAGCATTTCTGTGCCACTTCTCCCCAGCTGACTGAGGAGGCAGTACTCAGTTTGCTGGCACCAACAATGTCAGTACCATGCCTGTCTCTGGTCTGTGAGCATCCAGCTGGGCCCATGGTCAGGTTGAAGCCAGGTCAACACTCTCAGGCTCTGCTGGATATATGCACTGAACATGCGCTCTGTCTCTCCATTGACTACATCTATATCAAGGCTCCAGGGGGAACTTCATTCAAGATGGCCCATCTTCAAAAAAAAACAGGTAGCATCCAACTGGAGGAGAAACCACCTACAGGCTCCCCAGGAGTCACCTCTCAGGAAACCCCACGGGTATCTAGCATCTTCACACCCTACCCTACCTGCAAGCTACAAGAAGTTAGGAAGGTTCAGCCTGAATCTGGTGTTGGGACTTTTTGGTTCGGAATGCCTGGGAGTTAGCAGCCCAAAACTCCAAGGACATCAGACTCCATTCTGTCTCAGTCTCCCTCCACTCTAGCTGTGGATCTCCAGGCTGCACCACAGTGTTATGAAAGGGAAAGGAAAATAAAAATCTTCAGAGGCCACATAAGCGGCACTGGTGAAACTTCATTGTAAATACATTATTGTGTTTGTAAATGTATGTTCACTTTTCACAATCAGCTGTATGAGCAAATGTCACTTTAACTGTAATGAGCAGGATAAAGATAGCGGCAAGGTGTTCTTAGCTCCACAAGATGTTGTAACCCTGATCAGGCATTGCTTTCTATTCCATTGTGCCCATATTAGTGTGAAACTTTGGCATGATCAAATGATGGAGCATTAAATATTGACAAGCTTCCTTTGCATTTGGAACTTTAACTTTTAATTAACAAGAAACAGATAGAAAGTTAGGATTATACAGGGGTGCTGGCCTCAGTAGTATTGGAAGATTTATGGTCAGTCAAAGATGACTTCATGTGAATTACTTCCACTGAATAAGGTTCGCAAAAGATTTCCTTCATGTATCACTTTGGCTGATGTAGCTGCGTTGTAGCATGCTGGCATTGCTGTTCCTTGTAAAGGACATCACCATGTTCTTACTCAGTACAATACTGCTGTTGTCATGATCCCCATCAGCAATCACATACAATGGTTTGTCTTCCATTTTTCTGGAGCAGAGAGATTCTGCTGTCCTCCATCTGTATAGCACTAGTACGAACCTGCATAGAAACCTAATAGAGAGGGGTCATCCTGCGGCCACCAGTGTAAGGTGTTGTCTGGAAGTTCTGACAGCAACCTCTGAAAAGATATTTTGTGTCGTATATCTGCTGCTCTCTCAACTGCACAGCATCCCTTGGAAGACAAGCTTCCATGACTGTCCTGCATTTTTGCCGTATCACAGGGGCACCAATGCCTGAAATCTCCACAGAGTATTCCAGGTGGAGGTGGATGCTGGTCCTGGACTTCCAGTTGCATGTGTTCCTCATCCATCCGTTCATGCAGCAGCCCTTCTCACAGCAGTCACAGGAGCAACCACCGCATCTGTGCTTCGATCCACTGGGGACAGTTCCGATGTTCAATCTGGGCAATATCAGAATCACAGAATGTCCTCAGTAATATAACCATTCAATATTCTCAGCACACACAAGGAATGTTTGAAAACAACCGCCAAACATTGGTGCATGGATATCCTCTGCATGGAACTTACACATCGTCGCCCTGATTCAGACATATGCTGCTCAAGACATTGGCGTGTCATACAGTAGAAGATTGTATATGTGACAGCAATAATGAGAACCTCACACTCCACTCCTAACCCTCACGGTACCCAAGAAAAGCAGCATAACATATAGGATAATGTTCATATAGTCTTAGAGTTGGGGAGGGGAGTAGCTCTGATAAAAGCCTCTGAATGTCAAATTTACTACATCCACGAACTCATATCTACTTTGTTAGTAAATCCTCCAAAAATTCCAAGTTTGTCAAACACTGTTTTCCATTTACAAATCCATGCTGATTATGCCCAATCAGATATTTATCAAGTGAGATAACAAAGTGTAGAGCTGGATGAACACACCAAGACAAACAGCATCAGAGGAGCAGGACAGATGGAGTTTCGAGCCTAGACCCTTCTTCAGAAATGAGCAGTTCCTACTACCTCTGAAATGAAGCTATTTAAGAAGTGTCCATTTACCATCTCCTTTATCATAAATTTCAGCATTTTACTCACTACTGAAATAAGGCTAACATGTCTGTAATTCCCCGTTTTCTCTATTGCTCCTTTCTTAAATAGAAGTGACATTTGTAAACTTCCAGGATGCAGGAGTCATTCCAGAATTTAGAGAGTTTGGAAAATAATCACTAATGCGTCAGCTATCTGCATAGCCACCTCCTTCAACACTCTGAAATGCAGACCATCAGGTCCCAAGGGCTTATCAACTTCCAGCCTCATTAATTTATCAAGGACAACTTTCTTACTAAGATTGCATTTCTTTCAACTCGTCGCTCTCCTGAGTTATCTGGATCTTTAATTCTGGGAAATTTCTTCCGCCTGTCTCATTTGGACTCAGTCCAGCAGACATTTTTTTCTTGACTTCAAGAATCTAACTTTCTAATCTTACCATGTTTTCCCAGCTGACTCATCATCATCCATGACATTCGCGGGCTGGGAATTTTCTGGGTTCTGGTGTTCACTGATTTTACTACGTATTATAATTACATTACTGACTGACTGAACGCACAACATGGACTCGCATTGCAGGTAAGGTGGGTGCTTTGTATTGGAACATTAAATATTGTAATACCATGTTATTGTCTTAAAGACACAGGCCTATCTGATTTGGGAAGTGTGCTATTTCATAGCACACAGCAACTAGACATTCGAGGATTATTTAAGCACACAAAGTCTTTGTTAGAGCATTAACTGGCTGTCACCACTACATTTACATATACACTGATTGCCACCATGATGCACTTTGTAGTTTTCTCTGTATTGTTCTGCATAATTTATACCACAGGAAGTAGGCTTTTTGTTGAGACAACATGTCTTGAATTTATTAACAATACTAATTATTTACATGGCCACAATGTCACAAATCACACACACACACAATCTGACTTTGTGCTGAGGGAGAAAGTGCGTATCCTTTAATTCTGGGGAATTGTTTGTACCTTCCTCAATTGGACTCAATCCAGCAGACTTTTTTTTTGTGTGGAATGTGTACGCCCCGCACACATAACTAACGCCATTACACAGAGAGTAAGGTTACTGGCTAGATGCATACCTTTATGTTCGAACAATACAAATTGTGATGTTGTGCTTCTGCCTTTTACCTTATTCTGTACTCTGTTCTGCCACCCTGATGCACTTTGTATGGTACGATCTGCCTGTTTCGTAAACAAAAAAATACTTTTCACAGTATCTCGGTACATGTGACAACAATAAATCAATTGTTCAATAAAATAAAGAATCAGGATCAGTCAACTTGCCAGCTAATAACAAAGGTAAAAGGTAAAAAGGAAAAAACTCTACAACGTCCTGGGTAGACCACACCTGGAGAACTATAAGAATATTTTCTGGCAGCCCATGTTATGGAAGCTATATGGTCTCAGAGGGAGTAATGTGTAGGAATATTAAAATAATATTTGTTTCCTGGAACTAAATTGAGGGAAGTTATACAAACTAGGCTTGTATTTATTTCATTGAATTTTGCGGGTTCAGACATGGTTTTATTTAGATTTTAAGGTGTTATTTAGAAGTGATAGGGTTGTCAGAGGGAATCAGTTTCAGAAGTTATGCAGACTGGGGGCATCGTGCAAAAATTAAACTCAAAATTTTCACTGGGATATTAGGAAACACTTCCGCACACAAAGATTGGTAGAAGTTTTGAACTCTGATCTACAAATGACGATGAATGTTCAATGAAACGTGAATTTTAAATCTGTAATAGATCTCTTAGGGTCATTCAGATTTTATAGCATGGAAAGAGATCTTTCTTGTCCAAGCTGACCATCAACTATCCATCTACTCTCATCCCATTTTCCAGCACTTGGTCCATGGCCATGTATGCTGTGGTGTTTCAAAGTGCACAATTAAATAGTTCTTAAATGTCCTGAAGGTTCCCAACTCTGCCACCCTTTCAGGCAGTGTGTTCCAGATACTCATAATCCTCTGGGTGAAAAGGTTTTTTGCTCAAATCTCCTCTACCTTGGAAATGTGCCTTGATTACTGACTCGTCTATAAAAGGGGAGCATTTCTCCCTATCCACTCTCCCTTGCCCCCTCAGAACATTTTGTTCAGCCTTCACTGGCAGGAAGGAAAGCAATCCCAGCCTGTCTTGTCTCTTTATAACTGAATCCCTCCAGCCCAGGCAACATCTGGTCAATCTCTTCTGCGCTCTCTAGAGCAATCACATCATTTTAATAGTGTGGTGACCAGAACTGCACGCCAACTGTGGCCTAACTAAGGTCATGTAACAGGTTCATTATAACCTCCTTGCTTTTGTTTTAATGCCTTAACTAATAATAGCAAGTTTCCTATTTGCTTTCTTAACCACCGTATCTATCTGCCCTGTTGCCTTCAAAGATCTATGGACATGCAAAGCAAGGTCCCTCATCTTCTGCACTTTGTAGGAACTTACCATTCAACTTATACAACCTTAAAGTAAATAGAACTAAAGATGAAGTGATATAGGCAAAAACCAGCACGTGAAGTGATTCACAGATAAGCTGTGACCGTATCATTTGACAAAGCTGGCACATGATGCTAAATGGTTGGCCAATTTAGTAAGATAGAAAGCTGAATATTAACAAGGTAAGTTTAGATGATATGTAGATCTTTTACAAACTATATTTTCCTTAGCTGGCAAGTTGACTGATCCTGATTCTTATTTTATTGAACAATTGATTTATTGTTGTCACATGTATTGAGATACAGTGAAAAGTATTTTTTTGTATACGAAACAGGCAGATCGTACCATACAAAGTGCATTAGGGTGGCAGAACAGAGTACAGAATACAGTGTTGCAGTTGCAGACAAGGTGCAAAGAGAGAGCTCAACATTAACATTTGAAAAGACTGTTCAAAAGTCTGATAACAGCTGGGAAGAAGCTGTTCTTGAATCTTTTCGAACGTGGATTTAAGTTTCTATATCTCCTGCCCTACCAAACAGGATGGAAGAGAGTTTAACTAGGATAGGAGGGATCCTTGATTATGTTGGTTGTTTTCCCAAGCCAATGGGGAATTCGGATTGAGTTAATGGAACGAAGGCTGATTTACATGATGGACTGGGCTGCATTCATAACTCTCTGTAATTCCTTGTGGTCTTGGGAAGCGCAGTTGCCACACCTGTGATGCATTCAGATAGGATGCTTATTGTATTGCATCTATAAAAGTAGTAGAGAGTCCTTGTGGATACGCTGAATTTCCTTAGCCTCCTGAAGAAGTAGAGATTTTGTTGTGTTTTCTTGATCGTCGCACTGATGTGGGTCGGCCAGGACAGACTGTGGTGATCATCACTCTCAGGAATTTGACACTTTCAACCATCTCCACCTCAGCACCATTAATATAGGCAGGGGTGTGCCCTCTACTCCTGAAGCTAATGACCAGCTCCGTTGTTTTGTTGATGTTGATGGAAAGATTGTTATCTTTATGCCATGCTGCTAAGGACTCAATCTCTTTACTGTACTCTGCCTTGTCATTGTTTGATATCCAATCTAAAATGATGTCATCAGAAAACTTGTAAATTGAGTTGGGGAGGAATTTGGCCCCACAGTCATGATCGTATAAGGAATATAGTAGGCAGCTGAGTACGCAGCCTTGCGGAGCACTGGTGATGAGGATTATCATGGAGGAGATGTAGTCACCTATTGTTAGGGCCGTGATCTATAGATCGGGAAGTCAAGGATCCCATTACAGAGCGGGGAGCCAAGACCTGGGTCTCAGAGTTTAGAGAACAGTTTGTTGACGACAGAGCTGTAGTCAATAAACCACAGCATGACATACATAAACAAAGTTGCTGGAGAAGCTCAGCAGGTCTGGCAGCATCCGTGAAGGTAAAAAACAGAGTTAATGTTTTGGGTCTGGTGATGTTTCCTTCTTCTGAGAAAGAGTTACCAGATCTGAAACGTTAACTGTTATTTTTCCTTCACAGATGCTGCCAGACCTGCTGAGCTTCTCCAGCAACTTTGTTTTTATTCTTGTTCCTGATTTACAGCATCCGCCGTTCTTATGGTTTTAATAGTGCATGACATAGCTATCCTTGTCATTGAAATGATCCAGGGATGAGTGTACAGGCCAGGGAGGTGGTGTCTGCAGTAGACCTGTTGCACTGGTACATGGATTGCAGGGATCAAGGCAGTTTGGTAGGCTGGAGTTGATGTGAGACATGATTAACCTCTCTAAGGACTTCATTATTATCGAGATCAGAGCTGAATGGTAGTCATTGAGGTACGCTGCATGATTTTTCTTTGGCACTGGGATGATGGTGGTCTTCTTGAAGCATATGGGGGCTTCAGATCCTAGTAAGGAAAGGCTAAAGGTGTCTGTGAATACTCCCACTAGCTGGTCTGCACAGGACCTGACTGCATGGCCAGGAGTTCCATCTGGACCGGCCGCTTTCCATGGGTTCTCTCTTCAGGAAGCTGATCCAAACTGTAGACTTGCTCACCGAGCTGGTGTGTTTGATAGCAGGGTGATGACACACCCACAAGGTAACATTGTCAGTGCGCCTCTGGTGAAGCGTTGGTGTTCTGTCCCTCTTGTTAGTTATGCCTTATGTTTATGTTATGATCCTTTATGTTCATCATACCTAAACACATACCCAAAGCCAATAAAACTAACATAATATACAAAATACCATGCAAGGACTATGAGAAACATTATGTAGGCCAAACAGGAAGAAAACTGACAATAAGGATACACGAACACCAACCAGCCACCAAGAGACATGACCAATGCTCACTGCTGTCAATACACACGGACAAAGAAGGACATGAGTTTGATTGGGACCTCAAATCCATAATAGCATGAGCCTAACAGAGACATGGCAGGGAATTCCTGGAGGCCTGGCCTTCCAACCTGAACTCCATCAACAAATCTATTGAACTGGACCCAATACACAAACCACTGAGAGACAGAACCAGAAGTGATACCAACCACTCCAGCAAACTGAGGCAAATAAATAACAAACGGCATAGAACACCGACACTTTACTGGAGGTGCACTGGCCAGGTTACCGCGCAGGGTGGCAAAATGTCTGCATTCGAACATACTAGCTTGGCAAGCAAGTCTAAAACTTCACCCGCAATGTGAGCTACAAAACCTGTCAAAAGCTTTAGACTGATCTAAAGTCTGTGGCAGTAACTGTGGGTACAGGTGCATCCAAGGCTGTTGGGTTAAGTGACATCATTTCACCTCCCTTTTCAAAGCCGATGTGGAAGGTATTGAGCTCATCAGGTAGGGATGTACTGTTATTCATGATTCTGTTCAACTTCACTTTGTAGCCCATGATGTTGTTTAAGTCCTGCCAAAATTGATGGCTGTCCATGTGATTGGCCTGCCTTTCAAGCTTTGTTTAGTATTACATCTTGCCATTTCTGACAGCCTTACAAAGGTCGTACCTGGATTTCCTGTTTAGGTAAGGGTTGGCTGACTTGTACACCTCAGACCTAGCCTCCAGTGGGGAATGAATTTCAAGGTTCATCCATGGTTTCTGGTTGGTGAGTGTCTGCATTAACTTCTTCAGCATGCAGTCTTCCTGACACTGACTAATGAAGTCTGTGACAACGTGGCATACTCCTTTAGGTTGGCTGCCGAGTTCTTGAAATATGGACCAGTCAACCGACTCGACACAGTCCTGTAGAAGCCCTTCTATGTCTCAGACCAACACTGCACCATTTTCTGTACTGGTTCCTCACATTTCAATTGCTGCATGAAAGTCAGAAGGCGGAGCACCGTGTTGTGATCTGAATTTCCAAATGATGACGGGGAATGGTGAAGGAGACATCTTAGTCATGAGAAAATATCAAAGATCAGTTATGTTAAATTGTACACAAACGTAGCACTAGAGGAGGGCAAATCACACTCCTGACTTGAGTATTTTAGATGGTGAACAGAATCTGGGAAGTCAGGAAGTGAGTTACTCATTGTAATATTCATAGCCACTGACCTGCTCTTCTCGTCACTGTATTTACCTAGCGAGCCCATTCGAGTTTCTGGCAATGATGGCCCAAGGGATGATATTAATGGGGGATGCAGTGATGGTAATGTCATTGAATGTCAAAAGGCAGTGGCTGGATTGTCTGTTATTGAAGATCGTCATTGCCTGATATTTGTATGGTGCAATGTTACTTGCCAGTTCTGAAGAAGGGCCTCAACCCAGAATAATAAAATGTGAGGCTGGATGAACACAGCAGGCCAAGCAGCATCTCAGGAGCACAAAAGCTGACGTTTCGGGCCTAGACCCTTCATCAGAGAGGGGGATGGGGGGAGGGAACTGGAATAAATAGGGAGAGAGGGGGAGGCGGACCGAAGATGGAGAGAAAAGAAGATAGGTGGAGAGAGTGTAGGTGGGGAGGTAGGGAGGGGATAGGTCAGTCCAGGGAAGACGGACAGGTCAAGGAGGTGGGATGAGGTTAGTAGGTAGCTGGGGGTGCGGCTTGGGGTGGGAGGAAGGGATGGGTGAGAGGAAGAACCGGTTAGGGAGGCAGAGACAGGTTGGACTGGTTTTGGGATGCAGTGGGTGGGGGGGAAGAGCTGGGCTGGTTGTGTGGTGCAGTGGGGGGAGGGGATGAACTGGGCTGGTTTAGGGATGCAGTAGGGGAAGGGGAGATTTTGAAACTGGTGAAGTCCACATTGATTAGAATGGCAGCTTTCCTGCTCCTCTGATGCTGCTTGGCCTGCTGTGTTCACCCAGCTCTACACCTTGTTGTCTCTATTGCTTGCCACTTGTTGTATTTGAACTCAGATTGTTTCAGCACCTAAAGAGTCATTATCTGTGCTGAACATTGACAATATCCCACTTTGGGCCTTTTATTGAGGGGAAGGTCATTTGGTATTTTGTTCCCCACTGCTAAAGACAGAAAACCATGTAAGGTGGTGTGAATTATCTTGCAAGGCAGAATCTTAAGCCTCTTTTGACACCTAAGTTTTCATTTTGCTAGTTATTACCAGGTAATTTACAATGTAAAGGAGTGGGCATGTTTATGGAAAAGGTTTGTTGGTTGTACCTGATGCAAATTATTAAAACATTGGTCTCGTACAAAAGCAAAGCATGCGGAAATATTGTACACTGCTTATGATTTTATGTCCATTGATTTCAAATAACACACATTCTTATTCTTCTGTTTCAGCTTTGTTTGCTACTAACTGATAACCTGTCTCTACCATAAAAAAAACATTTGAGATGAAATAAACTGAGGCATTGGACTGATTCAAAAAACAGCTGGATCATTAGATCTTAATGATATTGATATCCTAGGTCAGTGAAACCAAATGAATTAAGAGGGCTTCTTCATTTAAAACTATCCTTTAATCTTGTTTGTTCTCTATTCATCACGTTAATCACAAGCTATTATTTTAATGTTTGTACATTATTTTCCTGACAAGTTTAATGCTAGCTATCTGTGCTAAAAGCAATAGACTAATATTGGAAAAAGACATGCTAAATGCCATACAAGCACTATAAAAAAAACATTCCATTTGATCAGTATTGCACATTTACTGCTCAATTTGAAAAATTAAATCAGCAAAGACTGCCAAAGCTATTTACATAATAAAGGATTAATAGCCATTGCAAACATTGGTTTCAGTAAAATATAAATCAGGAAAGATACAAGTGGCCAGTGAAAGACTCCACCATTGATAACTGGTGCTCAGGATGTTTGTTTTTCTGCAATTCCATCAAAGTCAAATAGTGCTAGATGTTAGTTAGAACAGCTGGAATCACTGGACAATGATGGATGGATGTACTGATGTAGTTATAAATTAAACCTAATTGACTTCTTTAGTGTCTAAGTTTGTATTTAATTCTAATTATAGCAGATTAATGAACTTTATTTTCAACAGTTAGATATATAGGGTCTTGTTGTGAAAACTTTCAAACACTGAGGTTTTGGGTTACCTTGAAATAAACTGATTCCTATACAAGTCAGCTTTCATGTTGTGTCAGAATGTAGAGAATGTGCCAATGCTGCAGAAAAATATATGTTCAATAAAAGGGCGCAGCTATGCTAACTCACCAGGGTCGTTCAATACAACATCATCTTAAAAGGCTTCAGAAGACAGACAAGTCATGCCAAATCAGTAATAACATTTCAGTCGAGACTTTAATTCCATATCACAATTGCCTAAATGGTTTCAAATGTCAGTTAATGAGCAAATAAATTGGCTTTCATCAAAACCAGATTCTGCAGGAATGCATTTGTACCTAGTTAAACAAGCAAAGTTTAGGATATGAAGCACTCACATAGACCTTGTGATGCTTTTAATGGAATTATTTGTTAATTTTTTTTCCATATTGTTAAATGTCATAAACCTATGTTTTGAATTCTTATGCAGATATGAACACTGTCGCTATGATCCCATGTGTATGTTCTTAATTCCACATTATTAATTCTGAATTCTGACCAATTTGACATTTCAGTAAAAAAATGCTTAACAATAGTAACTGACTGATAGTTAAATAGCAATCAACCTTTTATTTGCTTTTCATTAAATTCATTTTTACAATTAGTCACTAATGAGAAGTTTCATTTAAGCCTGATTTTTCTGACCATCTAACTGAATTTTCAAACCTACTCAACAAAACATTGGATTTTGTCTAATGTCTTTGATGTAGATAAGTATTTACTTTCTCAATTTTTTTTCCCTTCACGTGTTTTTATCACATGCATTTGAGAAGGCAAGAGTACAGCTATTCCCATGCTGCCGACCAGTGCTAATCCTGGCTCGCTGTACAATAGAATTGGTCAGAGCTGCTCTGATCTCTGTCCACTTCATTTTAAAAATATTCAGATTGGGAGATGGGGATCAAAAAAAAATTCCTTTTCGACGAGACTGCTAGAGTGCAATGCCACTGTTCCAGAGGGAGAAAAAAAGGGTCAAAATTATTTAACGCATTTTTTCTCAAATGTATTTTGCTGGAACTGCAGCCAAGTTGTCACTTTGTTTTTTTCATTATCGAGCACTATCAACCCAAGCGTAGAATACGTTTTATTCAGAACCTAGCACCATTTACTTTGGGCCAGTAATGTGCTTGAATCTGACAAGCATGTTTAAAATCGTAAAACATCATCATTGATCAGTGTTCACCTGCAGAGCTTTCTAATAGTCTTGGATTACATTTCCTACTTGTAGTTTGAAATTTGTTTTACTTTTCAGTTTATCCATGGTGTGTTGCAATTGCTCCTTGTCAGCTGGAATATAAGATTGAAGATCATTGGTAATATATTTAAATGTTGTAAAACTAACACAAATATTGGTCTGAATGGCCACCAATGAACAGAGATTTCTGTGTGACAGAGAGGACATGTTCTGAAGGGAAATCTTCCTTTATGTAATACTGATGTATCAGTTTGCTCACTGCTTCTAAAAATTCTTGCTTTCAGAGTTCTCAAGAGTCTTGAGTGAGGAAACATTTAAATCAGGTAGTACTACTTAAAGAGTTCTCTCTTATTTTAACAACTTATTCAGTACCTCCTGTTGGTTATAATTTCCTGTGAGATTCAACTAATGGCAGCTGCCTCACTCTGATTTGCTTAGAATTATTATTGTCACATGTACCAAGATATAGTGAAAAGTATAGTTTTGCAAGCTGTCCAGACACATCATACATTAAATAAGTACGTCAGTGCAATAGATCAGAATATAATATATAATGTTTCAGCTACAGAGAAGGTGCAGAGAAAGATCAACTCCAATGTAGGAGAGATCCATTCATAAGTCTGATAACCGTGGGGAAGAAGCTGTTCATGAATCTGTTGGTGTGTGTTTTCAAGTTTTTCTATCTCTTGCCCAATGGAAGAGATTCACGTAAATACACCAGATACATCCAAATTCTTAATATCTCTGTATGCAACTCATTAAATTCCTTGATCATTTTTAACACATCTATTAGATCGCTTTTAAAGAATCCAAACTTAATCAAATACAAGCTAAATTGTTGCAAGAAGTCCAGTTGGCCCATCTCAAAGCTGACAGCATCTCATGTCATTTTTATGCTTTTACCAAGTGTCAAGGTGGGTTTCTTGCTAGGCAGCAACATATTATTGATTCAGGGACTTTATAGCTCATTAAACATATGGTCAACATTACAAAACCTCGGTAATATTCTGCCTTCTATCTTACTAAATACACCAAGCAAGTTTGATGTCAAGAAATCTCAATATGACAATTACAGTGGGTACCTGGTGACTTCAGTTCTCTGCTGGCTGTGAGGAACCTCCAGATTGCCTGGCTCAAAACAGCATTTCAGGACACGACACACGGGCACCAGCCACATGTGCCCTCATCCATGGACATAGCAGCCGACATCTCCTCGCCCCTAACGACCATCATGATAACCTCTCTGCGATCTGCCCACAGGATACTGGTCTACGTTGCAGGACACATCAGGAACCAGCAATGAAACATTGCGGCAGCATGGACACTTTGCTTTATGGCAGGTACCCAGCACTCTGCTTAGGGAAGACTGCATGTCAGGACTGCTCACATACTGTCTTAGCACTCACTCCACTTAGCTCCTACCTGCATGCTCGCAAAATCCATCGCCTGTCCTGTCTCACCTTGCCATGCTATGCAGTTTGCACATTGATACTCCAACCAGAGCCAAATGCTATCAGCAAGGCTCTCACATTGAGCTGATCTTTTGTGCAGAGACATAGACACGCTACCTGTCATTAGGGATTGGTCTGCCTGGGCTTGGAGAGCAGTGGAGTGGGGACTGGGCAATGGTCATTCTTGTGGAATGAGTATTAGCAGTTAGGGAATCACATTTCGTTAGTCAGAGAGCTGTAAACACAGCAGTCACATCAGTTCTAGCCAGGCAGATCCAAGGACTCCTTATTGAAAGCAATCAGAGACTCCAGGTCAGAGTTAAACAGAACTCTAGTAGAAACTTAAATTTGGTTAAAGATTGGTTCGAGAACCAATTGTTTCAATAATGTAAATTCTATAGTGGCGCAAAGGTGAAGGAATATGAATGGGGAGACCACTGAGGAGAAGTGGTGGTGATGTAGTGGTAATGTCACTGGACTAGTTATCCATGGCCCTAAACTAGTTATCTGGGATTATGGGTGTGAATCGCCATGGCAGATTGTGGCATTTGGATTCAATAAAAATCTTGCCCAGTGTTTACCGTGGCACTATGTCATCTGGCTCACTAAACCCCTTTAGGGAAGCAAACCGGCATCTTTACGTGGTTTACATGTAACTCTAGACCACAGCAATGTAGTTGACTCTTATCGTGCCCTGAGCAATTAAGGTTGGTTAAAGATGTGGATATCCAAAGATAGTTGCATTCCATGAACAAATTTGAAAAAAAAAACAACACTCAAGATGTTGAAAACACAGCAGTTTAGGCATTGAAGTTGAAAAATGTAATCTATATAATAATGGTGAGTAATTTTTTTTCTATGTAAGTCAACGACAATGCAAAATTTCACTGTTCTACATTAAACAGGGGACAAAATGGAACTTGACTAATTATTTTTGCAGAATTGAACTTACTTGAGAAGTTTTGACTCTTCTCTTCCGATCTTGGTGTGATCAAATCTATCAATGATAATGATACTACAATCTTATGACCATACACATGAAATACCTTTTCAATTAGGATTTGTTCTGTCAACATTCTGAGAGTACTTCATTGTATGCACTAAACTCTACAGTTTTCCCAAAGAGATAATAGGAATTGCAGATGCTGGACAATCTGAGATAACAAGGTGCAGAGCTGGATGAACACAGCAGGCCAAGCAGCATCAGAGGAGCAGGAAGGCTGACGTTTTGGGCCGAGACCCTTCATCAGAAATGGGGGAGGGGATGAGGGTTCTGAAATAAATAGGGACCGAGGGGGAGGCAGAGTGAAGATGGATAGAGGAGAAGATAGATGGAGAGGAGAAGGTAGGTGGAGAGGAGAAGATAGGTGGAGAGGAGACGGACAAGTTAAAGAGGCGTGGATGTAGTCAGTTAAGGTGAGTGTAGGTGGGGAGGTAGGAAGGAGATAGGTCAGTCCAGGAGGATGGACAGGTCAAGGTGGTGGGATGAGGTTAGTAGGTAGGAAATTGAGGTGTGGCTTGAGGTGGGAGGAGGGGATAGGTGAGAGGAAGAACAGGTTAGGGAGGCGGGGATGAGTTGGGCTAGTTTTGGGATGCGGTGGATGGAGAGGAGATTTTGAAGCCTGTGAAATCCACATTGATACCATTGGGCTGCAGGGTTCCCAAGCGGAATATGAGTTGCTGTTCCTGCAACCTTTGGGTGGCATCGTTGTGGCACTGCAGGAGGCCCAGGATGGACATGTTGTCTGAGGAATGGGAGCAGGAGTTGAAATGGTTCACGACAGGGCGGTGCAGTTGTTTATTGTTAACTGAGCGTAGGTGCTCTGCAAAGTGGTCCCCAAACCTCTGCTTGGTTTCCCCAATGTAGAGGAGGCCACAACGGGTACAATGGATACAGTATACCACATTAGCAAGTGCAAGATGTGCAGGTGAACATCTGCTTGATGTGGAAAGTCTTCTTGTGGCCTCGGATGGGGGTGAGGGAGGAGGGGTGGGGGCAAGTGTAGCACTTCCTGCGGTTGCAGGGGAAAGTGCCAGGTGTGGTGGGGTTGGAGGGGAGTGTGGAGCGGTCAAGGGATTCACAGAGAGAGTGGTCTCTCCGGAAGACAGACAAGGGTGGGGATGAAAAAATGTCTTGGGTGGTGGTGTCGGATTGTAGATGGCGGAAGTGTCAGAGGATGATGCATTGTATCGGAGGTTGGTGGGGTGGTATGTGAGAACGAGGGGGATTCTCTTTTGGTCGTTATTGTGGGGACGAGGTGTGAGGGATGAGTTGCTGGAAATGCGAGAGACACGGTCAAGGGCGTTCTCGACCACTATGGGCGAGGGAAGTTGCAGTCCTTGAAAGACGAGGACATCGGAGACGTGCGGGAGTGGAATGCCTCATCCTGGGAGCAGATACGGCAGAGGCGAAGGAATTGGGAATAGGGGATGGCATTTTTGCAGGAAGGTGGGTGGGAGGAGGTGTATTCTAGGTAGCTGTGGGAGTTGGTGGGCTTGAAATGGATATTGGTTTCTAGGTTGTTGCCCGAGATCAAGACAGAAAGGTCCAGGAAGGTGAGGGAAGTGTTAGAGGTAATCCAGGTGAACTTAAGGTTGGGGTGGAAGGTATTGGTGTGGATGAACTGTTCGAGCTCCTCGTGGGAGCAAGAGGCAGTGCCGATGCAGTCATCAATGTAACGGAGGAAGAAGTGGGGTTTAGGGCCAGTGTAGGTACGGAAGAGGGATTGTTCCACATAACCTACAAAGAGGCTGGCATAGTTTGGGCCCATGCAGGTACCCATGGCTACTCCCTTTGTCTGTAAGAAGTGGGAGGAATCGAAAGAGAAATTGTTGAGAGTGAGGACGAGTTCGGCTAAGCGGATGAGGGTGTCATTGGAGGGGAACTGGTCAGGCTGCGGGACAGGAAGAAGCGGAGGGCCTTTCGGCCATCTGTATGGGGAATGCAGGTGTATTGGGACTGGAAGTCCATAGTAAAAATGAGGTGTGGGGACTGGGGAATTTGAAGTTCTGGAGGTGGTGGAGGGCATGGGTGGTGTCATGGACATAGGTAGGGAGTTCCTGGACCAAGGGAGAAAAAATGGGCTCCAGATAGGTGGACATAAGTTTGGTGGGGCAGGAGCAGGGGAAGACAACCCAGCTTCACACTTTGTTATCTCAGTTTTCCCAAAGATTTTTTGAATCTGATGGATCTTACCTATTCACAAACATTAATATTGTTGACATTTGGCAATGCAATGACATTTTTTGGGGGGTGCTAGTGGCAGGAATAATAAGCAGGCATTTTTGTGTATAAGTTTCCAACCAAAGATGTGTTGCCCAGTATACTGGAATTGGTAAAGAAAAGGAATATCGTGACCATGTTTGAAACAACATTCCATGCCTTTGCTTTGACAAATATGAACACCACTACCTATTTAAGGCTTCCACCAATAAATATGGCCAATGCTGGATAAATTCAATAACACCAGAACTTGGATTATTTCAAAAAGATAAGTTTTTGAAAATATCTGAATGTGGAACTATTAAGGAAGAGAAGTAGTTCCCTGATCTCCAGTCCTCTGTCCAATGTTTGGATCCTCTATGCGCCCATTAATCTCATGTCTCCTGCCCTCGACAAGCTGAGGGCCACTGTGATGTTAGCAGTGGTCCAAATTTAATTTATTCTTTGCTGACTGCTCTTACTATGCCATTTGTTGTAAATCAGAGACAAGTATTAAAATTAATGGACCTTTAGGCCTCAACATTCATGGAGAGGAGTTCAAACATGATAGCTCTGAATTTCCAGACACAAGTTATAAATATAAACTTATAGTTCAATACTGCCTAAATCATGTTATCAGATATGTTTTCTGTGCCATGTCTAAACATTCCACCCAATCTGCATAAATGAAAAAAATATGAAGGTGATTAACCTTTTATATCCCTTGATAACCACATTGAGATTGAAAGAAAATAATGAAATGAAATGCATCATTTTGAGAAAAACCTAGTTTGACAACATGTAGAAGTTCAATGTTTTCCTGTGATTTGGGAACCTAATCATTTTTTTTCATCTTGTGTCAGGTTGCATTGATGCAATGAATGATTACATTCATTTTGACAATCTGGAATTGAGTTTTAATAAAGCAATTAAGGGATTATATTGAAATTTATATTTGTCTGCATATAATTATACTTATAATTACTAATGGAAATACCACCTCTTGTTGACCATGCAAAAGCAATTTATCTTAACTATAATGGGAATGCCCAACTGTGACCTTTGCCTGGTCTAAAATCAAGTCAAACTTACATTTTTGTACTTCAGAGCATTTCCAGGCCCAGCATGTATTCAATGTCATCTTCCTTTCAAGATCACGTATATTTGTAATGAATGAGAAGCTAATATTTTTGGCACAACTGGTCCACAGGCAAGGGTGCCAAATTCATTATAATTCAGGACAGGGTTCCCAAAATCATTTAACTCCCAGGTGAAAGGGAAGAAACTCACTCCACTTCTTTATTCAAGCAAACTCATCTCAGTTGATTCACAATGAGCTTATCTTAACATAAGGAATCATTTCTCCCTTTAATACCTTCCCCAGTTTCCCAGAATGGCCTCTATCTGCACTGTTGGGATTCTTTGAAGTGACTTCTTTGATGATAGAATCCCTACAATGTAGAAACAGGCCATATGGTCCACACCACTATCCTGGACACAATAGGAAATTTAGCATGGCTAATCCACCTAGCCTGCACATCTTTGGACTGTGGGAGAAACACAGACGCAGTGAGAATATGCAAACTCCACACAGACAATCACTCCAAGGCTGGAATTGAGCCCAGGTCTCTGGTGCTGTGAGCCATCATGCCAACCCTAATGAGAAATATGAAGCTCTTATGTATTTTTTTCAAAAGGTACAAATTGAACCGGGTTTTCTTGGGCTAAGAAAATAATGTGTTTATTAGTTACCAAAATATAAGGAAAAGTCATAAAATGCAATACACATACTCACAGACTATAAATAAGAAGGGAGGAAACACGTTACAGAGAAAACATTATGTGAATCACTAAATAAAAACCAAAAGAAAGGCGGATGCAGTAAATCATGCACAAAAACAGAAGTTTCCAGAAAAGCTCAGCAGGCCTGTCAGCATCTGTGAAGAAAAATAAATCAAGGTTAACGTTTCAGGCCCAGTGGCCCTCCTTCAGAACTGAGTCATTGGACGCGAAGCATTAACACTGATTTCTTTTTCACAGATGCTGCTAGGCCCTGCTGAGCTTTCTCAGTGACTTCCATTTTTGTTATATGAATCACTCTTTGTTTTGACTTTATTTGACTAAACAGTGAAACACTATAGCCATTAAGTTGAATAGTCCGGATTATGGTTAGTTGAATGGTTAGCATTTGTCTTCATCAATAGAACAGTTGGGGATCCTTGGTTTTGCAAGTTAGCCAAAGGGAGTTGTCCTGTTTCCTTTTTGGCAGTGAATTTGTTGATGTCCAACTTACTTCCAACAACCAGTGAGAGAGTGAGGACATTTTCCTTGCCTGTGCTATCAGGAAGGAGAGGTCCCACCTAGAGTGAGACACAGCCTGAGTGAATATATAATTCATGGATTCTGGAGGCAACATGGGAATAGAACTGGTAAATTTTTCTTTCCTTCCTCCGTTTTAAAGTCTTACAATTGAGTCGTCTTGTGAAAAGGTTAACAAGAGAAAGTTATCAGTAAGGCAATCACCTCAAGACTGAACAGGGCCTCAATAAGTATTAAGTACAATTGAAGCTTAACAAGTGTGAGTCATCTCAACTCACGTCAGCTCTATTTAAGAAAAGGCCTGTTGAAAGTGTAAGCTGTGCATGGTCAGGAAGGAGAGATCACATCTGGATTGGGACACAGCCAGAGTGATTATATAATCCAGGGATTTTGAAGGCAATGTGGGAAATTGGTGCAGAGGGGATGAGGTGCCTATTGTTTATTTTTGGCTCATAGTTTATAAGGTTTTTTTTAAAACAGGAAAAGTTAAGCCCAGGATGAGGGGCCTATCGGAAAACTGTGACATCAAAAGTAAACCATAATTCATTGGTTAATGATGACAACTAATCTAACTATCAGGCAATGCTGATAAGGGAACAAATTGAGAAAGAGGGCAGTCAATGCAGGAGCAAGGCTGTTGTATGTAAATACCATGCAGATACGATAAAAGATAAATGAACTTGTAGCTCAGCTTGAAATTGTCAGGTATGGTGTTGTGGATATCACAGACATATGGCTACAAGGAGATCAGGGCTGGGAATTGAATTATTTACTGACATGTGTATTTAATGTTAAAATACAGGGAAAGTGTGTACCTTTGCTGTACATATATGGTGCCATTCACATTAATTTAGAATAGGATTAAAAAGAAACTTGTGAACCCAACTTTCCTTTCCACTGCCGTAGTCCCATTCCAGGCTTCCCAGCCCCCTGCCATGCCTCAAGGTTATACGTCCTATTCAAAGGACAAGCTGATGGGGAGGGGAGTGGGAGTTTCTTATTAGCATGAAACTAAATGAAATTAAATCAATTGCAAAATGTGTTGTAGAGTCAGAAGGTGAAGAATGTGTGTGGATAGGTTTGAAGAATACAGCAAAGGAAATAGAGTCTGCTGGAATCAACACCATGTGGAACCGGATGAGCACTGCAGGTCAGGCAGCAGCAGAGGAGTAGGAAAGTTGACATTTCAAGTTGGGACCCTGCTTCAGAGCTAAGATAGAATTCACTTTGCAGTTTGAGAGGGAGAAGCTGGAATCAGAATATAATGGTATTACAATTGAGTAAAGGTAACTACAAAGACATGATGGAGAGTTTGGCCAGAGCTGATTGGAAGGGGAGCAGAGAGGGGAAGACAGTAAAATGACAATGGTGGGAGTTTCCGGGGTTATTTGGGAAACAAAGTAGAAATTCATCCCAAGGAAGAAGAAACAAAATAAGGGGGAGGGGTGGAGAGGCCTTGGAGTGATTGTCTGTGTGGAGTTTGCATATTCTCACTGTGTCTGTGTTTCTCCCACAGTCCAAAGATGTGCAGGCTAGGTGGATTAGCCATGCTAAATTTCCTATTGTGTCCAGGATATTGGTGTGGACCATATGGCCTGTTTCTACACTGTTGGGATTCTATCATCAAAGAAGTCACTTCAGAAAATCCCAACAGTGCAGATAGAGGCCATTCTGGGAAACTGGGGAAGGTATTAAAGGGAGAAATAATTCCTTATGTTAAGATAAGCTCATTGTGAATCAATTGAGATAAGTTTGCTTGAGTAAAGAAGTGGAGCGAGTTTCTTCCCTTTCACCTGGGAGTTAATGATTTTGGGGATCCTGTCCTGAATTATAATGAATTTGGCACCCTTGCCTGTGGACCAGTTGTGCCAACATTATTAGCTTCTCATTCTTTACAAATATACGTAATCTTGAAAGGAAGATGACGTTGAATACATGCTGGGCCTGGAAATGCGCTGAAGTACAAAAATGTAAATTTGACTTGATTTTAGACCAGGCAAAGGTCACAGTTGGGCATTCCCATTATAGTTAAGATAAATTGCTTTTGCATGGCTGATAAGAGAAGTTAGGGACAGCATAAAATCAAAAGAAAAAGCATACCACGTGGTGACGATTAGTGGGAAGCCTTTAAAAATCTGCAGAAGATAATGAAACTATGGAATAAGGGGAAAGAAGATGAAATAGGAGACTAAGTTAGTTAGTATTATAAAAGAAGATTGCAAGATTTTCTTTAGATAAATAAAAGGTAAGACCGAGGCAAGAGTGGACATTGGACTAGAAAGTGAGGCTGGAGAAATAGTAATGGGGAGCAAAGAAATGGTGGAGGAACTGATTAGGTACTTTGCATCAGTCTTCATAGTGGACACCAGCGACATAATAGAACTTCAAGAGAATCAGGGGCAGAGGAGAGTGTGGTGACTGTCACTAAGGAGAAGGTGCTGGGGAAGCTGGAAGGTCTAAAGGTTGATAATTGACACAGAGCAGATGGATTACGCTTCAGAGTTCTGAAGGAGACAGCTGAGGCAATTGTGGAAGCATTAGTGGTGATCTTTTGGGAATCACTGGAGTCAAGAAGGATCCCTGAGGACTGGAAAATGATTAATGTGACACCCCAATTAAGAAGTGAGGGAGGCAGAAGACAGGAGCCTCCCAGCTGGTTAGCCTGACTTTGGTTGTTGGTTAGATTTCAAAGTCCATTATCAAGTATGAGTTTGCAGAGTACTTGGAAGTACCTGGTAAAATGTGGCTGAATCAGCACAAATTTGTCAAGGGGAGGTCATACCTGATAAATCTGTTAGAATTCTTTTGAGGAGGTAATAAGTTAGATAAAGGATAGCCAGTGCATGTGATCTATTTAGATTTCCAGAAGACCTTTCACAAGATGCCTGACAGAAGGCTGCTAAATAAGATGAGAGCTCATGATATTAGGGACAAGATATTGGCATGGACAGAGGATTGTCTGACTAGCGGTAAGCAGAGAGTAGGGATAAAGAGAGCATTTTCAAGATGGAAGTTGATGACTGGTGGTGTTCCACAGTTGTCAGTATGAGGACCACAACTTAATTATCTAGACAAAGAAACTAAGGGCATTGTTGCTATGTTTGTAGATGACACCAAGATATGTGGAAGGACAGGTAGTGTTGAGGAAACATGGAGACTGCAGAAGGACTTGAACAGGCTAGGAGAGTGGGCAAAGAACTGACAGATGGAATACAATGTAAGAAAGTGTGAGCTTATGCACTTTGCTAGGAAGGATAAAAGTATAGATTATTTTTTAATTGGGCAAGACTTAATATGAAGCATAAATAGACTTAAGAGTTTTAGTTCAGGGTTCTCTTAAGATTAATATGTAGATTCAGTTGATGGTTAGGAAGGCAAATACAATGCTAGCATTGATTTCAAGAGGGCTAGAATACAAGAGAGGAGATATAAGGCTGAGTCATGAAAAAGGCTCTGTTCAGACCATGTTTAGAATATAATGAGCAGCTTTAGAGCCTGTATCAAAAGAAGGATGTGTTGGCATTGCAGGAGATCCAGAGGTGGTATTTTTATGATCTACAAGAATAACTCCGGGGATGAAGGGATTGCACATTTTAAGCTGTTGACACCTCTGGGTCTGTATGCAATGGCGGTTAGAAGGTTTGGGAGGAGATCTGATTGAAGCTTAGAGAATACTGAGAGGCTTGGATATACTGGATGTGGAGAAGATGTTTCTACTAATGGGAGAGACTAGGACCTGAAGACATAGCCTCAAAGTGAAAGGACAATTCTTTAGAATTGAGATGAGGAGGAATCTCTTCAGCCAGAGGCTAGTAAATCTGTGGAACTCATTGCTGCAGAGGGCTGTGGAAGACAAGTCATTGAATGTTTTTAAGGCAGAAATAGATAGCTTCTTGATTAGTAAGGGGATCAAGAGTTACAAGGAGAAGGCTGGAGATTGAGCTTGAGAAACATATCAGCCACAATCAAATGGCAGATCAGATTGATGGGCCAAATGGCCTAATTCTACTCCTTTCTTTTATGACCTTTGAGATTTCTGATGGTCACAGCTAAAGTTTGTTGCAGTTTATTTTTAAAGCCACTTGTCTTATGTATTTCTGGAAGGTGAAATTGCAAATATGTCTTTCACCCAGATGTTTTATCATACATTATATCACGTGTGCAGTTTAGAATATAAGAACATATGAATTAGGAGCAGGAGGAGGCCATCCGGCCCCTCGAGCCTGCCCCGCCATTTAATAAGATCATGGCTGATCTTTTTGAGACTCAGTTCCACTTACCCGCCCACTCACCATAACCATGGTGGCTCAGTGGTTAGCACTGCAGCCTCACAGCACCAAGGACCCGGGTTCGATTCCAGCCTCAGGCGACTGTCTGTGTGGAGTTTGCACATTCTCCCTGTGTCTGCGTGGGCTTCCTTCAGGTGCTCCGGTTTCCTCCCACAGTCCAAAGATGTGCAGGTTAGGTGGATCGGCCATGCTAAATTGCCCATAGTGTTCAGGGGTGTGTGGGTTATAGGGGAATGGGTCTGGGTGGGATGCTTCAAGGGGCGGTGTGGACTTGTTGGGCCGAAGGGCCAGTTTCCACACTGTAGGGAATCTAATTTATTCTAACCCTTAATTCCTTTACTGTTTAAAAATGTATCCAGCCTTGCCTTAAAAACATTTCAACGCTTCAACGCTTCACTGGGCAGGGAATTTCACAGATTCACAACCCTTTGGATGAAGAAGTCCCTCCTGATCTCAGTCCTACATCTGCTTCCCTTTATTTTGAGGCTATGCTCCCTAGTCTGACTTTCACCTGCTAGCAGCAACAACCTCCCTGCCTCCACCTTATCTATTCCCTTCATAATCTTACATGTTTCTATAAGATCTCACTCATTCTTCTGAATTCCAGTGAGTATAATCCCAGTCTACTCAGTCTCTCCTCATAATCCAACTCTCTCAATTCTGGAATCAACCGACTGAATCTCCTCTGCACCCCCTCCAGTGCTAGTATATCTCTTCTCAAGTAAGGAGACCAAAACTGCACACAGTACTCCAGGTGTGGCCTCACCAGGACCCTATACAGCTGCAGCATAGCCTCCCTGTTTTTAAACTCCATCCCCCTAGCAATGGCAGACAAAATTCCATTTGCCTTTTCAATCACCTGCTGCACCTGCAATGGTACTTTCAGCGATTCATACACAAGGACACCCAAGTCCCTCTGCACAGCAGCGTGCTGCAATTCTTTACCATTTAAAACATAGTCCATTTCACTGTTATTCCTACCAAAATGGATGACCTCACACTTATAAACATTGTACTCCATCTGCCAGACCTTTGCCCCCTCACTTACACTATCAGTATCCCTCTGCAGACTTTCAGTGTCTTCTGCAATATAACTCACAAAAGATGGTTTCTGCTGAAGTGGTAATCAGCCTCCATTTTTGCAACAACAGGAGATTACGGTTCAGTTTTTGGATTATATCCCTTCATTTGAAGTGCTCCAGTTTGAAGTTTCTTGACAAATTTCAATACAATTGTGGGGATGGAGTGTGAGGGATGAGTTGCTGGAAATGCGGGAGGCATGGTCAATGGCGTTCTCGACCACTACGAGGGGGGATGTTGCGGTCCTTGAAAATTCTCTGTGGAATATTCTATGATCTCTCTTGGGACTGCGTACATCCACACAGCAATGTTCCAGAATGTCACTGAATTATATTCTCAGAAATTACATTTCCAGCGACATTTGCCTTGTGCGTCTTCTTTGAAAATAAATATCAAAAAAACAAAATAAACTGCCTTATTTAAAAGTTTAATACATCCGAAAGAAACTTGGAGGCAATAATCAGTTTCTAAGACAATTTGAAATCAGAACATAAGGACATAAGAAACAAGAGGACTACGCCATCCGGTCCTTTGAGTTTGCTCTGCCATTCAATAAGATCATGGCTGATCTTTTCGTGGACTCAGCTCCACTTAACCACCCTCTCACCATAATCCTTAATTCCTTTACTATTCAAAAAGTTATTTATCTTAGCCTTAAATACATTCAATAAGGAGACTCAACTACTTCGCTGGGCAGGGAATTCGACAGACTCACAACCCTCTGGGTGAAGAAGTCCCTCCTCAATTCAGCCCTTAATCTAGTTCCCCTAATTTTGAGGCTATGTCCCCTAGTTCTAGTTTCACCCACCAGAAGAAACAAAAGAAAGAAGAAACAACCTCCCTGCTTCTATTTTATCTATTCCTTTCAGAATTTTATAAGTTTCTATAAGATTGGCTCCTCATTCTTCTAAATTCCAATGAATATAATCCTAGCCTATTCAGCCTCTCCTCATAACCCAACCCTCTCATCTCTGGAACCAGCCTGGTGGATTTCCTCTGTGCTCCCTCCGGTGCCAGCACATCCTTTCTCAAGTAGGGAGACTGAAACTGCACATGGTTCTTTAAGTGTGGCTTCACTAGCACCCTACACAGCTGTAACTTAATCTCAGATAATAAAATGTGAGGCTGGATGAACACAGCAGGCCAAGCAGCATCTCAGGAGCACAAAAGCTGACGTTTCGGGCCTAGACCCTTCATCAGAGAGGGGGATGGGGGGAGGGAACTGGAATAAATAGGGAGAGAGGGGGAGGCGGACCGAAGATGGAGAGTAAAGAAGATAGGTGGAGAGGGTGTAGGTGGGGAGGTAGGGAGGGGATAGGTCAGTCCAGGGAAGACGGACAGGTCAAGGAGGTGGGATGAGGTTAGTAGGTAGCTGGGGGTGCGGCTTGGGGTGGGAGGAAGGGATGGGTGAGAGGAAGAACCGGTTAGGGAGGCAGAGACAGGTTGGACTGGTTTTGGGATGCAGTGGGTGGGGGGGAAGAGCTGGGCTGGTTGTGTGGTGCAGTGGGGGGAGGGGATGAACTGGGCTGGTTGAGGGATGCAGTGGGGGAAGGGGAGATTTTGAAACTGGTGAAGTCCACATTGATACCATATGGCTGCAGGGTTCCCAGGCGGAATAACAACTGCACCTCCCGGTCGCAAACCATTTCCACTCCCCCTCCCATTCTCTTGATGACATGTCCATCATGGGCCTCCTGCACTGCCACAATGATGCCACCCGAAGGTTGCAGGAACAGCAACTCATATTCCGCCTGGGAACCCTGCAGCCATATGGTATCAATGTGGACTTCACCAGTTTCAAAATCTCCCCTTCCCCCACTGCATCCCTCAACCAGCCCAGTTCATCCCCTCCCCCCACTGCACCACACAACCAGCCCAGCTCTTCCCCCCCACCCACTGTATCCCAAAACCAGTCCAACCTGTCTCTGCCTCCCTAACCGGTTCTTCCTCTCACCCATCCCTTCCTCCCACCCCAAGCCGCACCCCCAGCTACCTACTAACCTCATCCCACCTCCTTGACCTGTCCGTCTTCCCTGGACTGACCTATCCCCTCCCTACCTCCCCACCTACACCCTCTCCACCTATCTTCTTTACTCTCCATCTTCGGTCCGCCTCCCCCTCTCTCCCTATTTATTCCAGTTCCCTCCCCCCATCCCCCTCTCTGATGAAGGGTCTAGGCCCGAAACGTCAGCTTTTGTGCTCCTGAGATGCTGCTTGGCCTGCTGTGTTCATCCAGCCTCACATTTTATTATCTTGGAATCTCCAGCATCTGCAGTTCCCATTATCTCTGTAACTTAATCTCCTTGCTTTCAAACTCAATCCCTCCAGCAAGCAAGGTTAAAATTCCATTTGCCTTCTTAACTACCTGTTTTACCTGTAAGCCAACCTTCTGCAATTTATGCAGAAGGACACCCAGGTCCCTTTGCCCTGCACAATACTGCAATTTTTTTACCATTCCAGTAATAGTACCTTTTACTGTTATTCCTTCCAAAATGGATGACTTCACATTTATCAACATTGAATTCCATCTGCCAGACCTTTCCCCACTCACTTAAACTATCTACGTCCCTCTGCTAACTTTCAGAGCCCTCTGCACATTTTGCTCTGCCACTCACCTTACTGTCATCTGCAAACTTTGACACACTACATGTGGTCCCCAACTCCAAATCATTGATGTAAATTATAAACAATTGCAGTCCCAAAACTAATCGCTGAGATACATCAGCAGTCACTATTTGCCAACCAGAAAATATTTATCCCTATTCTTTGTTTCCTGTTAATTTACCAATCCTCGATCCACGCTAATACATTGCCTATAACACCGTGCACCTTTATCATTTTTAGCAGCTTTTACTGCAGCACCTTGTCAAATGCCTTTTGGAAATTCAAATACACCACATCCTCTGGCTCCCCATTGTCTACCACACTCGTGGCGTCTTCATAGAATTCCACCATATTAGTCAAGCATGACCTGCCTTTCATGAACCCATGCTGCGTCTGTCCAATGGGACAATTTCTATTTAGATATCTTGCTATTTTTTTCCTTAATGGTAGATTCAAGTATTTTCCCCACTACAGAAGTAAAGCTAACCAGACTATAACTCCCCATCTTTTGTCTACCGCCTTTTTTGAACAGTAACATCACATTGGGTTTTTTTCCAAACAGCTAGAACTGTTTCAGAGTCCAATGGATTTCAGAAAATTACCACAAAGCATTTGTTATTACTCCCACCATCTCTGTTAGTACCCTGGGATCCAGTCCATCAGGGCCAGGAGACGTGTTTACCTTTAGCTCCATTGCTCCTGAGGTGCTGCTTGGCCTGCTGTGTTCATCCAGCTCCACACTTTGTTATCTTGGATTCTACAGCATCTGCAGTTCCCATTATCACAGCTTCCCTAAATTTATCTCTTTTATGAAAATAATCTTGCTAGATCCTCACCTACCTTAGACTCCTTGTCATCAATTATTGCCGGGTTCTTTGTGTCCTCCACTGTGAAGACCGATACAATATATCTGTTCAATACCTGAGCTATTTCCTCATTTCCCATTCTTAAATTCCCCTTCTCATCCTGTAAAGTACCAACGTTTACCTTAGCCACTCTTTGCTTTTATACATTTTTGAACCTTTCACTGTTGGTCTAGAAATTGTGAGCTATTTTAGTCTCATAATTTATCTTAGTTTGCTTTACAGCCTTTTTTGTGGCTTTTTGTTGCCCTGTAAAGTTTTCCCAATCTTCTAGTTTCCCACTGGTCTTTGCTAATTTGTATGCCTTGTCTTTCAATTTGAAAGCGTCCCTTGTTTCCCTAGACATCCATGGCTGATTACAACTTTTCTTACAGTCCTTCCTTTTCACTGTTATATATTTGCACTGAGTTCTTTGAAAAATTGTTTTGAAAGTCTTCCACTGTCCCACCTTAAAGTCTTTGCTTCCAGTTGACTTTAGCCAACTACTCCCTCATCCTATTGTAGTCTCCTTTGTTTAAGCACAGGACCTGTTATTGGATTTTATCTTCTCACATTCCATTTGTATTTGAAATTCAACCATACTGTGATCGCTCTTTCCAAGAGGATCCCTAACAGAGATCATTAATTTTTCACGTCTCATTCCACAGAACCAGATCTAGGATAGCTTCCTCCCTCTTCAGTTCTTTTACATACTGTTCAAGAAAACTATTGCAGATACATTCAATGAACTCCTCCTCAAGACCACCTTGACCCACTTGATTCGACCAATCGATATATAGATTAAAATCCCCCATGATAATTGTTGTACCATTTTTACAGGTATTAATTACTTCTTCGTTTTTTACCCGCCCCAATGTGATGTTATTATTTACTGTCCTGTAGACTACGCCTATCAGTGACTTTTTCTTTTTAGAATTTCTAATTTCCACCCAAATAGATTCAATCTTATTCTCCATAGAACCTACATCATCTCTCACTACAGCCCTGACGTCGTCCTTAAATACCAGAGCAACACCACCTCCCTTACTTTCCTGCCTGCCCTTCCGAATAGTCTGGATATTTAATTCCCATTTGTGACTATCCTACAATCTAGTCTCTGAAATGGCTACAAAATCATACTCATTTGCAAAATGTTGTGCTGATAGATCACCTACCTTGTTTTAAATGCTACAAAGCAGTTAGGCAAAATGCCTTTATGCTAGTTTTATACCTTCTTTTTGAATTTTAACATCTCTGTTAATATTATCTCCTGAATTTGCTTGCTCTTAACTTTCTTCATCGTCCTTGATATTATTAAACTCTCCTGCATAAATGTTGCCCTTCTGTTTTCTTTTCTATTTCCTGTTATATTTCCTGCTGTTTTCCTCTTCTCTTCCCCCCATTTCACTAGTTTAATGTCCTAGTGACCACCCTATTTATCCTTTTCATTAGAACACTGGTTCTAGATCTGTTCAGGTGGAGACCACCCCAATGGTCCAGATCCATCTTGTTCCAAAACTGATGCCAATGCCCCATGAAATAGAACTCCTTTTGCCCGCACCATGCCTTTAGCCGTATGTTTACCTCCCTAATTTTCTTATCCCTATGGCAATTTGTGCATGGCTTAGATAATAATACAGAATCTATAACCCTGAGGACCTGTTCCTTAATTTTGTTCCTAGCTCTTGATAATCCCCAAACAGGTCCTCCATCCTAGCCTTGCCTATGTTCTTTGTCCCAGTGTGACCCACAACAACTGGATCCTTGCCCTCCCATTCCAATACTCTTTCAAACCAGTCAGAGGTGTCCCTCACCCTGGCACTGGGCAGGCAATACACCATGTGGGACTCTCGATCCTGCTTGCAAAGGATGCGATCCATCCCCCTAGTTATAGAGTCCCCTACACTTATCACTTGTCTTTTTCTTACCCCCCCCCCCTTGAATGGCCTCCTGTACATTGGTGCAATGGACAGTTAGCGCATCTTTCCCACAGCTCTTAAACTTAACCTTACAGGGAGCAAGTACCTTGTACCTGTTGGACAAGGTCAAGAGCTGAGGTTACTCAGTTTCTGAATTCAGGATTCCCCCTAATTACCTCATTTGCAGTCACATCCTGCTGCTCTGATCACTGGCTAAATTTGATGTACTTAATCTACCAGGTGTGACTACCTTCTGAAACAAAGCAACCAGGTAACTCTCTCCTTCCTGGATGTTAGTAAGTGTTTGAAACTCAGATTCCAGCTCATCAATTCTGAGCTGAAGCTCCTCCAGCAAACACTCTCTCCAGATGTAGTCACTGCAGCTTGCAATGGGGTCTGCCATTTCCCATACGGCTACAGCACATTACCTGCTCAGCCATCTCTACTCAGTTAATGAAATTATTAGTTAGTTAATCTCCAGTAAGTTAAGTTATTTATTAATCTTGGAGTGTCCTTTCTAAATTTAGAGCAGCTTGCCACCTGCCAATCAGGTCACAAAGGTATAGAACAATGCTGATCAGAATGGACGGTGGCTCAGTGGTTAGCACTGCTGCCATACAGTGCCAAGGACCTGGGTTTGAATGTAGGCTTTGGTGATTCTCTGCATGGAGTTTGCACATTTTCCCCATATCTGTGTGGGTTTCCTACAGGAGCTCTGGGTTCCTCCCACAGTCCACAGATGTGCAGATTAGGTGGATTGGCCAAGCTGAATTGTCGATTCTATCCAAGGATGTGCAGGCTAGGCAAGTTAGCTGTGGAGACATGCAATGTTGCAGGGATGGGGCTGATTTGGAGGGATGCTCTTTGGAGGGTGGACATAAACTTGATGGGCTGAATGGCCTGCTTCCACACAGTAGGGATTCTATCATGCCTATCAGTAGCGAATACTACAGCTCACTAACACATGGACTAATCTTCTTGTTTGCCCCATAGGACACCTAACTCAGGAATCAATTTTCAAAATTGGACTGAATGAACTCTGTGTTTACAGCAATGTATTTATTTTTAATTAAAATAAAGTCCCTTAGAGTTTGCTTCATCACAATTTTCAAGTCTTCCCTCGAAGGCTGTGGAGATCCTGTTGAATTCTATTTAATATGTTTGTCATGAAAGCATAATTTGAATGCCAAGTTAAGAGCCTCCGAGGTAAGATTGTAAAATTCAGCAAGAGATATGGACTACAACATCTGGCCAGCATTATGATCCAATTATTCAATGGATCATTTGTTAAGAACAAAATTTCCAGCGCACATGAGCTCCTGATACTTTGATACACTGTTTCTTGTTATTTTATCTGTTTGTCTATTGCATGTGACTGGATTAATTTTCTTAAACTAACTTTAATACACTACAATTTGATTTTATGCAACAACTTTTAAGGGACTAAAATGTCCCAAGGCACTTCAGAGTATTAGAAAACAAAGTATGCAAAATAAAGCTAGGACATAAAGAGTGCTTAAGGAAAATGTCTGAAATCTTAGACAAAGAGGCTGGTTTTAAGGAGTATCTTAAAAGGGGGAAAGCAAGGTAGGGAAATATGGAAACATAGGAAACAAGAGACAATAATCAAAGGTGAAGGCACTAAAATAATTGTGCGCAGGAGGCCTGAATTAAAGAAGCACAAATACTTTGAGTTGTGGGGCAGGAGGAGATTGCAGTAAAAGGGACAGTAAGACTATGAAAATGCGGTAAGAATTTTAACCACAAGACCATAAGACCTAGGAGTGGAAGTAAGGCCATTTGGCCCATCAAGTCCACGCTGCCATTTAAATCATGGCTGATGGGTATTTCAACTCCACTTCCCTGCACTCTCCCCATAGCCCTTGATTCCTTCTGAGATCAAGAACTTGTCGATCTCTGCCTTGAAGGCATCCAACGTCCCGGCCTCCACTACACTCCATGGTAATGAATTCCACAAGCCCACCACTCTCTGGCTGAAGAAATGTCATCTCATTTCCGTTTTAAATTACCCCTTCTAATTTTAAGGCTGTGCCCACGGGTCCGAGTCTCCCCGCCTAACGGAAACAGCTTCCTAGCGTCCACCCCTTCTAAGCCATATATTATCTTGTAAGTTTCTATTAGATCTTCCCTCAACCTTCTAAACTCTAATGAGTACAATCCCAGGACCCTTAGCCGTTCATCATACGTTAAACCTACCATTCCAGGGATCATCCATGTGAATCTCTCGCTGGATACGCTCCAGTGCTAGTATGTCCTTCCTGAGGTGTGGGGCCCAAAATTGGACACAGTATTCTAAATGGGGCCTAACTAGAGCTTTGTAAAGCCTCAGAAGCACATCGCTGTTTTTATATTCCAACCCTCGAGATAAATGACAACATGACATTTGCTTTCTTAATTACGGACTCTACCTGCAAGTTAACCTTTAGAGAATCCTGGACCAACACTCCCAGATCCCTTTGTACTTCTGCTTTGCAAATTTTCTGACCGTTTAGAAAATAGTCTATGCCTGTATTCTTTTTACCAAAGTGCAAAACCTCACATTTACTCACATTGAATTTCATCAGCCATTCCCTGGACCACTCTCCTAAACTGTCCAAATCTTTCTGCAGCTTCCCCACCTCCTCAGTACTACCTGCCTGTCCACCTATCTTTGTATCATCGGCAAACTTCGCCAGAATGCCCCCAGTCCCTTCATTCAGATCATTTATGTATAAGGTGAACAGCTGCGGCCCCAACGCAGAACCCTGCAGGACACCACTCGTCACCGGTTGCCATTCCAAAAAAGAGCCTTTTATCCCAACTCTCTGCCTTCTGTCAGACAGCCAATCCTCAACCCAAGCCAGTAGCTCACCTTGAACACCATGGGCCCTCACCTTGCTCAGCAGCCTCCCGTGAGGCACCATATCAAAGGCCTTTTGGAAGTCTAGATAGATAATATCTACTGGGTTTCCCTGGTCTCACATACTTGTTACCTTTTCAAAGAATTCTAACAGGTTTTTCAGGCACAACCTCCCCTTACTAAATCCTTGCTGATTTGTTCTAATCTGACCCTGCACTTCCACGAATTTAGAAATCTCATCCTTGACAATGGATTCTAGAATTTTACCAACTACCGAGGTTAGGCTATTCGGCCTATAATTTTCCATCCTTTGCCTTGATCCTTTCTTAAGCAAGGGAGTTACAACAGCAATTTCCAATCATCTGGGACTTTCCCTGGCTCCAGTGACTTTTGAAAGATCATGACCAAAGCCTCCGCTATTTCCTCAGCCACCTCCCTCAGAACTCTAGGATGTAGCCCATCAGGGCCATGAGATTTATCAATTTTTAGACCTTTTAGCTTTTCTAGCACTTTCTCTTTTGTAATGTCTACCATACTCAACTCTGCCCCCTGGCTCTCCCTAATTGTTGGCATACTACTCATGTCTTCCACTGTGAAGACTGACGCAAAGCACTTATTAAGTTCTTCAGCTATTTCCTTATCTCCCATCACTAGGCTTCCAGCATCAATTTGGAGCGGCCCAATATCTACTTTTGCCTCTCGTTTGTTTCTTATGTATTGAAAGAAGCTTTTACTATCATTTCTAATATTACTACCTAGCCTACCTTCACATATGATCTTCTCCTTCCTTATTGCTCTCTTTGTTATCCTCATTGCTTGACCAGGAGCTGGTGATGGTCAGCAAGTATGGTCAATAAATACATTGCATTTGGTGTAGTTTACGAAACAGCCAACAGAGTTGTGAGTTACATTAAGTTTATTGACTGGAACATTGGTGATTATTTGGGATGGTTTGGGAATGGGATACTGAGATTGCATAATCATCCATGATTGTATTGAATGATGGTTAAGGCTTGAAGGGCTGAATGGCCTGCATTGAAATGATAAAGTCTAGACATGACGAAAGGGATGAATGAGGATTTCTCTGCAGAAGACTCAGAAGTGATGTCTGGCTTTGCCCTGAAAGTGGCAACAGGCAATCTTCTTTTGGTACAAATGAGGGCAAAAGTTCATCTCATAATCAAATGTGGCAGTGAAGTTGCAAACAGGCTAGGTTAATCACTATATTAACAGGTAGAGCAGTGAAGTCAAGAGTTAGGGAATTGAGCTTGAATGGAACAGGACTGGGCCTTTCAGCCCCATGAGCTTCTGTCATTCACTGGGAGCATGACTAATCCAAAATTCCTAACATCCATTTTCCTGCCTTTTCCCCACAACCTTTATTCCCTGACTGATCAAAAATCCATCTATCTCAGCCTTAAATATACACAAGGACTCTCCCCACCCCCCGCCCCACTCTCTGTGACTGCTCTCAGTGACAATACTGTATTTACTGTTCCAAAAACAACGTCAATCATGCCAATATTTAGTTTCTCCTCAGCTAGCAACAAATTGCCAAATAGTTCTTTTCTGCTTTAGATCCTTTCCCACATCTAGTGGCATTCAAGGGAGACTAAACATATGCTTATTCCTGTTTCCAATTAATAAGTTCATCAGTCTGAAAATTTAGTAACGGGGAGAATTTAAGACCTGGTAGTGAGTGACATCAGCGTGCATGTGAAAATCAACATGTTACTTTCAAATGATGTGACTGAGGGACAGCATGGCATTGAGAAATAAGATGGCACCAGAAACAGATCTTTGGAGAACAAATGTAGTGGTGCAGGAGATGAAGGAGGAGCCATTGTAAGTGATACTCTGGCTGCAGGCAAAATAAGGAGGGAAAGTTTACCTTACATTGTCATAGTCATATAGACTGTTGTTTCTGACTTTAAGAGGTGGTTTGGCACTTTGGTACGGATAGACAACTAGAATGTTAAAAATTAGAGCAATTCAAGATTGGAGCTCCTGGACAGTTTTGCAAGTTAATAATACTTAAGGACTTGAGAGCAAAGGAAGTTTGGAGATGGGGCAATGGTTTGAAGGAAAGTAAGTTGTTTAGGAGGTAAAGAATGATGATGGTAAATGTAAAGGAAAGTGAAACAACCATTAGCAATATCAGATAACATGGGGAACAGGAAAGAAGATTGGTACTCATTTTGTGAAAATAAGAGATGGATCTTATGGACTAGATGCGCTGAAAACAGGAAAAGAAAGGAAACAGGAAAGAAACTAGAAAAATATGTAAATTCAGGCAAAATCGTGGAGCTTTGTCCAAGTGCACTAGTGCTAGGTTTGCGATTCATAAGAACACTGGGAGCACCAGAATAAATAACCAACTTAAGGGAAGGTTAAGCGGTGAGTGTGTATATCCAAATTTCAATGGTTACCTGAATTTCAAATTCATGAAAGCGCCCTATTATTTGTTTAGGCTGTAAAGTTCCTAATTCTTGGGAAATGAACATGATCAATTCCAATCTAAAGTTCACAAGTAGCCCTCACTATAAAATGTTCTATAATCTGCTACTAAGTAGATTGTGAATTGTTGAAATGATAATGAGATGCCACATACCTGTTTGATGTGGGAAATGGAAATATCAACAGGAAATATCAGCTGGAAACTTGCTTAAAATCTGATGCATCCCAGATATTAAGTGTGTCAAAAATAAAAATTGTGTAGGTCTTATACAAATAAAACTGTTGGAGATGCAAGATTGAGCTAAAAGTAAACTTGGGATATGGATAAATGATTATAAAATTTAATTTATACTTAAAACATATTTAATTTAGTTTTATAATTTTGCTGCCAGATACATTTAACATTTGATCAATTTTATTCTAGGAGATAAATCCCAAAGTGCAGGAAAACAGCTCCATTTATAGTAAATTTAAAATTCACTGCAAGGGAAAAGTCAATTCTCAAGTATGGAATGTATTATCTTGGGGATTGCTCAGTATGTGCTGGTGGATTGCTGGCATTTTAAACAGTAATGTGTGTGTTTCCTGATATTTTATACCCTACCATAATTCTACATGAAGGAGAACCTGTTGGAGGTGCTGTCTTTCACATGAAGATTAAGCCAAAGTCCTACTTGTCTTCTTCGGTGGTCTTAAAGATTCCATGGCATTGTTCCAAAAAGGTTAGAGGAGTTCTCCTAGTGTCCTAGCCAATATGTATCATACAACCTACGTTACTAAAAGAAACAGATTATCTCATGGCTGTTTGTGCATCCCTGCTGTGTACAGTTTTGGCAGCAGCAACTCCCTCCATTGCTGGAATGACTATACTTCAAAGGTATTTCATTTGCTATGCATTGCTTTGGGCATCCCTGAAGTGGGGAAAAAACACTGAGGCTTGGGAGGTCTCACATTTTCAATGAGCAGATGAGAGATACATGGGAATGAGCAAACAGGTGAAATCCATTCAGCTCCTCCAGCATGGTGTGACAAAGGGGACCCTCTAATGATGCGGCGGTAGTGTCCCAACTCCTGGATCTGGAGGATTGTATTCAAGCCCTATCTGCTCCAGAGGTGTGTAATAATGTCTCTGAAAGTTTGATTAGAAAAATAGGATAATTTTATTTAAAACGGTGTGACATTTCAAACGAGGAGGTGACACTCTAGTGATGTTGTCAATGGATTATTAACTCAGAAACTCAATTAATGTTCTGGGGCTTTGGTTCAAATCCTGCTATGGTGAAATCATTTGCCTACACCCATACTAGTCGAAAAATTCCTGATTTTGGAAGCTAAGCAGACTCATGCCTGGTTAGTACTTGGATAGGAGACAGCCTGGGAATAGCTTGTACAGTAGGCTTAATTGAAGGTCTCTTGTGATACAGAGGGGAGTCGTACCCCTGGACTGAGTTACTGGTGTTCAAGCTCCACTTGCTCCAGAAATGTGTAATAACATCTCTGAATTGGTTGGTTAGAAAAATAGTTTTTTTATATGTACTGTGATATTTGATTAGGCCATAAAAACATAGAAAATAGGTGCAGGAGTAGGCCATTCGGCCCTTCAAGCCTGAACCATCATTCAATACAATCATGGCTGATTATGCAATCTCAGTGTCCCATTCCCACACTCTCCCCATACCCCTTGATCCCTTTAGCCGCAAGGGCCATGCCCAGTTCCCTCTTGAATATATCTAATGAACTGGCCCTGACAGCTTCC